>NC_088205.1:12285107-12601789 GCF_037126465.1 Ornithodoros turicata | reverse complement strand
AATTTGGGTTCGTTACGCGTACGCCATTACGTACGCCATTGGTGGTGGTGATGCGTGGGAATAAAATAATGAGCCCCTTCACAATAAGGATTGAAATGCTACGGTATCCAGAAAGATAAGAGAGCTTTGAGGGCAGAGCGTTGGCGGGCTGGATGTGGCCAGGGACCAAGCAATTTTGTGAGAGAGAGGGGCGCGAGAGTCCAGCACGTTAAGGGTTCCGGAGAGTAGGGCTCGGGAAGGTTGGTAGTATGGGAAATGGAGAAGAATGTGCTCTAGATCTACTACAGCACCGCAGGGACTGTATTGGGGAGAGTCAACTTGTGTCAAGCGGTAACTCCACTGCGCCATAAAAGTGACATCGAGGCGCATTCGATGGACTAATGCGGCATCTTGACGAGCGAGGCATGACGAGGCATGCGGAAAACGCGCGCTGGATCAAATCTGCTCAGCATGGCTGGGAGAGAGTACCAGCGGTCCATTGACGGGAAGCTAGAGGAGTCATGAGGCGTCGCGTCAAAGTACGTAACGATGATCTCCTCTCAGCAGCGCTATACGCGTCCGTCTACGAGACGAGAAACCTGCTTCTGCGGCGCTTTCGGCATGTTCATTGCCCTCGACACCGCAATGAGTTGGATCCCATTGGACAACCAGCCTGTGCCCTACAATTCGTAGACAAGGCTGTAAGCCATTAACACATTCATCACCAACGGTGGGGATGAGCCTCGGATGCCAGAAGTTTCAATTGCTTGCAGCGCAGATGTAGAGTAAGTGAACACGACCCATTCCCGCGGGTTAAAATCAACGATGCGCTGCCGAAAGAAAAGTATAGCGTCTATCAGAGCGTAAAAATGGGCTCGAAGGACTTGCGGGGGAACCTGATCTCTTCGTCCCTGGAGGTCCGGAAGACGTACGAAGGTGGGTGGCACAGGCAGAGACCAGGGGGCGTCCATCGGTGTGACGTCCTTATAGCTCTGAAGCCAGTGAGAGCCTGGCGTGTCCTCTGCGCTACGCGATGGAAATCACTTTCAGGACGGTATCGAATAGGCCATTTGCAAAAGTTCGAGGGAGCAGCGCGCATGCCGGGAAATGCTGTGCAAAACCACAGCGCATGCGCCAGTACGACGACGACGACGATCGGAGACGATGGGAAATCGCTGTCGTTTTGCACAGCATTTCCCGGCACGCCCTGCCAGAGCGCGCGCTTCTCCCTTGAAGTTTTTCAAATGGCCTATTTTCCTGAGGACTGGACGATGGAGAATGTGCGCACACAAACGTAGGAAGTGTCGAGCCACGTGGGCCACGTGGGTGTTTCCACGTGGCCACCCCTGCTCGATCTGTATTAGAGCCTTGCATAGGCCCGGGCCCCCGACCCTTTGTGCCCCCGAACCTTATTGGCTGTGTGCTCCGGACTGGGACGACAAAAGACGCAGGCCGGGCCCGGGCCGACAAACATGTTTACGAGAGTCAGGCTGGACTCGGTCACGCAGCCAATTCTATGCAATGGAGGACTATTACTTCATATCATCACGTGCTTGTGTCATTCCTGTTCATATATTTGCAAAAACACGCAAGGGACACTGCATTATGTGCATGATTCAACACTCTATAACATTCTCCAAGCCACTTTACATTGCTCCTGACTCCTCACATATTTCAAAAACACGTTCGCAAAGGTTGGTGAGAGGGGTAAGGATTGCGGGAGGAGTTTGTCGACAGCATCCTCTACCTCCACAAAAACTTGGTGGTGTAACGATAACGCGCTTGCCCGCGTGTGTTCTAGATTTAATTTGCTCTCGTGCTGTTGCGGTGTTAAACCCTTTTTAAAGAGTTCTTGTATGTTTGTGGCCGTGTCTTCTCTTCTTATAAATGTACTTATAAATTTGTTTGATAAGCGCTAGAAACGCGTACGTCACGGCTGGAAATACTTCGCAGGGCTCTATTCGCTGAGCCACCGGCCGGGCCGGGCCGCATAAAAACGTGAAGGTCTGGGCCCGGGACGGACCGTTTTTCGATGCGCCCGGGCCGGGACGGGCGCGGAAAAGTCGGCCCGTGCAGGGCTCTAACGTGAGCTTAACATGTCAGCTAAGCATAGCTATACATAGCTGAACATAGACGAATTTATCAGCTAAACATGTCAGCTTAAATATCAGCTAACATGTCAGCAAAACCTATAAGCTAATGTATGAGCTAAAGACATCAGCACTCTTTCGCTCTCATGCCCCGCCCTGCAATGTCCTAGCGCCAATAGAGTCTATTCATTGACATCACTTCGCCGCCACACTGTAGGTCCCTCGAAGTTATGTTCCCGCATTCGTTCGCTGCTATGTGGTGTGGTGCACTTGCATAAGCTACAAATCACACAGCACAATAACTTTGAAACAGCAAATATACAGTGAGTGCGATATGGGTGATGATTTGGATGGGACCTACAATATATGGCGGCCGATGGCAGCACATCTGCCTGCTAGCGACAGTGGCGGCCTCCTACGGATGACGTCATGTGACTAAACCCTATAGCGACACGTCATTTTGACGTCGCGCATCACCAGCCATTTAGAATGGGGGACGCTTATACATTAATTTTGTTGTAATGTCGAGAAGTAAGGTCAATTCTAAACATATCCCCACTTCTCAAATCCAAGGTAGCCAGTTCAAACCGTACCAGAACCCCTCAATATTCTATTTCACGTGCCCACTATGTTTTCAGTGCTGTATTGCTCCGCGAGGTCACCGCGATGTTCCTGCAACCGGTTCCCTCGCGGCCTGCAGCTTGTATCAGTGAGGTCCGTCATTGACTAGGAGAGCGAAATCTCCCCCACGTCCAGCGCCTAGAATTTGGTGTTGCTGTACGTTAGAACACGGTGATGTGACCCGGTTCCAAGGATAAGGGGAGACTCACGCGGATTATGCTCCTGGAATGGCATTGTTTCGTGTTGAAGACGCGCGCTAGAAGCAAAAGAATTTCATATTTGGATATCGCGAGCTACGTTCTTTCATTGAGCATAATAATCGGAGAATGTCCCTCGGCCTGTTTTGTGCCCCTATAACCTATCAGCCAAACATAGTTAAACATAATTGACAGAAGGGAAATATATCAGCTAAATATAGGTTAACATAGCTAAACACGTCAGCTAAAGTATAAGCTAACATGTCAGCAAAACACGTCAGCTAATATGTGAGCTAAACATATCAGCTAAAAATAGACATAGCTGAACATAACCGATTTTATCAGAAAAAACATGTCAGCTAAAATTTCACCTAAACATGTCAGCTAAAATATGAGCTAATATGTGAGCTAAACATATCAGCTAAAAATAACCATAGCTGAACATAGCCGAATTTACAGCTAAACATGTCAGCAAAACACATCAGCTAATATGTACTTATAAATTTGTTTGATAAGCGCTAGAAACGCGTACGTCACGGCTGGAAATACTTCGCAGGGCTCTATTCGCTGAGCCCAACATAGACATTCTGAGATAAACATAGACATAGCTGAACATAGCCGATTTGGTGAGCTAAACATGTCAGCTAAAATATAATCTAACATGCCAGATAAAATATAAGCTAACATGTCAGCAAAACACATCAGCTAAACACACAGCTGAACATAGCCGATTTTATCAGCTAAACATGTCAGCTAAAATATCAACTAAACACAGGCTAAGCACAGCTAGACATAAGTTAACCTATGAGCCAAACAGAGCTAAGCATAATTGACAGAAGGGAAATATATCAGCTAAACATAGGTTAACATAGCTAAACATGTCAGCTAAAATATCAGTTAAAATATCAGCCAACATGTCAGCCAATATGTCACCTAAACATATCAGCTAACATGTCAGATAACACGTTAAATAACACGTCAGCTAAACATGTCAGCTAAACATAGCTAAACATGTGAGTTAATATGTGAGCTAAACATATCAGCTAAACATAGCTAGACACCTGAACATATCCGATTTTATCAGCTAAATATGTCCGCTAAAAAGATCAGCTAAACATGGCAGCTAAACATGTCACCTAAATTATCAGCTAAACCTAGGCTAAGCACAGCTAGACATCGGTTATCCTAGCAGCCAAACATAGCTAAGCATAATTGACAGAAGGGAAATACACCAGCTAAACATAGGTTAAGATAGCTAATCATGTCAGCTAAAATATCAGCTAAACATGTAAGCTAAAATATCAGCTAACATATATTAGCCAAAATATCAATTAACACGTCAGCTAAACATGTCAGCTAAACATGTCAGCTAATGTGTGAGCTAAATAGACATAGCTGAACATAGCCGATTTTACCAGCTAAAAATGTCAGTTAAATATTTGCTAACATGTCAGCTAAAATATAAGCTAGCATGTCAGCTAAACATGTCAGCTAACATGTCAGCAAAACACATCAGCTAATATGTGAGCTAAACGTACACATAGCTGAACATATCCGATTTTCTCAGCTAAACATGTCAGCTAAAATATAAGCTAACATGCCAGCTAAAATATAAGCTAGCATGTCAGCTAAACATATCAGCTAACATGTCAGCAAAACACATCAAATATGTGAGCTAAACATAGACATAGCTGAACATAGCCGATTTTATCAGCTAAACATGACAGCTAAAATATCAACTAAAGACGGGCTAAGCACAGCTAGACACAGGCTAACCTATGAGCCAAACAGAGCTAAGTATAATTGACAGAAGGGAAATATATCAGCTAAACATAGGTTAACATAGCTAAACATATCAGCTAAAATATCAGCTAAACATATCAGCTAGCATATCAGATAACACGCCAGCTAATAACGTCAGCTAATATGTGAGCTAATCATATCAGCTAAACATGCCTAGACATACCTGAACATATCCGATTTTATCAGCTAAACATGTCAGCTATAATATCAGCTGAACATAGGCTAAGCACAGCTAGACATTGGCTAACGTACCAGCCAAACACAGCTAAACATAACTGACAGAAAGGAAATATATCAGCTAAATATAGGTTAACATAGCTAAACACGTCAGCTAAAGTATAAGCTAACATGTCAGAAAAACACGTCAGCTAATAAGTGAGCTAAACATATCAGCTAAAAATAGACATAGCTGAACATAACCGATTTTATCAGAAAAACATGTCAGCTAAAATTTCACCTAAACGTGTCAGGTAAAATATCAGCTAATATGTGAGCTAAACATATCAGCTAAAAATAACCATAGCTGAACATAGCCGAATTTACCAGCTAAACATGTCAGCTAATATGTGAGATAAACATAGACATAGCTGAACATAGCCGATTTGATCAGCTAAACATGTCAGCTAAAATATCAACTAAACACAGGCTAAGCTCAGCTAGACATAAGTTAACCTATGAGCCAAACAGAGCTAAGCATAATTGACAGAAGGGAAATGTATCAGCTAAACATAGGTTAACATAGCTAAACATGTCAGCTAAAATATTAGCTAACATGTCAGCTAAACATGTCAGCTAAAATATCAGTTAAAATATCAGCCAACATGTCAGCCAATATGTCACCTAAACATATCAGCTAACATGTCAGATAACACGTTAGATAACACGTCAGCTAAACATGTCAGCTAATATGTGAGCTAAACATATACATAGCTAGACACCTGAACATATCCGATTTTATGAGCTAAACATGTCCGCTAAAAAGATCAGCTAAACATGGCAGCTAAACATGTTACCTAAAATATCAGCTAAACCTAGGCTAAGCACAGCTAGACATCGGTTAACCTAGCAGCCAAACATAGCTAAACATAATTGACAGAAGGGATATATATCAGCTAAACATAGGTTAAGATAGCTAATCATGTCAGCTAAAATATCAACTAAAGATAGGCTAAGCACAGCTAGACATAGGTTAACCTATGAGCCAAGCAGAGCTAAGCATAATTGACAGAAGGGAAATACACTAGCTAAATATAGGTTAACATAGCTAAACGTGTCAGTTAAAATATCAGCTAAACATGTCAGCTAAAATATCAGCTAAACATGTCAGCTAAAATATCAGCTAACATATATTAGCCAAAATATCAGCTAATACGTCAGCTAAACATATCAGCTAACATGTCAGCTAAACATGTCAGCTAAAATATGAGCTAACATGTCAGCTAAACATGTCAGCTAACATGTCAGCTAAACATGTCAGCTAACATGTCAGCTAAACATGTCAGCTAACATGCCAGCAAAACACATCAGCTAATATGTGAGCTAAACGTACACATAGCTGAACATATCCGATTTTATCAGCTAAACATGTCAGCTAAAATATAAGCTAGCATGTCAGCTAAACATATCGGCTAAACATGTCAGCTAAACATATCAGCTAACATGTCAGCAGAACACATCAGATATGTGAGCTAAACATAGCATAGCTGAACATAGCCGATTTTATCAGCTAAACCAGTCAGCTAAAATATCAACTAAAGACAGGCTAAGCACAGCTAGACACAGGCTAACCTATGAGCCAAACAGAGCTAAGTATAATATACAGAAGGGAAATATATCAGCTAAACATAGGTTAACATAGCTAAACATGTCAGCTAAAATATCAGCTAAACATGTCAGCTAAAATATCAGCTAAACATATCAGCTAACATGTCAGATAACACGCCAGCTAATAACGTCAGCTAATATGTGAGCTAAACATATCAGCTAAACATGCCTAGACATACCTGAACATATCCGATTTTATCAGCTAAACATGTCAGCTAAAATATCAGCTAAACATAGGCTAAGCACAGATAGACATTGGTTAACCTACCAGCCAAACATAGCTAAACATAATTGACAGAAGGGAAATAATATCAGCTATACACAAGTTAAGAAAGCTAATCATGTCAGCTAAAATATCAGCTAACATATCAGCTAAAATATCAGCTAACGTGTCAGCTAAAATATGAGCTAACATGTCAGTTAACATGTCAGCTAACATGTCACCTAACATATCAGTTAACATGTCAGCTAATATGTGAGCTTATGTGTGAGCTAAACATATCAGCTAAACATGACACCTAAAATAGCAGCTAGACATAGGCTAAGCACAGCTAAACCTTCGTTAACCTACCAACCAAACATAGCTGAACATAATTGACAGAAGGGAAATATATCAGCTAAACATAGGTTGAGATAGCTAATCATGTTAGCTAAAATATCAGCTAATATGTTAGCTAAAACTTTCAGCTAAACATGCCAGCTAACATGTCAGCAAAACACGGCAGATATGTGAGTTAAACAGACATAACTGAACATAGCCGATTTTATCAGCTAAAATATCAACTAAAGACAAACTAAGCACAGCTAGACATAGTTTAACCTATGAGCTAAACAGAGCTAAGAATAATTGACAGAAGGGAAATATACCAGTTAAACATAGGTTAACATAGCTAAACATGTCAGCTAAAATATCAGCTAACATGTCGGCTAAACATGTCAGCTAACATGCCACCTAAACATATCAGCTAACACGTCAGCTAAACATGTCAGCTAAACATAGCTAAACATGTCAGCTAATATGTGAGCTAAACATATCAGCTAAACATGTCAGCTAATATCTCAACTAAACATATCAGCTAAACATACCTAGACATACCTGAACATATCCGATTTTATCAGTTAAACATGTCCGCTAAAATATCAGCTAAACTTGGCAGTTAAACGTGTCACATAAAATATCAGCTAAACATAGGCTAAGCACAGCTAGACATCGGTTAACCTACCAGCCAAACATAGCTAGACATGATTGACAGAAGGAAAACATATAAGCCAAACGATGGTCGTCCATCGACAACGTGATCGACCTGGTATCCAGTGTCCAAGAAGAACAGTCGGAAGCACGTTTTACTGTTGCCGTCTTTTTGGATGTCATGAAGGCGTATGATAGCGTTCTCCATAGTGCCGTTGTTGCTACCCTGCAAGAGTCGGGAGTGGGAGCTCGAATGGTTTCTTGGGTCCGTGACTTTCTGTCCGGCCGGACGCTGTTCGTCCGTACTGCATCAGGAGATACGCCAGCTTTTCCCGTCTCCCGTGGAGTGCCACAAGGTAGTGTACTGAGTCCGCTGCTGTTCAATCTGATTATGGCATCACTCCCGGCGTGCCTCTCTGAGCATATCCGCACCACAATCTATGCCGACGACATCTGCATATGGACATCCGGAGTCCGACGGGACGCCATTCAACAACGCTTACAAGGCGCTCTCAACACCACCGCGTCTTACCTTGCCGACCGAGGACTCCGTGTATCCCCTAGCAAGACAGCCGCCATGGCGTTTACTCGGCGGCCCTTCACCAGCTACCCTCTCCATGTTGCCGGAACCCCGCTTCAATTTGTGACGCACTGCAAGTACCTTGGCGCGATTATTGACAGACAGCTCTCGTGGTCTAAGCACATAAAGAACCTCTCCGTCAAGACGAGCAGATCAGTGAACGTCCTACGCCGCATCTCCGGAGCGTCTTAGGGCCCCACCTGTCGCGATCTTCGCCAAATTCACAGCTCCCTCGTGCTCGGCTTCCTGCGGTACAGCATCCCAGTGCTGCACGGCCTGCGGACGACTCACGAGCGGGAACTCCTGGACATTCAGTCTCGCAGCCTTCGCGCATGCCTGGGCTTACCCAAGACAACGGAAACTTATTCGGTACTTGCAGAGGCCAGGGAACCACTTGTTACCACCCTGCGAGATAGAGAGACCCTCCGCATTTACACGCGGCTAATGACTCGGCACCCTTTCCACTACCTCAGGACCATTGACCACGACAGCCCCGCGTCTGCCTTTGGTAGCGCAGTGCGCCGTCTGAAGGGTGTTGTCCCACCTCCCACATCTCACGTATCGTATGCTACCCCAACATGGGCTCTCGACCAACCTCCCATATGCACATTTATCCATGGCCTCGGGAAAAAAAGCGACACGCCAGCGCCTGTAGCACGTCAACTTGCCCTGGAACACCTAGCCTCGCTGCACCACGGAAGGCCGACCGTCTATACTGATGGGTCTGTGATACCTGGTGGAGCAGCTGCAGCCTTTTATGTGCCCCACGAAGATTTTGAGAAAGCGTCCAAGCTCCCCAACGAGACGTCCTCCACGGAAGCAGAGCTATTCGCAATCAATATGGCCCTTCAGCACATCTCGTCCTCCCCACCTGCAGAGTGGACGATCCTCACCGACAGCAAGCCAGCCCTGGAGATCCTGAGTTCTCACGCCACCAAAATCATCAGCGACCTCCAAACGGCTATCATCGCCGCATGCGACTCTCTTTGCGGCTCTGGCCACGGTGTGCGGCTACAGTGGATTCCCAGCCACATAGGCCTCAGTGGGAACTCCCGAGCGGACGCCGCCGCGAGGCGTGCCCACCAAGACGTCGGCCCGCCAGCTAGTATGCCGCTCACATCGTCCGCCTGTCTTTTAAAGATCCGCGAGTGGTGTGCCTCCGAAATGCGTCGCTCTGTCGAAGACGCTGTACGCTCCAATGCGTATATCCAGTCCATTGACCCGACAATGCAATTCGCTCCATACCAGCAGCTCGTCCGCGCAGAAGAAACGCTGCTGCATCGGCTCCGACTCAACGTCGCATATACACCGCAATACCTGTGCAGTGTCGGAAAGCGTCGCTCAGCTAGCTGCGCTACCTGTGGCGCAGTAGCAGACGTTGAGCACCTCCTACTAACCTGCTCGGAGTACTCTGCAGCCCGCGCTGTCCTCGCCAATCGCCTCCAACGCCTGGGACACGGCTCGCTCTCACTGGCCGTGCTTCTCGGCCCCGTCGCACGCCAACAGCAGGGAGCCGTTACAAGGGCTCTCCTGCAATACCTACAGGACACCCAACTGAGTGTTACGTTGTGAACTGAGAACCGTGGCCCTGGGCACTCGCCCCCACTGCAAAGAAACCGGCCGGGTTTTTTTTCTTCTTTTTTTTTTGCTCCACCAGGGCGTAGCAAGCCGACATAGGTCTGGCTGACCTCTCCTTGCGTGGACGCCACCTCCTGTTTATTAAACTTATATATACCCCCCAAACATAGGTTAAGATAGCTAATCGTGTTAGCTAAAATATCAGCTAACACGTCAGCTAACACGTCAGCTAAACATATCAGCTAAACATGTCAGCGAAACATGTCAGCTAAACATAGCTAAACATGTCAGCTAATATGTGAGCTAAACATATCATCTAAACAGAGCTAGACATACCTGAATATCCGATTTTATCAGCTAAACATTCCGCTAAAATATCAGCTAAACTTGGCAGCTAAACATGTCACATAAAATATCAGCTAAACATAGGCTAAGCACAGCTAGACATCGATTAACCTACCAGTCAAACACAGCTAGACAGAATTGGCAGAAGGGAAATATATCAGCCAAACATAGGTTAAGATAGCTAATCATGGTAGCTAAAATATCAGCTAATATGTTAGCTAAACCTATCAGCTAAAAATAGCCCTAGCTGGGGATAGCCGAATTTATCCCGAATTTTATCCCGAATTAAGCCGAATTTATATCAGCTAAAATATAAGCTAACATGTCGCTAAACATATCAGCTAACACGTCAACAAAACACATCAGCTAATATGTGAGCTAAGCATTGATATAGCTGAACATAGCCGATTTTATCAGCTTTCACGTTGAAGACGCTCGTTTGAAGCAAAAGAATTTCATATTTCGATATCGCGAGCTACGTTCTTTCATTGAGCATAATAATTCGAGAATGTCCCTCGACCTGTTTTGTGCCCCTTTAACTTATCAGCCAAACATAGCTAAACATAATTGACAGAAGGGAAATATATCAGCTAAATATAGGTTAACATAGCTAAACACGTCAGCTAAAATATCAGCTAACATGTCAGCTAAACATAGCTAGACATAGCTGAACATAGCCGAATTTATCAGCTAAACATGCTAGCTAAAATATCAGCTAATATGTGAGCTAAACATATGAGCTAAACATAGCTGAACATCGCCGAATTTATGAGCTAAACATGCTAGCGAAAGTATCAGCTAACATGTCAGCAAAACATATCAGCTAATATGTAAGCTAAACATATCAGCTAAAAATAGACACAGCTGAACATAACCGATTTTATCAGCCGAAGATGTCCGCTAAAACATCAGCTGAACATGTCAGCTAAAATATCCGCAAACATGTCAGCTAAAATATCAGTTAATATGTGAGCTAAACGTATCAGCTAAAAATAGCCATAGCTGAACATAGCCGAATTTACCAGCTAAACATGTCAGCAAAACACATCAGCCAAGATGCGAGATAAACATAGACATAGCTGAACATAGCCGATTTTGATATATCAGCTAAAAATAGGTTAACATAGCTAAACATGTCAGATAAAATATCACCTAACACGTCAGCTCAACATATCAGCTAACATGTCAGCTAACATGCGAGCTAAACATATCAGCTAAACAGAGCTAGACATACCTGAATATCCTATTTTATCAGCCAAACATGTCAGCTAAAATATCAGCTAAACATAAGCTATGCACAGCTAGACAATGGTTAACCTACCAGCCAAACATAGAAAAATATATCAGCTAAATATATTTTAAGATAGCAAATCACGTCAGCTAAAATATCAGCTAACATGTCTGCTAAACATATCAGCTAAACGTAGTTAGACATAGCTAAACATACCCGATTTTGTCAGCTAAACATGTTAGCTAAAATATCAGCTAATACGTGAGCTAAACATATCAAGTAAACATCGCTAGATATATCTAAACGTAGCCAAATTTATGAGCTAAACATGTCAGCTAAAATATCAGCTAAAATATCAGCTAACCATAGACATAGCTAAGTATATCATAAGCTAAATATATCAGCTAAATGAGGCTGAACAATGGCTAAGTAAAGCTAAACATACCAGCTATACATAGGTAAATACAGCTAAACATATCAGACGAACATACATAAGCATATAAGCTAAATATAGCTGAGCATGGCCAAATCTTTCAGCTAAACACACCAGCTTAACACAGCAAAACATATCGGTCTAACATGTCAGCTAAAATATCAGTTAAGCTGAAAATCAACATACCAGCTATAAATAGCTAAATATAGCAAATCTTAGCCAGACATAGCTACTCATATATATCAGCTAAAATATCAGCTAAACATAACTAAATATGTCAGCGAGCATATCTGCAAAGCATAGTTCAACATAGCTAATCATCGCCAAACATATCAGCTAAACATAACTGAACATATCTAAATGTATCACCTAAACATAGCTAAATATATCAGCTAAACATTTCAGCTAAGTATCAGCTATACATTCCAGCTGAACATAGCTAAACATGTCAGCTAAACATATGTGCGAGATATCAGCTAAACATAACTAGGCATGTAAACGTATCAGCAAAACATAACTAGGAATGTAAACGTATCAGCAAAACATAGCGAAACATAATTGACAGAAGGGAGAGTGCGCAGACGCCAAAACGTGTCCTGGCGTTACGGAAGAGAACGAATATTTCGAAGCTAATTCAACTTGGCACGAGGATTTAATTGGCGATGTGTTCTTCAAACAGTGGGTACCAAGACTCCGTAGCGGACTTGAAACTATGATAATTGCGTATGAGGACCTCCAGTTCCGCCTCACAAAAGAGTGAAGATCGCAAGACTCACTACTTCGTAGCAAAAGAGCAGACACGGTTCCTAAAGCAGCTTAAGCGTACCAGTCCGCATAACGAAGTAATAATGGTCATGAATTGAATGAAGATCGAAGATGGAATGAAGATGCCCTGAATTTTTAGGAAAGTTACAGTTTCGTGGTACAACACTCTCCGCAGTCATTCTACTGGCACGCGACTCACGGAACAGTTCTACCCTTTATTATTTATTACCGTGACTAGCACATAGAAGAGCGTTGCTTGCAGTACAAAACATGTCCCTTTCCCTTTCGCATGACAATTAGATAGTACACGCATTTCAAACATAGTTTGTATGACGCTTCGCAGAAGTTTCTTATAAACTGTAACTGTAAAGTAACTCACTTACTTTAACGTGATAACCGCAGCTATGACTAATTACGTTTAAAAAAACTAACTCTTGCTCAGTTACTATATGTGAAGACTAACTGTGAGTTAGTTACTTTTTAGTATCTTACGCACGAGTGAAAAAAAAAATGCGATAACTGAAATGACCATGATGTGGTGGTCAAGAGGTCACAATATAATGATTTAGGACGCCGATATAGGAGGTCAGTTAAGGAAGACACATAGGTATCCATCATTTGAACCCCGGTACCAGCCGTATGTGCTTCCGTTGGGGGCACCTGTGACGTTCTCAGGTCCTCTCCCCTAAACAAGGATATCCTGCTGAGTGTGCCTTTTATGTTTTCATTAGCCGTGTCTGAAACTGTCTTGTCTTGTAAACCAGTCTCATATATCATATAGCAGCATAGGATATCGTTTCGAAAGGAAGGTCAACACTATACGGTCGCTAGAATGAGGTAGGTCAGTCAACAGCTCTCGAATGAACTGCGCTCCTGCCAGGGACACATCCAGCTACTGACTAGCGACTCGCCCTTGGCGTGGCTTTGCGGTCGGTCCCTTAAACAGCCACTAGGGATTTCAGCTGACATGTCGGTCCATGTAAACGCAGTTAACCACATGACTTGTTAAGACACGGAAAGACGGGCACACTAGTTCGAGGGACCGCCACGTCGAAGTGTAGTGGAACAGAAACCTCAGAGAGTGAGTTTATGCGAAGTGGACAGATCCGTGTAATGGTCTTGGTTGAGGCGAATCCCTCTGTAGCAGCCGTAGATTCGCTCTTTCTAAGGTTGCATTCGTAGGCAATTCGAATCATAGCCATATTACCGCTCACACCCCAAGACAACCCAGCCTGTACGGGCCGTTTTGTTCTCTCGATGCCATTACAGGTGTCTCTTCTCCAACAACTTACCCGTGACGTGCACTCTCGTTGGTCTTGCTTCATTAGTACTAGCCTGTGCCCGCCCCGCTGTACTGAAAAACGACTCAACTTCAGCGATCGTCTTCTAGCAGAACGCAGAACACACAGAGTGCCTAGCCTCGCGTCGCTGTTGGCGTCTTCCAGTGACACCTGTTCTGATTAATATGATAACGCCTTGCTACAGGCTAGCACTCCAAAGGTAGATGGTATCGATTTTGTGAATGTAATCTTTGAGTACGTTGGGATGATTCACTCCAGCGAAAAGAGTAGATAACGGTTCGAGTTCCTTCTGCTGCGTTTTTATTTTATAGGGAGGGAGGACAATGAACATTTAGGAGCGTAGACTGTTGGGTAGCTAGTACATAGCTTTTGGATGGTAATGAACTCGCCCTATTGGATTCTTTCTTGTGTCCGATCTTCCCTGCGCTCTACAATACCGAAGTCTATGGACACCTTTGGAAACGAGAAACAGGGCTTGACATTAAAAACGTGCAGAACAAGAGTTCCGCAGGGCTTTGCCTGCAATCACGCCAAAACAGGCTTTATTTCACTTGCACATTGTGTAAGTGCAATATGCAGTATAGCGTCCTTTTATTTGCAGCACTCTTCCATTGCACGCCAAACAGGTGTGCTAAGTTCGGGTCTGCAACCTCACTGTGCGGATCATGCAGCTTCATATTTCGCGGTATTTTATATGTTAGTTAGTGCGTAATATACTTACACCGTGCCTCGTGTAGATCAACTCACTTTCAGTGGACCATTTTTCGTGAGCTCTGCAAACGATAGTCGCAGCACACTGTTCTTCTGCAGTCGAACCGCTCGCATTGTGTTTAAAGACTAGGAACGTGAAGTTTAGATTTTTAATTCGTGTTAGCACTGAGAAACTGTGGCCATGACCGAAGGACCTCGGGAAGGAAACGATACTGCCTCTCTTCCCACATAAAAATCAACAAGGCGTCTTTTATTTTTTCTTTGGAAATGGAAAGTACGCCAAGACGTCAATGTCGCCTTGTTTGTTTCGTCATACAGCGAGTGAGATTAAATATGACAAAATTAGCATGAGACCACAGCTTCCGATGAAATCGAAAGCGTTGCTCATAGCCCTTCGGATGTGAGTATTAGCTGCCGTTTGCGGCGACAGCGCCGAGGCCACACGCTCTTCGTACGTCATGATGGCCTCTCGAGCGCCTTCCCATCTATGAGGACCTTCCAAGCGGAACTGGTACGGAAGGCAAGGCCCCGTGAAACACTGTAAGAACAACGTTGGGTCTTTCACGGCCATGCGAGCTAAATTGGGCCTAACCCCGATGGAAGACGCAAGATCATCCATGTACTCGATCCAGCGTACCTGTGTAGCGTAACGGTCACTTTTGACGCCGATTCTTCTCGTTCTTTGCGATATTTCTACCAGCATAGAACGAGTGTCCGGAACGGAGAGTTTTCCGGTAAAGACAGCGACGGCGAAGCGTGCCTGCATTTCTGCGACAGACCAGAACGCACCGATGGGGTCGATCAAGCCGACAAAAGCCAAAGTCGGGTGCTCCAGCCTGGTGGGGAAGATTAACTTATACAGGTCGACACGGTCTTCCCGAATACACTTGGCGACTTCCGCTGGAAGGAAGTCGAAGTGTTTCCAGTAACCAGTGGCGAAGATGACGTCATCGATGGGGACCTGTTCGCCGTCCTCGAACGTTACAGAGTCAGTGTTGAACCGCGACACGTTGGCATGCACCCTGATGGTCCCGCTAAGAATGCGGGAAGGAAGCACGTCACTGACGAATGGTTGCTGATTGAGGGCTCTGTGCTCGGGACGTAAATTGTAAAGGCTGTGGTCGAAGGCAGAGTTGAGGCGACGTTCGAATAGGTGGCAAGCTGCGCTTTCAGGCAAGACTCTTCTGGCTGTGTCCAGAGCCCTCGTGTTCAAAGAGAGGTCGGTGGGGCGGCCAAAACGTCCGATGCGCGGCATGACCCAGGCACCTCGTCGAGTGCTCAGGTGGACCTGGAAAACGAATACTAAGGGTCACATGTATACGAGCTTGAATAGGTTTTCCACTGACATCTTTCATTGACTTGTAGTGGAATGGAGTAGAAAATTTTACAGATCAACCGGCCTAAACAAATTATTGAGATTTGCTCTAAAAGGTATCAAACTGAAGACAAAGATCGTGTGATACCCGTCATTAGGGTGGCAAAATAATGCATAGAAATAGTATACTGTTGACCGCGTATACTCGCACTCACATGTCAAGCAGTCTTTCATACCTTCGGTGAAGCATTCTGTGTGCGTTCAATAGCCTATTCTCTTCTATTTCTATTCTATTCTATTCTAGCCTATTCTCATTCAAGGCTTTGCCACAGGTGTGAGAACACCGAAGTGTGAAAGGAACCGCGCGTTGCTAACAAGTTATCACCTATCACATTCTGTATAATACTTCGTGATTTGTTACCTGGCTGCAGACGTAACTGAGCTCTGTAGCAATGTCACCTGCTGAGTTTCCCAAGCCCACTACCAGGACAGCGCGATCTTCGAAAGGAGCAGCCTTGCGATAGGAGTGTGCGTGGAGTACACGTCCCTTGAAGTCCCGAGTGCCAGGGAAGCTAGGCCACTTGGGTTGGGCATTGTGGCCAGAACTGACGACCACGGCGTTGACCAGCGCCACAAATGGAAGGCCACTCTTTAAGTCGTTGCCCTGCACAAGCCAGCGGCCAGTGGCTGAGTGGTCGACACAAGGCAGGACAGACGTCACTTGGTGATTGAATCGGATGTACCGTTCCAGACCATACTGGTCGCTATACAACCTGGACAAAAGTGGTTGTCAATCCAATAGAAGAGCTTGCACACTGAAGGACACCAACCTGAGGTATTTAAGTAAAGCGCTGTGGTGCATGAAGTTCGGAAAGTCGGCGGGGGGCGGAAAGTCGCTGTAGGCTGACATCTCCTTGGAGGAGTTGAGCACCGTGTTCCGCGCTACGCCGCCGACACCCGGAGCGGCTTCCTCAGTGTATTGCCACAAGCCGCCCAAGTGGTCTGTCTTCTCGAAGCAGATCACATCGAGGCCTTCCTCGATGCATGCTTTGATCGAAGGCAGACCGCTGCTTCCAGCTCCGACGACAGCAACCAGAGGACGGCCGTCGCCGGCCATGGCCGCTGCAGGACTTTGGGATACCCGTAACGCACTGTACAGAAACTGTGGATACAGCGATGAAACAAATATATAGGCAAGGAACTTCATGTGCAAGTAGATATTTGCAAAATTAATAGGCGCATTTCGCGAACTGGTGGACCGAGCACTCGAGGAACTTTCCTCTGCACCTCTACAGTCAACCTTTCTAGCACGTGCAACAAGAAGTACTACTTCGCGTGCAGAGTTTGGGACATTTGCATGACAATACAACATTAAAATCTTTTTAATAGACAAATATCCTCAATATAAGACGGAACACACCAACGAACGACCGTGTATAGAAGGAATTGAAAGTTGTCGTGTGTCCGGGATGCGTTTGCAGTCCAATCGATACGGAACTCCTCGTAGAGGTGTTTACTAAAACGCATCAGTGAACGCAGTATTCTAGTACCACCATCAATTAACACTGAAAGGTACCTGCGTTTCATTCTCGAAGAACGCGTTCTATTTCTGTGCAACGTACCGTATCGATGTCCTTCTCCGATGTCCATCGTATACCCTGTTGATGTCGATACCTTGTGAGGTGGTGCTGTAGGTAATGCATTTGACGGAACATAAATGGGTGCGACAGACAAGCTCTCACGTATTGAATTCCTATAGTTGCTGAGCGTATTGTAAATATCGAAAGTAAATAGAAAAACGCGCACTCGTCTCATTTCAGTGCGCATGGGGCCTGAGAAACCTGAAACCATTGCACTGAAACAGATCCCACTGGTAGCACAGTAATGCGCATCCGAGATTCGTAGTACCGTTCTTAGTGTATCTAAGATCAAGGCTATCAATGTGTACTGCGATCGAGCTTACGTCTTTTGTGTCGTCAAAAAGGGTTCTGCGGTTAGTACTTCTTACTGTTGGCCTAACCATCACCCCGACCTTACGTCGGTGGAGCTGTCAACAAGGTGTCGTGAAAAGGCGGAAATTTTGCCCGCAGTCATCCTTAAAGCCTTTACGTACGTGAAGAGCGCATACAAGAGTTGAGTGAGAGCAATAAAATCTTCATCGTACGTAAAGTGTGCAAACATGCTTCCTTCGACAACTTCCGTGTACCACCTTCAATAGGTCCTCTCAAACGCCGCTTCTTTTGCCACGATGTGACGAAACATCGGTCGGAATCTTCCTTTTTCGAAGCTCAGAAAACAGAGGCCACCCCCAAGCTCAAGCTGCTGAGGACATCGCCATATTTTTCGACCATGAAGCCATATGCAGGGTATTAGATTTTCTGCCTTATAAAGCATATTTTACACGATTTTCATGTTAACTTGTATAAATTTCGCTTACGGCATGTAAATACTTATGGCAATCATCGTTTAACGCTCCTCGTCTCCTTTGTGTTCCGCACACGATAACGAGATTTTATAGCATGCACCTACCTCATTATTTATCGTGCATTACTTAGCATTACTGGTGCGCAGTCACTATAACCCTCTCATAAAGCACACGCAAAACGTATAGAATTCGTGAATGTCTATTTCCGTTACTAGACTAACCATTTGTAATGGAAGCTGTTTAACATTGTAGTTTTGTATCGTTCTATTGCGCCCTTTTCCTGTGTACAGCAATCCTTGATATTTCAGCTCGCCCAGCCGGCTGCGGCGAATGACTGGTTACCATCCTGTATTTTGAGAACAGCCAGTAGTTGATTTGTACCATAAATGTCCCCCAGAAACCAAAACATGACTTTCCATATGTATACTGGGAGGTATAACGTAATTGCAGTATAGACAAGGTGTCTCACTTCCTGTTGCCTCACTTTGTCTGTGCTGGCAGCCTCGTGTAATATTCAGGGAGACATTTTATATTGACCTTCGTCTTATATTCATTGTGAACTACAAGGCCATGGAAAATGGCATCGGGGCTTTGTGTAGGTTCGTGATCATGAATTGCATGACTCGAGGGTGGCTAGGTTCCCTTTGTTTTGAGCAGAATCAGTGAATTTCAGCAGCCACTTGAAAATAAAGCAAAAAGCATTGGAAAATAATACAATTCTATTAGAAAAAAGGCACGAAGACACAACAAAGATGGAGCGGAGAGGTATAGTAAGGGATTTCGCTTAGTGCATGCATGGAAGCATATGAAGCCTGAACGTCTGAGATGCAAAGAGCGAAGGACGTCACCAACGCGGAACATCTGAGAATGTTGTGTGGTGCATGTGGTCACCCGTCTTCAAGCGCCTAAACCGCAACAAGCAAACGAGCGTCTAAAAATCGCTCTAAAGAAATGAGAATGGCTGCCTTGTTAGGAACAGATGCATGCGAAGAAATTAGAACTATAAACGGGGGGTCATATAGGGAAGTGGCGCGGTAAAGTATGTGTCAAATTTTTAGAATGCGCGAACAAGATTCCAGCACGATTTCATGATTCTTGGAGCTCGAGGCGCTCGCATTCCTTTCAATCTCCTCTATTTCTCTAGGGTGAGGGGCGTACACAGAGTAACGCCAGCAGAGTCTCCCTTCAGCATCCAGCGCATGGACAAACGCAACAGCTATACAGCACAGATGAGAAACTTCTAGCGACAGGTCTGGAACAAGAGCCAACAAAGTCACGATCCGGGTCAGCTGTAGCCTGCAAAAGATAACATCGGAACGTGCACCACCTTTTGCATCGGATGGACTACAGGGGCCAGTTCCTCTCGTATCGGCTGAAAGCATGAAATGGTGACTCGCTAACCGACATAGGCTGGAGTGGTATAGTATATATATAGTCTGGTCCAATGTGGTACCATGAAACACTGAAGGCCCGTGATGGTCAGTGTGGGCTCACGTTGTTCCAGCATTAGAATTTCATATAGACTGTCTATACGTCATCGTGGGTCAAACACGCCCGTTGTATTCCCTTCAGCTGAAGGCCATTCTCAACAAGACCATGCTCCACGGTTCCAGCAGCACGAGAGCGGGTTTCGTTCCTTCCAAAGTTCTCTACATACAGTTTCAGATCCTGAGCTCAAAGAGCAACCTTTGAACTATATAAGTGCGTGGCGTGCTTTTTACGCCTTGAAAGAGACACCATCAAACCAGCATATAATCTGCAGAATGGTCTTATACCCACTGGATGAAACAGCGCATGGGACAACACAAAGAAAGATACAGACAATAGAAGAGCGGTTGCGTTGTTTGTATCTTTCTTTGGGTTGTCTCCTGCGCTGTTTCTTCCAATGGATCTGTGCACCAACTACCCCAATTCTCCGTCTTAGTGAATGGCCTTATGTCAGCATTTTGCAATACCTATCCAGTATTCCTGGACATCCAAAGTATCCTGGGTATCCAGGCGGTTCTGGCTACATAAGTGATACGGCTGAATTCCTACAAGGTGTGCCTAGCAACGTGCTACTGAATGTAGGGTGTAGGGTGCACCTGTGAGTGTAGAGCAAGATCAGACACGGAGCAAGACGCAACATTTTTTGCTCGACTTACTCGTAGGTGGCTTTGCATGTCCGCTTTATTGCACGCGAGAATTACCCGTATTGGTTTATGCGTCGAAAAGAAAATGTAGAGACATTCTGCCTGGAATGTAAAGACCTGATAAAAAGGCGCGATTTTCTCTAGTCGTTCTTCTTGTCATCTGTGCAGCAGCGTTTCGTAGGCTTATTCTGCCAATGTAAGTCCACATTCTATTTCTTTATTCATTCATCTATATACATGCAAAATATGGGCACTCTTGGTTTTCCGGTGTTGAACAGAAAAATTAATTCATCCGATGGTATGCACGGGGCAAGACGCGACAATTTAATGTAATTTAAATTTAATAGAATTTAATGTAATTTAGAAACGTATAAGTCAACAACTATAGGTGACTTTATGCTTGTTCCTCAGATATTTCTTGTTCAGATTGTCTCATCTTGCCCGAGGGTTGTGGCAAGCAAGATGAGACAATCGGCATTTCTTAATTTCTTGTTGTATGTTCACCTTACACCGGCTACGTCCATTCTGCATTTACAGGTCAGAAGCTGTAAGACCCTGAGATTGCGCCTATGGCTAGATTTTTTCGTTTTTTAACAGGAAAAATAAACATTTCATATTCAATTGCAAATTTCTGTCTCACCTTGCCCCACCTTACCCTATATACTGTATACTCTAGCCATATATCAGGTAGGAAACACGGAAGAGAGAATCGTGTGAAATGTCGCGTGAGCACGTGCTTGGTATCACTGTATTGTGTTCTCCGCACCAACCACTATTTCGTCCAAAAATACGACAGGAGTCAAGGAAACGCTCTAGTCACAATTTTTTGCTCTTGGACTTCACGTTTATAAAGACAATACTCCACTCCACTGCGCATGGTTTATCCTGCCTTGGGCGTCAGGGGTCCTCCGGAACGTCCTGACGTCAGTGCCCGTCGCTTATTGTGTACGTGTGATTAGGTTTTTCGCCTCGATTATCGCGAGCGCGCGGTTAATATTGCGCCGCGGCAGGTGTACCTAAAGAGCGTCTTTATATCAAACGTGTTGGGCAGGAAATTGTTATTTGAAGTGTACGCCACACAAGAAGGATCGAGGTTTTCCTAGTTGGAGACCTTGTCTGTCACTCATACAGAGGCATAGATTGGATTGGATTGGAAAAGAAAGAAAAATATGGAGAGGTTAGTCCCGACCCAGTCAGAACTGGCTACTCCAAAACGCGGCAGGCAGAGGCATAGAAAAGCCAATATGCTGCGGATCACCCATTTAAACGAGCATCTGATTTTAGCCATTTTTGTGAACAGCATCGGTGTAGGCTGAAGATCTGCTTTCTGTGCACGAGCACACCGGACATCAAGTGTGAGTTTGAATGTAAAAAAAGGGGGGAAAAGAAATTGAATTCACAGCGGACATTATTTTAACATTGTGCTGACAAGTTGTAAAATGAGCTCCATGAAGCGAAACGTGTGCTCCTTCTAAGGCATCAGGAGACGTCGAAGATGCAGACGCAACGTAATGAACAATAAGGAATCGTGAAAATCAGTCGAGAGATGTGGTCGTAGGCACGTGATTTTATAATAACTGCAAAGCTGATCTCGGCTGAACTGAGCTACATGCCACCACGTCAGGAGTGGACATCTCAAAGATAGGGCAGGGTCCGAAAACAGGCACAGATCGCTAGATCTAAATTACAAACGCGAAATCTGCAATTACTTTCGGACAACAACGAAATGACATGACTCATTCTAGATAGCGAAACAATCTGCGGGACATCCATCACCCAACTGTGACAGGCCAGATACTCGCATATTCATTATAACCACACACACGTATACGCCAGCCACGCACACACAGTTTGCCACAGTGACGTCTACACAATTTTCGGCAGAGTTTCGAGATGAACGCGGCATTGAGATTCTTTCCAACGGGGCTTTGTGTGGGGAACACCTCTGGTTTGTAGAATAGTGTAATAATGAACAGAGTAATAATGAACCACAACTCACATATTAAGGCAACGTCTTCCCGTCGAGCATGCTGGTTTCCTATGCGTCATCCAGTTGGCTCGGAACGGAGTGCGCGTGGAACCCCGAAGACAGGGAAGTCGTTTCTAAATCAGGAAAAAATGCGCCGTTCAAAGACTACCTGCATGGATGACAACGTTGACCTACTTTGGAGGCGGCCGATAGTTGCGCTTTCACTGGATGCTCCTCTCTCCGTTCACTTTCTCCGTTCCGTGAGAGGCCCTCCTTTACGGTTTCCTTACGGCACTTTCACTTTCACCCGTCTTGAGCGCGACCGTCTGCTCTTACGGCGTGCCTAATACTGCGTGTCTGAAGGCGGGAGAGAATGAACCAACGGGGCATCATAAGAGGGACGAAAGCGTAGCGAATTAGTTGATGACCGTCCGTTGTTCCACAATAGAATCGGGGTCTTGTCCGAGATTATTCCGTCGGCGACGTGCGACAGCTAAACGGTGATCTACCACGCTACGAACGGGTGGATATTCCGCAAGTGTTTTTTTTTTATTCCGTGTTAGTACCGCGAAGCATCTGTGGCTATAAGCAGCGTACAGATGTGGACAGATAGCAGCAAGGAACGAGTGGATGGACAGGGGTGTTAGTATGCGTCCTGGGCCGACTTCGGGGGGGAACGACCGGTGCCGGCATTCATCTGGAAAGTCTGCCGGGAAACCCTCAGACAGCACAAACGGTGGCATGATTTGAACCCACCACCTCTCAGTCTTCAGCATGACCTTGGGCAACCACCACACCACATGTACCGTATTTTCCGGTGTATAACGCGCGCGTTATACAGTAAAAAAGTGTTCTGGAGAGGTCCTGCGCGTTATCTAACGGTGCGCGTTATACACCGAAATAAGTTCCTTTTCAGGTCGGTGACGTACAGCTTGGGACAAACGTTTACGGAACACCGAGGTGTCGCATTTCGCTGTTGGGACGACACCCTAGCAGCCAAAAGAAGCAGACACACATACTGAAATATTAACAGAATACAGTCAAGCTCCTTTACAACGAAACTCAAGGGACAGCAAAAAAATTTTGCAGTAAAGGTATTTTCGTTGAAAAGGATGTCCGTTATTGGACCTATAGGGCTCCAGCGGGACCGCAAAAAAATTTGCTGTAGTGGTATTTTCGTTAAAAAGGTGTTCGCTATAAAGGAGTTTGACTGTAGCCGGTCACCCGTTTCTTGTTCGATCTCTTCCTAATATCTAACAGGGGACCGCTCCGATGAAGAAATATGCCAGTGCCGTGTTCCGTAAACTTTTGTCCCAAGCTGTACAAATTCTAGCATCTACCAGGGTGTGCTGTGGCTTTGTCCCAAATCTCTTAGGGTAAGTTGACAAAAACGGCGAAAGGGCACGGAACCTCATAAAAGGTTAAAAGTGTCTGAGATCTGGTGGAACTGGACACACCTACGAAGAGTATAAAATGCTGCTCAGTTTTGAGAACGCACTGGCCGCATTTGCTCTTGAATTGGGCTTTTCATGTCCCTGGACTTCGCGCCTGGCTGGCGTGATTGAGAAGGGACGCGAAACCGAAAGCGGAGAGGAGACTGAAGTATACTGACACCGACTCTGTTGCATAGGAGTTTAACGGCTTTGACTAAATGTGCTTCAAAAAAAGCATATGCATATATGATACACCGCCTTGGTTTATTGTGTATACTGGTGGCTGTAATAAGCTTGTATAGGAACATTGCGGTACATCAAACTTTTTCCAAATTCGGCCCATTTTTAGGGGTGCGCGTTATACGCCGGAAAATAGGGTATTGGCACATCCAGCTGTGTCGTTCAATGGCATATTTCTTACCACAGACACTGCGCTGTGAATGGTAGAAGTGCAAGGGCGCGCTGTCAGTTGATACAAACATTTTGAGCGTGCAACCGATTATAACAAGATCGAAGCAAAGGCCTCAGGACGGGAACAGCTGATATTTCGTGCTGAGACTGTTCTTCTGCCTCGCAAACTGACTCTGTTCGAAATATCGGCGGTTCCCGACTGGAGGTGATGGTTTCGATATTCCTTCCTCAGATCGCTAGATTTCCCACTTTCGATGATGGCGACGAGGTTCGTTTACGCCGGGATTAATCTGGGCCAGCGAGCAACGAGTAGCCGCATAGGTGTCGTAAGACAGGTTTCGTCAGAACTACGAGAGCACTTTCACTTGAGCGCTCGTTGGATTCTGTACTCGAAAAATGCGCTTCTCCCGTTTCAACTGAAGCTAATGGACTACGGGTTCGGATGGACTAACTTGAGTAGAATTTCTTGATCCGTAATAGACTGCTGCGTTATCTTCAAGTCTCTAGTCCGTTGCTTTGGATATACCTAGACATTGAAGTGACATGGATGTAGTTTCTTGGAGAAAGTGGAAGTCGGAACCTTCTGTTCTAGAAAACAGCGTACCATTATCGGAAGTCAAAGTATCGAATTGGTCGAGTGCCGAATTCAATTTCTCCGTGTCTTTAAAATTGACTTATCAACTTATTTTTATCAAAGTATGGAATATTCAAGTTCGCTCGAAGATAGATTTCCAATCATTAATAGCACAAAGGATGACCTTATTTTCTAAGCGCCCTATTTCATGCAGGTGATAGCCCACGTGCTACAGCACGTCGACGACTACAGCTCTACATGTGCCGGCTGTGCAGTCTTGGGGTTTTTTGCAGGGTTTTCCTCAGACTCTTCCAAACATATGTCGGCACAGTTCCCTTAGAAGTCGGCCCAGAACACACATTCCCCCATGGCGTCAGTCGTGACGTTGCCCACCTATGTGAGGCCGACCACGACCACCGCCACCACCACCACGCTCTACACAGCTCTACACAGCTATATGGGAGTTGGACTCTCCCCGCAGAGTTGTTCTGAACGTTTCTTTAACAGATCCTGAGCTGTTTATCACAGTTTTGACACCTGCGTACGTTGAACTCTCAAATGTTGCATCGCATCCAGTTCTCCTTTCCCCTTCCCAGTGTGACCTTAACATTTGAAGAGGATAACACAAAGCAGACAGCATGACAAAAACTGCAGTTTTAATGCTGTACTCCCGCTTCAGCCCCCCCCCCTCCACACACACACACATAAATGGGATGACGATGTGGTGGGTCATTCTCCGCCGTTATGGCGGTATACACTGCCCCATTGCGCTTGTGAAAGGGATGAGAAAGTGATGATGATGGAAAGGTGTCCTATTAGAGTTCGTCCATTAGTCTAGTGCTCGAGAGGAACTCAGCAACAGCTCGTAGGCCTTGCATCAGATGTGAGGGGTCCGACCATGGCCCGAGAATTTTGGCTAAGTCGAACTAGCGTTGATCGACGCGTTGCAGAGCAGTTTCCATGAGGGCGCGCTCGAGATCCCCCCCCCCCCCCCCACACACACACACCTCCTCAAGGCTTCGAAACACCTCCAGAAATTCAATCTTCGCCTCTATGCTGCAGATGATCTCAGAGAGGTATAGGTACATCCACAGGTGCAGATTCAGAGGGGGATCTTGAAACGGCTCGGGAACTTGAAAAGCGGACAGCAAATGATGTCCTTATAGCTTAGACCATACTATTCTACGTCACACAAAACTCGTGGTAGCGGACACCGAAGTCGAGAACACAAGTTCACTTTAGTGAACGGACCATTCCTTCTTGTATGCCGTTCTTTTTCTTCTTTTTGTGGTGGCTTCTAGCTCCGCTGTCTCAAAC
Organism: Ornithodoros turicata; assembly: GCF_037126465.1. Taxonomy (NCBI): domain Eukaryota; kingdom Metazoa; phylum Arthropoda; class Arachnida; order Ixodida; family Argasidae; genus Ornithodoros; species Ornithodoros turicata. The sequence continues at coordinate 12,575,566 of NC_088205.1, read as the reverse complement.
TGATTGTATTAACTGTCAAATTAAAATTAAACGTCAATTTTGCGTTTTACTGACTATATGCACTGAAATCGATAAGTTGCTGCATCGCGAAAACCCGGGGGGGGGGGGGCGCAATATTTTATATATTTCATGGTTCGCAGTCTCCTCCTGCTGAAGGGTGCTTTGCATTTCCTGTATTGTATTTCCCGGAGAGCTGAGCCGAGGATGAGTGAGCAAAGAGAGAGTGTAGCGCGGGAGGGGGTGAGCAGTGAGGAGGTGACGTAAAGTGTATCTGCTATCCACAGCTCTGTTGGAAACACTCCCTATGTCTCTGAACCTTCCTTAGGGAATGCCGCGACGACTTTGGTGCACTCGGTTCCTGCTTCCAACAATCCACCCCGTCCACAGAGGTTTTCTTCTTGTACTGATGTCCCAGTATCATATTTTTAATAAATTATGTTGCTGTTCGATGCGTAGCATTGCATACAAAAATGCATGCCTACCGTGTGAAACTTTAAATTAAGCATGCTAGCGGCGCACAAAACTACAACGACACAGAGAAGACAGACGAAACAATTCCGCTGCACTCGCAAATACAGAGTGGTTGTAATACGCAAAAAGGATAGCACAATAAAGGGGAACTTCCTTTTCGGTGTGCGCTGGTGTAGTAAGCCACTAATTAAGTAGCAAATTTCCTCAGTCATCGTCACTCCACGTATTTGTTGTTGTCGTTGTATATGAGATGTATTTTTATCTACTCTATAGGTAAGGTTCCGTGTTTTCGGTTTTAATCGAAAAACAACGAATACAGAGGGACATTCCAGGAACGATGACAGAGATAAATTCCTGCGCATGCCCAGCAAGTTGTTGATGCACATCGGAAAACCATACAGAAATACGATGGTTGTGAAAAATGTCCGTTTACTTTTTCGTTAGTCGTAAAACGCCACCGCAGTGAATAACGCCATGTGCAGAAATTACATTGTGATTTCTATTAGCCGATAACTGTCAGGTAAACCATGTACACGCCGTGAAAAACGTCGAAAAACGCCGATTTCGTGAGAATCAATAAACACCGCAAAACATACGCCGAATCCGCCCAAAAGTAAAAAACGAAAACGCGGAAAGCTATCTATAGGTCAGCCTAAGCGGGGAAACACCCAACGGCATCATCATTCACAATTTAATTGTTGTTGTTGTTGTACTATAGGCAAATTTTGTCACTCATGGTCACTACATTGTTGTTGCACTCCAGGCGTTTTTATTCACCCCTGTAGGGTCAACAGTACTTGTTTAAATAAATAATAGCCTCGTGTAGGAAGTTCCTGACGTTTGAGGCTTTCCCCGTTACATGAGTTTCCTCCTTTCTCATCACAGCTGCTCGTAATATCTACGCGACCATTTTCTCGTACTTTCTCCACATATTCCCCAGCCCCAAAGTGTCGACCTTCGTTTTCGACTGGTGATCGCGAAATGTGTCGGCCCAATGACCCACAACGGTCGACCCACAACAAGGCGATCCAGGCCGCGGTGATACGGCGGGAGAAGGGTTGCCTTCATCCGTCTCTTACGTAACAGCTGGGGAAAGAGAACAACAACTCCTCCGGGACCAGTCGGAGCGCCGGCTGTGCCGCAGGTTGACACGCCGTTCGAGTGAGTAGCATTTCTTTCTGTCTCGCAATTTTTGCGCGAATCTCTCGTAACGCGGTTTGGCCATACCACGACGTGGCTATAGTAGAAACCACATCTCTGCGTTGTGCTCTGGGGGATCAAAACCTAACTACGGCTTTAGGTGAAGAAGATGACCGTATAGTGCGGGGCATGTGTCCCGTAAGGGGACACCACTTCTAGGTCCTTACATGCCACAGGTCACGCGTTAGTATCCGTTTACTACAGCGAAAAAATATAATAAACTTGAGTGCGCTCTAAAGTCCTTTAATTTCGCGGCTCCAATGATTCTCGAAACCGGAACACAGGGCACACATTAGCAGCCACTAAATTCCGCGAATTTTCGACTCTGCAATCTGTGGCTCGGTTGGTTTCCTTTGTGATTCGCACGACAGTACTGCCCCTACTAAGTTTGATTGATTGATTGATCGATTTGTAAAAGAAACAAAATTGAGATGTTTGATAAAAACTGCACCGCGCATGCTTGAGTGCATAGCAGTTAAATGCTTACTAATAACACGCCCAACAAGCAGTGAAAATAAGGTTTGCGCGGATTGCAACATTGATTTTGACGTGTAAATTATTGACCGAAAGTCTCGCGTGCTCTTAAAATTCGCCAAATTCGTGAACATTATGGGCTGAAGAACATTAATGGTTTTTACAAGACATAGAAATCTGGTAACAATACCGCCATAACCAAGAAAGCTGGAATATATCGTTAATTGCTCTCTATTGGCTCGGGGCTTTCCATAGGCGTCATGGATGGAGTCGCGGAGTATTACAGTAAGGCTATGCAACTACCTTTATAGCAGATCTTAATCGTTCGCTGTGACGTTGGCGCTCTTCGTACTACTGTTGCCCAGCTTTACTTTAAGCCGGCTTGGCCTTCCTCTAAGTGAGGGGAAGGGAGATATGTAAAAGAAAGATTAATGTAAAACAACACTGGGGCCTGCTATCCTTCGCATTCCTGGCTCGTCAGCTGCTAGCAAATGGAGCCAGGCGCGGCAAAAACGAAAGTGGGGATCACATCACATCACATCACATCAGTCCTATGGATATAAGGAAATGGTCAAGTTAGGGCTGGTTAGGTTACGTTGGTTTTTCCAAAGGAATGGCGCTTGTTGCGTTGCAGCGTATGCAGATGAGTTACGAAAGAGGGAAGTTTGGTGTCCATAACCTTGGCGATAAACCAAATAGGTGAAATCAACTGGAAGGAGTTGCCGTCGCGGGAGAAATAACTTGGAAAGGTAAACAACAAACACGTCAATTAACATTTGGACGTGCATTTATGCTCTGCACGGAGTTGGCAGGAGCTTGCAAGTTTCCTGCCCACGGTTTAAGGTCAAGGAACCCCGAGCTTCCGAAAACTCATGTTAACCTTTCATGATACAGCCTAATGGAGCCAGTGACCTCTACAGCGCCCTCTGTGAGTGACAGAAGGCGTTATTTTGAGCCAAGCCCGCAATCCGCGTGGGTGTGCCGAGAAACGCCAAGATGATGTAACATATTGTTCGAGAGCACGTAAGGTGCGACAGATATGAGGACCCGCAAGTTCACTTGATGAAAATGTGGTACCAGCGAAGCCAGTATACTGTGACCTCTATGAATGTTTGGAGATCTTCTTCGCGGTCCCCGCAACATAGAGACTACAACAGAACGTTCTAAAGACGTCCATCTGACATCCATCCCATGCAGGTTGCCGCCATAATACCGGCTTCCATGATCCATGCGTGCAAAGCGCGCGAAGTGGTTTGTGTTCGTGAAAGTCGCAGGAAATAGAAGAAATGACATTTCAATGAAGGCGGCGCGTTGATGCCGGGCTAATGACGAAGAAAGCTGGTCTTTTCGATTTCCGACAACGGGAAGTCTCTATCCCTGCGGGGTGAAAAAGCGCAAATTGCCTTCAACGCAAATGAAAGGCAGGATAATAATAGATATCGGCTGAACTTGAAGATTGACGTGCATCTCGGAACCTCCAAAGAAAGACATGGCGCACTCCAAGCACGAGTTGTGGTTCGTTTTCGCCTACAAGTATAATCACAGCGAAGGGTAACGGAAAGATGACGTCAGAGCGTATACGACTTTACGTAACAGTAGGCCAGAAGGTGGCACGCATTCGGGGCGGCCGCCTTACATAATCGTACGTTGTTGCGTAATTTGACAGTTCAGGACGGCTGACCTCTTTGAGCGGGCAAAACACTCGCTGTGAGACACTTGATCCTACTCTTGGAAGCAATACCTTTTTGTCAGCATGCTGATTTCGTCTGACAATAAGAGATCACGCCGTGCAAGACTTATTTATTTATTTATTTGCGAAATTCAAGACAGACTGCTGCGTGCAGGCCGCCAACGGTGTGCCGCATAGCTGAGGTGCGGCGCTGTTGAGAAACACAGTGGGAAACCTTTCCAACGGGCATTCCTTATACAGCGCACCTCTTCATGAGAATCTGCATCTCTGATGTATTGGGGTACCTACTTCAGCAAGAATACAATGCGCTGAGGCTGTAAAGCCCAGAACAAAGTGCTCGGAAGTGACCGAACCCCCTGTCTTAACCACAAAATTCCTCCAAAGGCTTGTCGGAAATTTTCATGAAGAGAAAGTAAAGAGATGAGAAAGGGAAGAAATCTCTCAGCCATGCCTTCATTCATTCATTCATTCATTCATTCATTCATTCATTCAGAGATAAATATCAAGGCGATTTGGTCTTGTTGATACAGCTTTGTAACAAAAGTTTACGGAACACTGGAGCAAATAGGAGCGGAAGAGATAGGAGGAGAATAATAGGAGGAGAATAGCCCGGTCACCCGTTTCTTATTCCATCTCTCACTGATAGCTAGCAGGGAGCCGCTTCGATGAAGAAATGCGACAGTGCCATGTTCATAAAGAAGCTCAATAAAGCAAAAATACGGACATGTCCGTATTTTTGTTGGAGTCCGTTCTGTGCCCTTCTGCAGAAAGGGAAGGGCACAGAAATGACTTCAACTACCAACAAATATTATTACTTTAAAAATAATTGCAATTTATACGGGTCTTCCGCACGCGCTCTGTCGGAGGTGTTCCATTTCTTCAGGATTCAAGGTTATCGATTCCACGCTTACACATTGCGTTCTTCTTCCAGAGTCCAGAATGCTCAGAATTCACTGCACGTCGGTGTAGCAACGATGAGAAGGTCTCCTGATCACGATCATAAATATGACGCATTTTTAAAATCCATTAAAGATCCAGTTCAAGGGGAAAAAGAAAGACCCCGATGCCATCCGGACAGCTCCTCTGAACAGTTAGCTTTGCAACGCTCGAAATGCTCACCGAAACGTTCTTCTTCTGGATTCTTCGGGTTCCATGCAATGCACCGAGATTTTATTGCTACTACAAGAAGGCACGTGGTGAAGTCGCCGAAGGTCAGATCCTCCTCGGTAGTCTCTTCGTGGAAGGAATCGAGGGGGACTTTCCCCGTAAATTCGTCCTCGTCGAGTTTCCTGACTATTTTATTTTCCTCACTTTCGATATACATCTTCCTTCGCCACTCCTTGCCCGTTCACATTCTTATAATCTTTACCACCAGCATTTTGCGCAACCGGGAAAAGACGCTTTCAGAGCGTACATTGCATTGCAAGGTATCGTAATTCCCATGCGGTGAAAAATACCTCGTGCAAGACGTTGCTGCTGTTGTTATTACAGTAGAAACCGGATTCAGTCTTGCAATGATAATTAGGGCTCCGTGCCCGCGGCCTTCATTTTTGCATAATTTGAGGGAACGTTTAGAGTGATTAATATTTTTTTTTTTCGGGAAGTGTGGTATTTTTAGGCATTAAATAAGACTCGGAAATATAAATGCCGGGATTCGTGGCCTATGTCTACGATGGCTCTCTTAACGAATCGGCTGCGTGCGGACGTCGGAGTTGCACGCTAAATATGCAATTCGCGGAAATCACTGAGCGTCGCGGCAGTTGTTATTGCAACAGAGACAATATAACATCATTTATCACCGCTGTCATTAAGCTGAAAGCTGTATTTGATACGCATGCAGATCCCTGACCAGGAATGTGTGTTTATCTTCCTCTCATGATACACAAGAATGTCTGTATATATGGATCTCGATGCACATTTGTAATGACAGAGGGAACACATGGTGAGGTGGGAGGAACGCAATCCTGTACGCCAATCTGGCCATGGGAATACTAACAAACCTCTCTAACCTTCTTTTTTGCTGCTTTGTCTCCACTTGTACACCAATCATAACCACACCAGTTGCTTCGCGGCGCTCGCACGGAATCAAACAAGAAAAAAAAAAGGGTCAGCTACATTGCATCTGTTACGAATTATAAATTTATAATAAGTGGAAATGAAAGTATTATTATTTATTTGCGTTACGATACTGCGATCTTTTGCGGGTACAATGAACTTTTCATTATAACCGGAAGCGGATGGACCCCCCTCCACAAAAAAAAGGGGGGATATAAGCAGCAATTTGATAAAGGTGGAAGTGCCATAAAACAGCGATAGTACCCTCTGAAACATTGCGGGAGCCTCAAAACAGTATTCATGTGAGCAAACTAACATTTGTATTCAACAACTTTGGCAGCCTATTAAAAGAAGACGAAAGCTGGGTTTGTCGTGCGGGCTGCCCGGCGGATAAGTACGGTATTCTCACTAAGCAGAGTCAGCTGGCGGTGTACTTCGTATAATCGGGTTCGAAACGCACGCATTTCGGTCGGGACCGTGTGAGATTTCAACAACAGCAACAACAACTTTACTTCAAGTTGGGCGACACTCTACCTAGTACCCCATTGCTGGTGGTGACGTGAGGTAGAGTTTTCGTAATATGAGTGTGAGATTTCGAATAAAGCGATAATTGGGGAAAACGATCTCGTTATAACGAATGTTTACTACGCATTTATGCTGTCTATACCAGGATCGGTATGTCAACTATGCTCTATACTGTGTGCATGCGAACGCGGCTTGACCCAAAGAGGAGGCTTGCAAAAGAGACTGTTGAGAAAGTAGAACACTAGGCGAGAGTGAACTCCGATATGGTGAAACATCTGTGAAGAAATCCGAAGTGAAAGTGTATGATGGAACGGGCCTCTATACTTACAAGAGCACTTCTATGGAGAGGACAGCTTTGTTTGAAGAACAGGATTTCGTTCTGTCTTTAGCACAGACGTCTAACGGTCTTTATCCGCTCTATTCCTGACTTTTGATCAGTTTAGAGTTTGCATGCACAAAGTGAGTGACGTCCAGGAAGTGAAGGAACTTTCGTGTGGACGTTGCGTGTCTTAAAATGGAGTTCCCCACTTGACGGGCAGCAAGAATAGCCGGCCGACTGTGGGAATCTGCGCACACATATGCACGTGAACTTCGCTGTACTCCCTGCATAGTTATAGATAGCATAACCTTCCCTTACCCTAGCATGCATTCAACCGCGTCATCTACTCTTTGGAAGGCAAACACATAAATTTCGTACCTCACATATACTTGTTCACTTGAGGTTTCACGCTATTCAATGCACGCTATTCCCTACTATATGCCCTCCTTTCAGAGTTTACGGCGTTTCTTCACGGAAATGCATCGTGTCAATCCAGATTTGCGGCACAAGGACTCGTGACACGTCACTATTTCAACGGGAGTTCTCTGCAGACAAAACGGTTTATTAACTTGAATAAGGGACAGAAACTTGTAAAACTGGCACATCTGTGGATGTCCAGTCTTACAGGGGCCCAAATAGTCTAGTCATTCGAGCGATTATAGTCGTAGGGACTATAATCGCTCAAATATGGAATCCACAGAAGTCCCCTTGTATACCACCGGCGTGAGCAATGACGGCTACGTCGCAGACAGTGCTGTTTGTTGTCAATTAAGATATATCTACGCACTGCTTGCCGACACGTCTACGGAGTTTGTTTTTTATTATGTTAGTGCCGCGAAGCAACTGTGGCCATGAGCGGCGTACAGACGTGGACAGATGGAAAGAGGACACATCAATGAGTGTGGTGTAGGTGGGAGAGGGGTTAGTGTGCGTCCTGGGCCGACTTCAGGGGTACTGTGCCGACATTCGTCTGGAAAGTCTTCGGAAAACCCAGGAAAAACCTCAGACGGCACTGCCTGTGGTGAGATTCGAACCCACCACCTCCCAGTCTTCAGCACGACCTTGGCCATGCCGCTGAAACGGAGTTTGTTATCGTCGTAGCCAACTGTTCTTTACTGCCTAAAGATGTCTATGACCGAACACACAAAAAACAGAATTTCACTTCATAACACGGCCATGATCAGCCAGCGTGGTTATGTCGTCTGATTGCTTAAAACGGGAGGCGTACGCCCCTTCTGTAACACCTCTCATTATCGCAAAGTGTTACAGAATAAAAGGACTGTGTTACGTGACAGAGCAGGTAACGAACCAGCAAGCCGGTGTGAGCGGCTAGAATCCTCAGCAGACAAAAACAAAGACGGCGAAAACGTAATCGAAGTCAGGTAACTACGTAGTCGTATATTTCCGGACAAGCCAGCTCCTACAGGTCAACATCGCTCACAAATCAAAAGACGTCTGTGATTGGCTTAGGTGTGCACATGACGCCTCCGAGTGACAACTCAGTGCCCCCATATGCTTCAAACTGTTGCTTGCACACTGATCACGTTGTGAAACCATTCATTCACATGTGAATCGGCTTGCCCGTCTTCATGGCGTTCGCCGTCTTCTGCGCGGACTGCATTATCCACTCGCGGAAACATACCTCTCTGACTGTAGCTCTTATGTTGCCTATGAATATAGGAAGCTGGAGTACCCGGAACGGGACAATGACGGCACTGCTTTCAAGTTCAGTGTGGTCGAATGTGTCCAGAAGAATAACACAGAATTTCGAATGCGACCGTCTGGGCAGTGTATATTCCGGGGGAGGTGACCTTTAATCCATTTTCTTCCGGATTTGACCGTCGGAGCGAAAATCAAGGGCACGAGTGGACTTCCTGTTTGTGTGCGAGAACGAAAGTGAAACTACACGAGGATTGGTGGAGGTTGTTGCCGAAAAAGAGAAAAGTGTGCCAGCGCGTTCTGGTCCGTCGGCACGAAGGTTGTTCACCTCCGGGGGGTCCCATTCTCTCCTGGCGAACGCACCAAGGAAGAAAGATGGCGGCCCAAGTGGACGACGCGTTCTGCGGGATCACAATGCACGACACGTAAGTGTTTGTTGTACGCGATGGGTTATTAGTGTACACAATGACATTAAGAGGGACATGGCTCGCAGATCATGAAGGACAAACACATTGGAACAGAAGGGGGCGTGTAATAATAGCCAAGATCTCATCGCGTAGATTTTATCGGTGGGAAGACGTGCGATTCATTGATTGTGTGGTTGAGTTTAGCATGCTTTCCCACTCCCCGCGCCTTTTTTACACGCGAAAGCGCATGCCCACTTTCATGTCTTTTCATAGGCTACTTGTTGCGCGTGCATCAAGGTTGATGCATTCGCGTGTTCCTAGAAAACCGTTGAGTAAGCAAACTTTACTCTCTTTGTGTAATATTCGTACAATTATTCGTACATTTTGACACATTGTTCACGCGATATTCCGTGTATCACACATCAAGTTTACGCTGATCGCGTAGGCTCGAGAATAAGGTGAACCGTACTTGTGCTTGTTGTTACGGACATTCTTCCGACTTTCTAGGGCACTTTCAGTCAATGAAACTTTTCGGCCGACGGAGCGTAATTTACTTTCCCGGTCTCTTTTTCTATACTCGCAGCCGTCTTGCCGAGTAGTATATGACAATGAACGCAATTCACGCAAGCCGTTCTTACACTCCAGGCGTTGCAGACGTATGTCCGTGATCCTTGTTAGTGGCGTGACATTGGTTCACCGATGTACGTTGTGGCAGGAAATGGTGTCACACAAGAACGCCGCCCTGCATCCTACACTGGATTTGTGATGCCTAATCCCCCCCCCCCCCCCACACACCTTCAACCGTATAACCTTGCAGGGCGCGCCCTTAAAGTATGCTGTCTGCACCTGGCACTGCCACATAAGCAAACAACAACAGAGACGTGAGGTGACAATGAATTAGGAAATTTGCCACTTAATTTGCCGCACATAGTTAGTAGTCAAAGACGTTGGTACACATACTTCTCAAATAGCAGCAGCAAGACATCCAAGAAAGATACCGCAATGAAAAGAACTCGGAACAGGCTTGGGGTGGAAAGGGTGTAGTGACATTGGAAGCTTTCGAGTGTCACGGGGCAAAACGATTTGAATTCCGTGTTTACAAGTAGCAAATCAAACTGACTCAATTTGTATACGGTTTTCTATAACTCTAGAACTGTACAACTAACAATCCCCTTGCTAACAGCCTAATGTTCTAGTTCAGTGTAAACTTCAGCAAGAGCCCCGCATACTTTTATTTGTATGTAATTCTGTATTTCCATATTTCTATTAAATATACCTGCGTACATATAAAACTCCGCCGTGTGCACGATGAGGTTACGGCAGATCGCCGACTCGACATCTGGGCCATCGCTCAGGTTACAGGCATATCCAAAACAGATGGACACATCTTGACCCAATATCTTGACATGCACAAGGCCGCTGCAAGATGGGTCCCAAGATTGCTCACACCTGATTAAAAACGCGAGCACGGCACCGCGTCCACGAACAAACTCCAATTGTCCAGGAGAGATCCTGTGGAATTCCGTGTCCGGTTTGTGACTGTGGACGAGGCATGGTCCATCGCGAGAGTGAAGCCAAGTGCAAACAGTGGAAACACCGCTCCTTCCCACCGCCGAAGACGGGGTCTGTTCATCAGTCAAGGTGATGCTGATCCATCTACTGCTGAACGCCATCAAGGCCGAACAACGCGGTGTGCTCTGGACGAGGGTCCTGTTGCACCAGGACAATGCGACCAAACACCCTGTTGCTGTGACGATGGCCGTTATCCACTCCTGCGGCTTTTCTATGGTCAATCATGCACCCACTATTACTCGCCAGATCTCGCCCCATCGGACATCCATCTGTTCCCCTAGGTGAAAAAGGAACTCTCTGGTATCCACTTCGCCAGTGATGATGACATCATTGACGCCGTGGCCCGTTCTTGAAGTACCGAACATTCAAATATTTTCCACGGGGATCTGAGGACGGCTGAGCGAAGTGTCTGGATGTTGGCGCTGACTAGTTGCAAAGTAACATTGGTTCATTCACCTCGGCCACCTCCTTCTGGGCCAGACCGAGAAGTTATGGAACACCCTCTTGTACGCAGTACAATACCAACATCATATGAGGATATATGTCGTTTGTTTATGGAGCATATGTGCCTGAATATGTGGCAACTTTTCCTAGTACTAGTGAGGGGATGTCGAATGCTGTCATTTGCCTGCTGTTAGGAGGCGCCCGACCCGTCTGAGCTTGACATTAGCCGGTCCCCCGAGCGCGGTGAAAACAAGCGCTGCAACAAAATAAGTAGCATACTAGTACACAGCGAAAAATCGGGATATCGAAAAATCGGTTAATTATCGCAGAGTACTAGAGTAGGAGCACAGAGGTAGCCAGTCCGAACTTGTCGAGACTCACTCCGTTTTCAATTTTAGTGTAATCACCATCATCATACTCAGGAGATGTCAGGTGTAAAATCATGATGACTTCAAATCTGAAATTTGTGACCTGCGCCATGAGGTTCTTCCCAGAGTAACGGATGTCCACGATAAAAGCGCACTGAAAACGCGGAGCCGAAAATAGTCTTCTGCATTTCTGTGCACGTTCGTATTCTTACCCCCACAACCACGAAAACCGCCCACTTCTATGTAACGTTTTAGAAATGGGTGTGAAGTGTTTCCGACATGTTTGAAACGAAGCGTACCATTCCGCAATGACCTACATACTGCACCAACAAAGAGAAGTGAAAAGCTGCATTGGAACATCATTACAAATACAATCAGTGGATACTTCAATTGGAACCGCTTCGTCCGAGGACCCCTCCGTTACTCATGGCACGGATTACGGCATGACAGATCTGTGCCGTGAGTCACGGTTGGCCATTATGGAAAATAGCTCCAGTTGAAAAATATCAGCCGCTGAATACATTTCAAGGGATGTTTCAATGACAGCTTTCACTTTTGTTCGGTTAGGCTACTGGGTGGATAAATCATGTCCACTAAGTCGTCAGACCTCTGTGTGTGTGTGTGCGTAAGATAGAAGATTGACCTAGTTGATACGAAGTCATGACTCAGGGACTATGTGTAGTTGCCTTTCGCTCTCAGTGTGCCACCGGAAGGATATCATACCGTAAGTGTCATTGGCTTACGTGACTGCAAGCCATTTTAGTGAAAGTAACATAAGTTGCTTTGGACAGTGTACCGCAGGGTGCACTGTCAAAAGTCTTCGCAAATCCCAAAAGCATTTTATCTATTTTACGCCCGTCATCCAAAGCTCTATCGGTTGTTTTGATCGAAACGATCTTAGTATTATCCAGTAAGTTTAAAATATGAAACTACTCCTTAATTATTTAAATTAATAATGCGTAGTCGAACGGCCCTTCACTAACTGAGAAAGCTTCCTTTCCGCGACATCGCTCGTTGAATCTGATGGGGTTGGAACACTCGCGCAAAGAATGTTGTAGAGGCTTAATCGATAATGAGGGCAAACGCAAAAGCAATTATCTTCATAGAAGTGTGGGTTCGACTCCCGCCACTGTCCCTCGCTGACTTTGCGTTGGCCGCCGACCTTGAGATCTGTATGGAAAGCTTCAGACAATACGGCCGGCGGTGGGGCATGACCCCACAACCCCCAGGCTTTAGCGTGACCTTGAAGCTGTCACCGCTGCCGGACGAATGTCGCGTCCACTTAGCCACTGCCGTCGAACCAGCCAGATGCAGAGCACCCTCTGGATGTGCCTCGTTGCTTAGAGTTTCGAATGGTCTGACCGCTATATTCTTAATCGTTCCAGAGGGCCGAACAGCATCATGTGCCGCGACGAAAGCCGCCGGAAGCGCATCGCCATCATTGGCGGCGGGTCGGCGGGCATCGCTTCTGCAAAGTCCTGCCTCGAAGAAGACCTGCTGCCGGTGATCTTCGAGAAGACCGATCACCTAGGTGGATTATGGTACTACCGCGAGAAGCCGGAGTACGGCGTTCCATCCCTCATGCACGCCACCATCATCAACACGTGCAAGGAGATGAGCGCATTCAGTGACTTTCCTCCGCCCAAGGAGTTCGCAAACTTCATGCATCACTCCATGCTGGTGCGTTATTTTGAGATGTATGCTGAGCATTTTGGACTCATGAAACACTTCCGCTTCAACACCGAAGTGATGCGCGTTGTGAAAAGTGCCGATTATGAGGCTACAGGCTGCTGGGATGTCACTTACAGGTGAGGCCCTTTTACCGTTACGACTAGCTGAAGTACGCTACCATGCACTTATGAGGTGACTTTTCAGCCAAAATGACTTTACGATCTCGGTTCGGGACTTTTTTCTGCACAAATATGTTCTCTCCCCCTAAAAGCAGACGCAATTGCATTTGAATGACAGTATGACAGATGGGCGTCATCAGGTGTCGTGTATGGTAGAGCGCGTCCACGGACACCGCGCAACGAAGACTTCACTTTCAGATGTTTTCGCCATGTTCCGTTCATTGCTCTGAAGTAGCAGGTCCCACGTTAGAAAGGCTTATATATAATATTATTTCACCACCGTCATCATCATGTTGGAATTTCTGGAGAGTACCCACCTCCGACAGTTGTCTTCTACATAGCCTACCCATGTCTCTAATGGTAACCCGACTATGCAGCACCAAGAAGGCAGACGGCAGCCTGGAAACAAAAACAGAAACCTTCGAAGGTGTTCTCGTCTGCTCGGGTCACCACGTCATTCCACACGTGCCTACATTTCCCGGATTAGACAGGTTCAAGGGCGAAGTTCTGCACACTCATGACTACAAGATACCCGAACGATATAGAGATAAGAAAGTGCTGATCATAGGTGTCGGCAATTCCGGAGCGGATGTCGCAGTGGATCTCTGCCCTGGAGCCAAAAAGGTACCTACTCACACCGCTTTGGCGCTTTTATATTGAAGCAGAAGCATCCAAGATAGAGCAACTATGCCGCCACACGTAAAACAGAACCAGGCGTGGTGACTCCAGGCTGCTTCAGCAGAGCAGCTCCGATGTGGGTGCAAAAGGGGCGGTAGCCCTGGGCGCCTTTTCCTGTTCCCCTGTAGGGGAGACGGACGGCAGGGATCTCGGGAGCTCATAAGGTTCGGAAGTAAAGAGAGAGCGAAAATAATTTTCACTGTAGAATTCAGGGTACTATTTCTATTTCGACTTTTCACACTTTCAGGGGGGGGGGGGTTCGGTTCGAATTTTTTTGTAGGGCTTTGAAATGCACAACGCATCTGCAACAGAATAAAAGCCTGTCATATCTATACGGCTAAATATAAAGAGCATGCGTAAGTTCAACGCCTGCAATGTTTTTGGTCTATTGTGCAGTCTTTAGAGAGTGTTTCTAGGAGGTGGGTAGGGTGCCTTATGGTCATCCTGCGCCAGGACACAAGGGACATAGAGCAGCATACACTGTACGGCAGTTTCGAGTACAATTCTAAGTAGTGTATACGAGCATTCGTCGTAAATGCCATTGCAATAATAATCTTGCAATAATAATCTTGTCTTGCAATCTTGATTAAGTGGCACATTACAACAGGTGTACCTGAGCACGCGCCGTGGATGCTGGGTCATTCGGCGCGTTGGTCTCTTCGGGCTTCCTGCGGACTCTGTCCTCAATCGTCGCATCACAAACCTATTCAACCACATGGCACCGGAGTCTCTGGTGAACTTCGTGTACGAGACGTACTCCAACGAGGCATTCAGTCACCGGTTCTACCGGCTCAAGCCCGAACATCGCTGGCGGAATCAGCATCCCACTATCAATGATGCCTTGCCTAACGGGATCCTCAGCGGACGCATCATCGTCAAGGGAGACGTGCTCGAGTTCACGGAGACCGGGGTAATTTTCAAGGGCGAAGAAGGTGAAGAAGTCAAACTCGATGTCGTCATCTTGGCCACAGGTTATTTGGTAAGACACGATTTAACAGTGAATATACTCCATCCTCATCGGTGGATGAAAAGTTCTTTTTAAAACCAGGGGACCTGGGTGGCAGAGACAATAAATGTTTTCAGAATGCTCCGGCGTTTAGCTTGCAGGGGCCAGTAAATCAGTGTCTCCGTGTTCTTGAGCTATGACACTCGTCACATAGCGTCTCCGAGCCAGTATTATTACAACTAGCATAATGCCGTGCGACGGAGGACCACTGAAGCTTCGAAGAACAGTTGAACTATCCGGGGAAACCTACTGTCTATTCCCTCGTATAGGGAGAGGACCAACCCCTCGTTTCTCCGCTGAACCATTCATATATCTGTCGTCCTTGTTGCACGTACATGTACATCGGATCCATCTTGCGATCCTCAAAACATCGATGAACACCGCAAATTTACGGAAATGGCTTACGTACCCGAGTGCGTGACCGCTATCCGTGCCGATCAAGAAGTGTCGCTGTGCCATGAACTGAAGAACAGAAACTGATATGCATACATGTCTCTATAGCGCAATTGACGTTTTTGCCATGCAACATTTGTCGACGATCAATATAATTTCTTGGCATAAAATATTCACCTCGCGGTAATGTATGGCGGCCGTTGATTGGTTAGTCGACCTCGTTATGCTGTATACGTCCCCGGATCAAGTTATGATGCTTGGGTTATTTGGTTTGAACTTCAGAGAGGTGTGACGCTCCTTGTTGTGCAGGCGACGTTCCCATTCCTGGACCATGACGTGCACAGGACGGAGAAGAACAAGGTGTGCCTGTACAAGTACGTGTTTCCCCCGCACCTTCCGCACCCGTCCCTCGCCTTCATTGGACTCCTGCAGCTTCTGGGAGGGGTGTTTCCAGCTCAGGAAGCTCAAAGTCGATGGTTTGCCCTGCTCATGAACAAGAAACTTTCGCTGCCTTCTTCCGAACAGATGATGGCCGATTACACGAAGATGCGTGCACGACTCGAAAGTCGCTACGTTGACAGCCTCCGCCACACTTTCCAGGTATTCTTCATGCGTCGATGACATGCCGATACTCGTCTTTCTAGTTCGCGATAACACAACCGCCCTTGTCAAGTCGCAACCGTACATTCAAATACTCGAAAAAAAATCGTGCTATACTCTCCGCTAGCAAGGTCTAAGCCAATCTGACTTGATTCATTTCAGGCGGACTGGGTAGACTACATGGACGACATAACATCCCAGATTGGTGCCAAGCCTAACCTGTGGAAGATGTTTTGGCAAGATCCGTCGCTCTTCTGGAAGTGTTATTTTCTCCCCTGTCTACCCTACCAGTACAGACTACAGGGCCCTCACTCCTGGTCTGGAGCACGGAATGCTATCTTCACGATGAACGAGAGACTCAAAGGTCCGCTGGACACCAGAAAGATGCCATCAAAAAAGGGGGAGAAGCGGATCCAGAGGGCTGTGCCAACCGTCTTGTGGGTGGCTGGACTATTGGTTCTTTTCATCTACTTGTTGACGTACCTTTTCAAGGGCTGATGTCCCTCACTAATGACGATGTGCCTACCGACAATGTATTGTAGATATGATCCTTCGAGAAATATGTCATCATCTCAGCGCAGAAACCGCTTTGCGTGGGCGAGTGCCAAGCACACTGTTGTCAACTTGTCCTCTAGAACACAAGGCAGAGTAACAGCACGAAACGGCTAACGGCTCCAGTACGACGGGAGCGTAAATTTGTATCGTGCGGAAGGAAGAGAGGATGTACTTTCGTTTTACACCTCATGCTAGACAATCGTGGAAGGCAGGCGTGTGACATTTCTCTTCGGTCGTTAACTTGAGCGAACCACTCGACAACACGTGGCTCGTCAGATACGAAGCGCCCTGTATTCTAGAGGAAGCTGGCAAATATGCAACTTCCGAAATCAGACCACGTGGAAAGCCGAAGTGACACGTGCACGGTTCTACAGCATGCCCTCATGTTTGCATTGTTGCAACATTTATGCACACGTTGCTGCTGAGGGCAAGATTCCGAAATAAACTTGTACGACAAGCTATCAGGATAGGACCACGCTTCTTTGAGCCTCACTTGCATTCACGCGCACAACTTCAAAGTTGGCCTTCGAGGTGTAAACACATCCTCCTAACGAGTGTCCAATCTTCTCACTTTTTATATTTGTAATGTGAAATAACTCTAGTAGTCTCGCTTGTTATATATATATATATACAGGGTGTCCCAGCTAAGTATATACAGATATTTTAAAAATATATATAACACTTTTTCCAAGATGAATTGCAATATAGCATATGCTGAAGGGCACTCCCTAGGAGGGCATAGCAAAGTCCAAATGCAATGTCTTAATTAACTTTCAGTAATTAAATTTTTAATTATAAAAGCTACAAGTTGCTACAAAGTTGTCCCAAAGCTACAAAGCTACAGCTACAAAGCTACAAAGTTGTCCCAATGAGAACATCTGTTCCTTTCGGTTGCCTGATATCGTAGCCGTTTCCAGAACAAAAATCCGTTCGATTGATCGGCTGCAAAAAATTCGTGAAGGAACGCCATTTTTTTCTTTATTTTGTTCATTGCGCTTCTTAGAAGACGCGTCTTTCCTTCATCCCCAATGTGAGAGGGAGAAAGAGCACACTATCGCCTCTCGCGTCCTGGAAAAAGATTAAAAGGAAACAGAACATGCAACCCAAGATAAGGCCAGTTCCGATAGTCACCCGATACATTTGTTTTTGAACATGAAAGAACTGATGTTCTGAGGCTGGAACAACATAGAAGGGACAAATGCATACAAAGCCTCAATTTGCCTAAGAAATTAACGATGAAAGATGAAAGTCACTGGAAAGGTTAGCCAGCTGTAGGACTCGAACCCACATCTTCTGGATTGCCGGTCCAGGGCTCTACCAATTCAGCTAAGCTAACACGCCTTCTCAGCGACTTCCAGGGTGCGTCATCTGAAGGGACAAACCAGCCACTCTGAAAGGAGGTTGAGTGAGAGAGTGGCTGGTTTGTCCCTTCAGATGACGCACCCTGGAAGTCGCGAAGATGTGGGTTCGAGTCCTACAGCTAGCACATTTGTTTAGCTTTTAGCTTTCACATTTGTTTTTGTTTTGTTTCCGCAAGTTTAAGCTCATCTTCGACGCATGAGGCGGCACTGTGCTCTTTCCCCCTCTCACTTTGGGGATGAAGGAAATACGCGTCTGCGAAGATGCGCAATGAACAAAGAAAAAAATGACGTTCCTTCACAATTTTTTTGCGGGCGATCTATGGAACAGATTTTTGTTCTGAAACCGGCTACGATATCAGGTGACCGAAAGGAACAGATCTTCTTATTGGGTCAACTTTGTAGCTTTTATAATTAAAAAGTTAATTAATGAAAGTTAATTAAGACATTGCCTTTGGACTTTGCTAATGCCCTCCTGGGGAGTGCCTTTAAGCGTATGCTATATTGCAATTGATTTCATCTTGGAAAAAGTGTTATATATATTTTTTTTTTTTAATCTGTATACACTTAGCTGGGACACCCTGTATATCCGTAGAAAATTGTAGCGGGATCGGCGAAAAGCAAGCATAGCAAAGATCTCACTGACAAAGGTAAGAAAGAAAAATCGAAGTGGCATCGCAAGCAGCTAGAGGGCATCCCTACTCAAGAACCCGAGATTGAGGGACAAAAAAGGACACACACTACAAGAAATATTTTCTGTCGGTCAATATCAGGGTTTTTGAGTGTGGATGTCAAGTATCACCAGCTCGCCTGCTCTCTCGACGTTCTGTCAGCTAGAGTTATACGCCGACAAAAGAGGAAGTAACCAGAGGTGTAGTATGGCAGTATGGAGAGACCATCGCTGCTCTGCATATACAGGCAGTGAAACCTTACGTGTGATACACATCACCGTTACCATTATGAACTGCTTTGCATATGAGTGCGTTCAGACAGGGCTTTCTGCTTTATATCCTACTTTACTCTGAATGAGGAATAAGGCGTTTGTACCTTCGAGTAACGCTCACAATCATTCCGAAAGATGCAAATACGTTAAGTAACTGGTGTCCTGGCATCCGTTAACACGAGACACCGTTCGACCCAATACAGTAAAACACTGACACCGTATTCAAAGGGAATCCTTCAGCTGTCACCTGCTAGTGCGACGAATGAACGGGTTTTGCCGGTGCATAACTCTGCGAAAAAGACTTTCGTTCAACGCTGAGGACGGGCCCATTGTGTGAACCGACGATTTGCTCTGGATTATCATTATGGGGGGGGGGGGGGGGGGGCGAGGAAGGTGATATATCAGCCTGCTGCTGGTAGTGCACAGGCTGACTATGGTTCAGCGTGTACCTTCTCGTGATGACTAAACTGCCTTCTAGACCTGTCCACAGCACACATAGAACTATCTCTCAACTCCGTGTTAAGAGTGTTAGCACTGTGTTAGCACCGCGAAGCAAATGTTGCTTTTGCCAGCGTGCAGACGTGAACAGACTTGGGGAAGGGACAGCACAAAGGAGCGGGAGGCGAAGGTGCAGTACGTGTCCTACACGCGGAAATGTTCCAACACCATGTTTGGAAAGTCTCACGAAAAACCTAACCTCAGACAGCACGGCCTGTGACAAGATTCGAAGCCACCACCTCACAGTCTTCAGCATGACAGGGCCTGTTGCTACAGCTCGCGTGAGAGTTAACTTGAACGTCATTTCGTCCTCCGGACCCTTGTGGCGCTCAGTAGCAATGACGGCGGAGGATGTTTTGGTCAGTTACAGGAGTGACCCTCGTTATGATGGCGTTGTTCTCTGCTAGGCTCTGGCAGGGTGGCTTTCTTCCCGCTTCGCAGGATCGAGCGGTGTTTAAGGTAGCTTTGACGCGAGCCGTATGTGTGATTGCCATTTTGCAAGCGCAACTTAAAAAGGACCAAGAGAGGAGACGAGACGACACAGAGCTAACTTCCAACAAGTTTTATTGAAGCACATCAGGAGGCAGCCTTGAGTATTGTAAACAATGTAAATGCGAACCCGTCCTGTCCTGGTGCCCAGGTAAGGGTGGTAGCACCCCAACAGAGTTACTCGCGAAATTATCCTGGCAGGGAAGACGAGCAAGAGTGTGTGCCTTCCATTCACCTGTCCGATAGGGAGGTTTCGTACCTCGGCACGTGGTACGTCCAAATGGTAATGCCAAATAAGTTCCTGGCAGGGGTGAAGGTACAGAAGGCCGCGTCCTGGTGTGTTTCAATAAAACTTGTTGGAAGTCAGCTCTGTGTCGTCCCGTCGCCTCTTGCTCATTGTTAAGTTGCGCTTGTAAAATTGTATTCAGCGTGACATTCGGGACACCACAACTGAGCAAATACTGTATCCATTCAGTCGTACAGTACAGTAGTACGGTCATAGACGGGTAGAAATCCGGCGAACCGGTAAGGAAGTATGAAGGGAATTGCCTCAGGAGTCAGGACGAGAGCCGACGATATTTCGAACAGAGACTGTTCTTCTACGGTAGTCTACAGTAGAACCCGTTTATAACGGTACTGACGGGAACGTGAAATCTGATCGTTATATCAGAGTATCGTTATACATGAAGTTTCGCGAAATCGCCGGTCAGGATCACGTCAACGAATTAAACGGTACAAGTAAAACGTCGCCGGACAGGGATGTTTGTTGTGAGTACGAAAGTTCTTTATCTAGCTGCAGATTGACACAGCTGATTGGCGTAGCCAGAGGGGGGGATTTGGGGGGGGGGGGGTTCAATCAACCCTCCCCGGAACCGTACCTTTGGTAAAGCTTTTGGGAAAAGAATAACATAGCTTTTCGTCGAAAGCTTTTCCAAGGACAACATAACAGCCGATATCACGTGCTGCTCTGCAATTCTTGAGGTGGACGACTTTGTCCATTGCTCGTCATCATTGGCCTCACTATCGGAACTGCGGCGTCTTTTAGAATGCGCCTCGTCCACGGGTAATTCGTCATCACTGTTTGAGTGGCGACGCGCGACGGTCAACCGGCTCACATTTTTGGAAGGCACGGTTCTTCGCTACGGGCTACGGGGGAAGGCTACGAGCAGGTGCAAATTACAAGTCTAGCAATGTGCTCAATTCATGAAAACGCGTCCCGTAGCCACATCCGCCATCACAGCAAATCAGAAAAAAACGTGAGGGCGAGAGAGCCATTCGGAGAGTGAGCAACCTCTTTCACCTCCCGCGAGCGCCTTCGAGGTCGCGCGCATCTAATACCGGCAAATTACGCGCGGTTAAACGCACCGCGTTCTCACTTTAATGCTCATGGAGGCTAAGCCTCTTGAAAGTGCCCCCTAATTTATTTTCAATAAAAAAACGGCCGCCGGGAGAATACTGCTCGCTCTACGCATTTTTGCCTGAGCCGACGGGAACCAGCAATTTGATCGCAATATGGGGTTATCGTAATATCGGAGTTAAGGCTGATTCACATTACTGCGCTTACGGCTGCGTACAAAGTCTTACTTGTCCTTTCGTTCCATCCGGAAAGGTGTTCCGTTGCAATGATTCGCTGTCAGCGTACGTCACACGCAAGCGCAACCGTGACCAGCAGCAATGTGAATCGGCCTTTATCGTTATACCGAAGATCGTAAAAAACGGGCTCGATTATCAGCAAGATGCGTCAGGTCGAGACAAACGGATGATCCAGAGCATCCCAGTGAGTACGCAATCATATACTGTATTGTTACACGTAGGAACAACGACGACAAGCAAGATCATCTCCCACTCATTCCTGTTAAACAAACGACTATGGTCAACCTCTCCCATATCTGCCCAATGGAATGGCAGTTACGCTGACAGGTCTACACTTCGAACACAAGCAATCAAGGTCACTACAAATACAGAAGTACCACATACTATACAGGGTGTCCCAGAAAACGTGTCATTGAATTTTAATAAAACAACGTCACATAGAATCATGCGGTCAACAGCATTTGTTCTTACTAGGTTTTTGCCATCTCCTGATATGCATGTCGTGTAAACCAAGTTTAATTATGTAAATTTTTGCGAACTGAACTCGGAAATTTGCCAAGTAAAGGTCACTTTTTTGCCCCACCAATGTGAAGAGCATGCCGAATTTAGTCAAATTAATGATAATTGACAGGGATATTGACGAGCTATCGTATCGGAAAAAAATAGCCGAAAATCATGCTCTACGGAGCTCCCAGAGTATAGCACGCAAAGAATTCTTCAGCACAATCGTTGTCAGTCCAACGAAAGGAGGTTGGAAACCCAGCCCACACAGGCGTGGTAGAGAGAGATAACACAGACATGGCTTATCGCGTCTGGATTCGGCTGGGACCATACCCAGGGTGTCTACAAAATTGCAACCTTCAAATTCCCTGACTTTTCCAGGTTTTCACAGACTATTTCAAAAGGGAACTTTGTGTCTGCTCCTATGTTTTGATACACATCCCTCGTAAAACAGACCATTTATTAAGTACCACTGGCTACCCTACTATCCTGACTGACAGCTTGTCATATACTAGCAAACTGCTACTAGAGATAACATTGTTGCTCGCAATCCACCTCACATCAACACGGCACTTGTCTGCTATTTTCCTTACTAAAGTGACAGTTCCTGAAATTGGGAGAAGGAAGTTATGATACATTCCCTCTCCCAATTTCAGGAACTAACTTTTTCCACTATCACTCTGTGGGCTGGGTTTCTAACCTCCTTTTGACAAACTGACAGCGATTCGAGAAGCATGAGGTTCAGCTATTTTTTTTCCCCCAGATAGGATAGATCCTGAATATCACTGTCAATTCGGCACGCTCTTCACATTGGTGGAGTAAAAAGGTGATCTTTACTTGGCAAATTTTCGAGTTCAGATCGCAAAAATTTACATAATTAAACTTGCGTTACATGACATGCACATCAGGAGGCGGCAAAAACCTAGTAAGAACAAATGCCGTTGACCACGTGATTCTTAGTGGCGTAGTTTTTTTTATTAGAATTCAATTACACGTTTTCTGGGACACCCTGTATAAATGTATGCAGAAATACCATTCTCTTTGCAACAGATGATAAAGCAATACCTGAGCAGCATTGATATAGAGAGAAGCCAAGTATGCCAGCTAAAGGCCTCTCATATTACACAAAGAATACCTACTAAACATACGTGCACGAAGATCTGAACACACTTTAGCAAATACAAAAGTGCTTCAGTATGAAACTCTGCCCAACTGGCCTTCTACATCAGGAAATGACCCTTAGACCCGATTGCACCTAGAGATAAAAGTACTGTCAAATAAACAGCTTCACTTTTAAAAGATGACTTATTTTTTACTGAAAAGTACACCAGGTGACAGCTGACACAAAACTTAACGTAAAAAAATGTGGTGTAGACTCATAAACAACATGGCTCTTGAAAATGTACAATGGAAGATGGCGGGCTAGTAGAATGGAAGACTCAAAGTTCTGTGTGAGGCTTTGCATCTGCATCTGCATCGGAATCCAAATCCACGTCGCTAAGGTCAATGTCTTCAGGCTGCTCAAGCTGAAAGAGGGCATGAAACACTATTGTAGCCAACTATAACAGATAGCCTTCCACTGTATAACTAGGGTTCCGGGTTTTCGGAGTTTATAATTCTTGAGACCTCTGGAAACGTGGCAAAAATGAACCCAAAAGCAAATTACAGTGATACAACATTGAATGGGCTCGTAATATTATGAAATAACAGGATAAGTTCTGTTTGTCAGCTACAGCTGCCACATTTCTGGAGGTCTCAAATTATAAACTCCGAAAACCCGGAACCGTGTGTATAACCTATGTATAACCTATGTATAACCTATGTATAACCTATGTATAACCTATGTATAACCTATGTATAACCTATGTATAACCTATGTATAACCTATGTATAACCTATGTATAACCTATGTATAACCTATGTATAACCTATGTATAACCTATGTATAACCTATGTATAACCTATGTATAACTAGGGCCCTCAGTTTTCGGGTTTTATTTTTTGTGAAAATCGGGGGGTAAATATCGGGTTGAAAATCAGGACCTGCCAAACAGGGTAAAATCGGGCGATATACTGAGAAGTGATGTATTTTCGGGTGAAAAAAAAAAACTTTTATGTGTTGAAATTAACTAATTAATAATTGGGGGTATACGTCGCGAGACAACTGAGATCATGAGCGATGCCACAGCAGTCGGTCTGTGGAGTGTTCAAATTAAGTGAAAGAATATTTATTAAGAGACTGGTAGATAATTCACTGTATAACCACTGCATCCATCACTGTATCCATCGATGAGCATTGAGAGCATGCTCACGCTCGCGTTGGTATGCCGCGTATATCGTTGGCTGTTGCTGCAGCCTCTTTACTACTCCGCGTACTTTGCTGATACAAGATACTCCCTACAAGATTTGAAAGTTGGCTTCACCTAACACTTTCGTGTATTGCGGGCAAACCCACTTCAAGGAACGCCGAGCGTTGCTTAACTCTGTTTCTTCTCTGTTTAGCGTGATTCCTGATTCCTTTACTATTTTTGGTAACAGCACAATCGTATACGAAGAGGGGAGTCAAGTCCTGTAGATCACATAAACAAAATACAGAAACCGACACCGAAGATCTTCAGTGTCGGTTTGTATTTTGTTTATGGTAACAGCACAAGAAAGGGTCTCGCCGACGTCCATGGAAAGCACTAACAGTACAGAATCCAACACTGAAGTTTTCAACTTACTTATTGACACAAGCTTTCATGTAGCAGACTACATTTCTTCTGGTGTGAAAAACATAGGGCATTTTTGGTACGAAACCAGGGTATTACTTTGGTTGGCGTTGCCATTCTGCAAGGCGGCTTCACCTCATTATTGAAACGGATTTTGAGGGACAAGGGACGCTGTCATGGCCCCATTAATCTAACTTATCACTAAACTAACCAAGTTGATGATGTCTTAGGTTAGTTTAGTGAAGTTAGGTTAGATTAATAGGACCATGGCCGCTTCAATAATGAAGTTGGGAGTGCGAGGCAAGCTGCCACAGCCGCACTAATCTGACCTAATATATCACTAAACAAAGTGTATGATGTCATGGGTTAAAGTTGGCTTTCCCGTAACACAAATAAATGAATCGAAAGGTTCCGCTAAATCTACAAACGTACACTTAAAGCAACACTAAGCATTCGCTGACGTGGGCTTGACCGCAATACATCGAAGTGTTAGGTGAAGCCAACTTTCAAATAGTGACGCCTACAAAAGGAACATTTTTCACGCTAGAAATCGGACCTGCATGCAAGCGTTTACAAACCCGACCTGTTTTGTTTACTTTACCAGCAAGACGCGGCGCGGTCGGTAGCAAATCGGGAGCCGTCGCGCGATTGCCGTAGTTCGCGCGTGTGCGGATCAAGTCCTTGGTTTGCACTTTCGGAAGCCCGGTTTACGGGTTTTATCGGGTTAAACCCGAACTATTTTGATGTAAATCGGGGGGTAAAAACGGGCTTTATCGGGTTTTACCCGAAAACCGAGGGCCCTATGTATAACCTATGTATAACAGTTTGCTCAGATCATGCCAATTTCATTTGAGGCCACGTGGAAATGTGAGAAGCTCAATTTTGCTGTGCTTCATTGTGTCACTTGGCTTACTCTAAAGGTACTCACCGGTGCATCCTTGCCATCCCACGGCTCCACTTCCACAATGTCCGGAAGCTTTGCACCTTTGACGGGCACACTGGATCCCCGACCCACGGACACTTCCCTCAAGAACTCGTTGATGCCCTTAAAACTGAAGGAGCCCTTGAGCAAAGAGTACTTCATCTTGCGAGTGTTGAGAACAGCCATGGCCGGGTACCCAAACCCTCCCATCTCCAGGGCCTCTTCCAGCTGCGGCTGGGCCATGGCCTCCGACCACACCCAGCCCCAGCGGTTGCGCTTGAACTTTTCTCCCAACTGCCGGAGCGTGTCCAGGTATCCGTTGCGGCACTCAGACTGGCAGTCGTAGATGTGTGGCAGGATGCTCACCACACAGAGTTGGGTGCCCTCGCAAGTTTCTTCCAGAACGGAGCCCTTTGTGATCTGCTCAGAAAGCATCCCTTTGTAGCTACGCAGGCGTACAACATGAGCTGCCAAATTCTGCACCCGTTTCGACTAATTGATCCAAAGGCTGCGCAGCAGGGTAGTTTCCTTTGTTTCCTCAAGCAGTTTCCTCACTACCACCACCTTTGTTTCCCCACTCTGCTATTTCCCATGTGTAACCACAAAGTCTGTGCAAGTCGTATTAAAGGAGTCATAAAACACTGTCTACGCTGCATCTCACCTTTAAGAAATTATCATTCCCCTCCAAACAGCAATGGTGCAACGTGGCCCAACATTTGCTACTTTCTACAAACCACTGCACATGTTAGAAAGGACACCCTAGCCCAAAGGAATATTCAAAAAGGACGAAAACGTCTCCGCCAAATTATTACAACTACATTTTCCAATTCAACCACTAATAGATAGTACACTGGTCCCATTTAGTTGCCTGGTTTCAGCAATTACTGCTGGCATTACTGTGTTCAGTGACTGGAGTTCACACCAGCAACACCAATAGCACAGCACTGTGTTTGAAAGTAACACATTCTTTCAGTGCGTGTGCATGTGTGTTAATGTATAATAATCTACCAGTATGTGTTATACATAAGGCCCTATGTTTTCCAGAGATTCCGCGAAGTATCGCGGAATCCTTCGTTTGGCATGGAATTTCACGGAATCCCTTATTTTTAGGGGTGTGCAGATATTAGAGTTCTCGAATTCAAATCAAACATCAATCACTCGAAGTATTTCATTCGCGAATCGAATACCCAACATTCAGATTTTCGAATATCCGACTATTCGTCAACTATTTGCAGACTACGAACGACACCTCTCGAAAATCTGCTTCACGTGCATGAGGTGAAGCCTGCTTTACAAAGCTGCCCAAGTTGCAGGACCAGCACAGTCAGATTTTAGTTTAGCTTAAGATAACGTTAGCCCAAGTTTATTGTGCATACTTCGCCTGAGGAAGGGGCGGCGTTTAATTGCCTCATCTACCACAAAATGTCGAGTTATACATTTTTTAAGTTCCGCTAATATTTGAGGGTGCATGTTATGAACTGGAAAGTATGGTAATTAACAAGATCGAGAATAATATTCAACCTCACAGTAGGTATTAACTTTTATTATCCTTACTAGAAACGCTGTTGTAAGAGAAAACAGCAAAATTTTATGCTCCAGTTGTCAACTGTAAATGGCGAAGCACAAAGAAGTAGAGCAATACCGTGCAGCGTTATCTCTGTCAGTGTTTCCTCAACCTTTAGTGCAGTTTGGTATGCAAGGATGAGGACGGCAACACTAAAGCAGTTTTGGGAACAGCAATTGCTCGAGCACACGCAACTCGGCAGTGGTCAGAGCCATCGTCATTCACGGAGGCAGCAGAGGTCACATCCACACCCGGAGAACCCAGGGGGCGCAACATGTTCAGCCTCTCCAAGAATGGATTGTGGACTCATCACTCCACACCGTGCTGTTGTCTACAACTGAAGGGTCTCACCTGTTTGAGCTCTGGAGCCGGAGCACTCTCGGCCACCTTCTCGAGGGCCCACTGCACAATGTCCCCAGAGGTCCTACCACCGTTGTAATCTTCGGCGGAGTTCTTGTCCTTCTTACCGGCCGGGAAGTACTTGATCGTGGGGTATCCTTGTACCTGAGAGATAACGTTACATATGGTCAAATGCCGGACATGGGCACTTAGTTTTTTCTATGGGTGAAACCAGTATAGCATTCCAGTTGCTAGTATGAGCTTGTGTGTGCTGTCAGTCTTCATTTCGTGTGCTCGTTTTCAACATGAACAAGAAATATACAGACTGCCAATGAATAAAGGAATTTACCACAACCCGGAGACATGCGGATCGGTAAAATACTAAAAAGTTGGCCTTTACTATGAGAAGTTCAGAAGGTTCCTTTGCCACATGTCATAATGCTGCATACTATTATTATTTCTGTTACAGACAGATTATTTTGTGCTCGAGTAACATCAAACATTTCAGGCGCAGTCATTTCACCGCTTGTTACATCGCGACATGTCATTTTAACGAATGTGTGGCCCCACAATGTAATATCGACACGTTATTTCGTACTTGAGCATATCACAGTGACGATTTTGGGAAGTTATTCCGATCCACAATCTGAAAGCAAACCCACGCATTGCCAAGTCTGTGTCTTTGACTGGACATATTCACACTTTGGCATCTTTTTGCAAAGGCAAATCAATGTTGCAAGATTCCAAAGGTTGCAGTGCATGTGTCTTAAGATGTCTGTAAGGCCCTAACATGACCTAATGCTGACATGGCCAACGACTGTGTAATTTACCCCATATTGTGAGGCTAGGCCCTGGTAAGTAGTGGCATCCACAGCACCAAGCTTGACCTGTCCCTTGAGCTCAGTGGCCGCCTTTGCCCAGTGTGGGGCCAAATTCTTGCAGTGTCCACACCAGGGGGCGAAGAACTCAACTAGCCACAAGTCTTCACTGTCGAGGACAAGCTCCTTGAAGTTGGTGTCATCGAGCTGCACCACATCATCAGACTGAAAGAAGATCGGAAATTCCGTTAGCACAGAGGTAAGGCCGGGTTACCAGGTTAGCGGCGACAAGGCAGTTTCAAGTATCGGAAGCAAATGTTACGAGAATGGCTGAAGAACAGAAAGAAATGAAGAATTGCACTAGCTCAGTGGATTTTAAACACTTGGTGCGATGCGCCTGACGACACTGTCATGCGCGCTTTTAAAAAGTATGGTTTGTCTAACGCTTTGGACAGAACGGAGGACAATAACCTGTGGGCAGATAGCGACAAAGAAAACTGATGAATAAATAGTATACAACGATATACTTGGTATAATGGTATGGTTTACTTTTGTTCCATATTCTTGTACCCTGAACTCGGGGGGTCGTCTTAGATTCAAGGTTGTCTTCAATTCGAGAAAATACGGTAACTGCTTCTTTAATAATGTTGGATGTGCAAATATTTTTAAGTATGAATACAAAGATTTGTCAGTGCCCATGTGATGAAAGGCTTGCGCGTGTCAAATATACGCAGCATGAAAATGGAAAACATTCTCGTCCATCTTGACAGCCCAGAAGCAAACCTAACCAAACACACACCGGGAGCGAACACACAGCATGTGTGAGAAGTATCGTGTGTTTTGCCTGTGTTGTCCCTCATTGCTCGTTTGTTCACTAATAAAGCTAAGCATTGAGCATCCTTAGGATAAATGTGCTGGCTGCCAAGTAGTCGCAAAGACACTCTGCTTGTATCTTGGTATAAATTTCGCAGAGTTGCTCTGGCTCCATATCATCTGCCTGCGGTTTGTTCATGCTCATTCAGTTTATCTTCGATTAGCTCATTTATTCTTAAATGTCCGATTCAATGGTTGCATGCAGAGATATTCTTTGCTCCCTAACTGAGGCACCTGCTGACCACTTGGAGAAATCTGAAGCAAAGAACCAAGCATCGGCATGTGAAGATGTAAAACAGACTTTTGTGAGCTGTATTGATATCCCCATCAAGAATTGGAGAGTGCCAACCTTTGATCCTCCTCCACCACCGGTCTTCTTGCCCAGGCGCGAGTCCACCAATTTCCTGAGTTCCTGCAGCGCGGAGGCCGCGAATCCATCCGCAGTACGTGGCCCATTGTAGTCGGCGGGACTGTTTTTGTTAGTTCCAAATATCTTGATGGTGGGGAATCCTCGGACACCGTACTGGCCACCCAGAGATTTATCACTGTCTGCATCTACTGCTCCAACTTTAACAATGCCCTGCAATAAATGCAGGATTAGAAGATGTACAACGTCAAAGCAAACTATGTTACAACATGCCAATAGGTCTACTCTATAACAATACGTATTGTTTGTTGTGGTAGAAATTGCAGAGGAGTTCTAAACAACCTTCATGCTGTGGCATTTAGTCAAAAGTCAAACACAAACCTTAAGAGCAGTAGCTGCTTTCGAGTATTCTGATACGAGGGCTTGACAATGGCCGCACCTGAAAATGGTGAATGTAATGTAAATATCTAAAGTACAAATAAAATTGTTATTAGCCACCAGCATCATACAGCAAATAGACAATAGTCTTCATACTATGATGCATTCACTCGGTATTAAAAGAACTCCTAGCAATATACACACTCAGCTGGCAAAAGCCTGTAATAAATGAAGGGCTACTAAGTGAAAGGTTCGGATGCCCTGTGCGATTACTTACCAGGGTGCAAAAAACTCTACAATCCAAAGTTCATCACTGTCTAGTACTCTGTTCTTGAAATTTGCTGAGGACAGTTGAACCACATCCGAAGTGCTGTCGTATAGGGCAGCTGCTGTTGAAGCGATCGCTGCTAACGTGGCAATGAATGCTGAAAGATTCATAAGGCGACCGTTAAGGTCTCCACAATTTTGCGGACGTAGTGCAATGTGGTCCGAGATCAAAACCTCAGAACCACGTCTAAATGCGTTCTAGCTGTCAGGGAAACTTATAAAGGAATATTATATTTTTCAGAACTTCCGTATCTCAAACAGCTGGTAAAATGTAAACTAAGCGTGCTTCCAACACATGTAGTCACTACCTTATGCCAAACAGCCCGTTCACGAAGAGTTGCAAGAAGCCTTCCACTTCACTCATCGTGAAAACAGAGCCGTTTTGTATCACAATTTCGAAATCAACCATCTCATAGTTCTCGAAAACCAGTTTATTGTCACACGATGCCTACAAAACGTGTCACCAAATATCTCCACAGACAAGATCCGCCTACATTTGCGGTTTTGTCGTCGTCATACACAGAAAGAGGTCTTCTGTCAAGAAGCCGGCGAAGCAAAGGCAGAAGATAAAGCTTACCTATCTTCATGGTGACAACTTGTGACACTTACGAGACAAGTTTATAAATACATATAACACATAAATAATGCGTACACGCGGACTAGAAACACTTCTGTAGAAAAAGCTAATGAAGAACTCTGCGTGGTAAACGTGTTTTAAAACATGGAAGCTTTTCGTGGCCGTTCCTCATTGGTCCAATTCAACTATATGATAAGCACATTTTGTGACCGAAAATGGATGACTCAATACAATAATCTTTTTATGGTATCGGCATATTTAAAATAAATCCAGCTATTGGTTAAAGGATCCGTGAACCCGAAGTAAACTTCTAGATAAACTGTGGCAACCAAGAGATGGCAGGGCAACACAAGTGGCTTGGCGTGGCTTCTTGCTTGTGGTGACCCAAGCCGTTGCCAGGTGCGCTCTTGGCGGTTCTTTTAAAAGTTGAAGCCCCCGTGCAGTGATTTATCCAGACCCAACTACACCCCAAATGCTTGGCGACACCCTTGCAATTCCAACTTTAGACACATGTAATTGTAATAGTGACCCTCACCCTTTTTTTTCTTTTTTTTCTTCTTTTTTGCAACATCCCGCGCTTGGTATTATGGATAAACCACTGCTCTCCTGCCTATCGTTCTTTCGCAGGAGCCCACTTTATTCGTTGCAGGACAAGGCACAGCCAACAGATTAGAGAAACTTTTGATTCAACTCAGATTCCTTAACATTTCCCTACTGGTTCACTAGAGCTTCTAAAATCAACAATAAAATAATTTTTGTTTGTTGCGTCAAATGAAGACCAAGGTCTCCTGTGGGTCGCCTCCCTTGGTGTTAACAAATCAGAATTGCTTGACGATTTTGCATCGCACAAAACCATTTCTTACCGCTGTGACCTTGCTAGATAAAACATCAACACTTGAACCATAATTATTCTCCCTCGATTTTCATTAGATTAAGACGCACCTTGCTACAGGTCTTGGGAGCGTTACCGCACACGTTCCATAGTACTCTGGTTTTGACGTACGTGCTACATGCTTCGGGAATCTTATCAGAAGTGGGCAACCGTTGGCCTTGCATCTCATGATACTTTAATATTAATAATTTGGGGCGTTACGTCGCGAGAAAACTATGGTTAGTTGATTTGATCTTGAAGCAGGCACAACCTACTCAACCAATCACGACAACGAAGAGAAAGATTCTTCTTCGACTGACACAGAGCGTTTTCTTTTCTTTCTAGATTTATCGGCGGTGATCACGGAGAACCAGTGAGAATTAAATGTACTTACCGAAAACTGGTTGATCTCTCGGGTTAATTGAGATTCACTGCGCTGCCTGGAAAACTCCTTCTCGATCCCAAAACGAAAGTGTTACAATAAGCGAATAGCCACAGCTGGTTATATCCCACAACATTATCTATAAAACACAGATTTATAATTACCATCTGCCACACGATATTGTTTCATCCTCCTGGTGAAATTCTGCGAAACTAAATGCAACTGTGGATAATCCGCTTACAATATATCAAAACCAATATAGTTGTGCAAATACGGATTCATTTCTTCGGTGTCTAACAAGAAGAACGCCGACATATGACAATATCCCTAAAAGAATTGCCACAAGGCATGTGATCCTGCAACTTTGATCCGATAGCAATTAATGAATTGATTAAGATAAAAGATTGGAGAATATAAGAAAGTCCGTACAGCCTACGCAAGGACCATGTGTTTCACTTCTTGTTTCGTAGTTTCGGTTGGTTCCCGTTTCTTTTTCTTTTTCTCGTCAGGAATACTAGCCTCCCTACAAGGGCAGAGAGGGTAGAAGTTCGCCAAGTTCGCCACGAAGTGACTGACGTGCTTGTCGTAGAGTTTCAATATCACTCGACACGTCCGGCGAAAGAAATTTACATATTTACAGCGAAAAAAATGATATTACGGTACACAAGACAAATACTCGAAGGTGTAATACAATACGGGGCATTGCTATAATATTGCCGACCCCTAGTGGAAAATCCAATTCTTCGTAATGCGACGAACGCCGTAGGATTATCTGGCTGGCTAGGACGTAATTTGTAATGGGGGAAAGCAATTTGGAGCCAAACCATTACAGCGAAAGAAATCATCCGAACATGCGAAAGAATATTGCGGGACAAAATTGTGTAATACGCTCCTTTTTTGGCAATTTGGAAAGCAGCCCTTTGAAAAAAAAAAAGGAAATAGAGAAAAAGGAAGAAAAAGTGGCAAAACATTGCGCATGCGCAGCCCGATTAATCCACCCGTGTGTATCGAACACCACCAGCCTGTGCAATTTAACGGACACGTTGCGACGAGAAAAGAAATAAAAGAGGAAAAGAAGCACGGCCTCGTTGTGAAAAAAATCTTTATTCTCCTCCAAAGTAACTGCACCTGGGCTCTCAAAAGCACAGCTGGAATGCGTGATAGACATTTATGGTCTACGCAGAAAGCCTTCCCCTATAGTATGACACATTTTATACATCAGATACTAATCTGTGAACAACACCTGTATAAAGGTCGTAACAATGAATGTAGATGTACGCCGTATATGCGTTAGCTCACAGCTTACAGACCGAATGTTTCACCTGCACGTTAACATCAATCAATTTTCGACCGCATCCTTCGGACACATTTCTCAAAGTATCATTTTACTTCAACTTTATTCAACTTTTATTCAAACTTTAAGAATGCAATGAAACGAAACCAACTTCACGTGAAAAATGAAGCAAATTTTTCGTCGTTTCGTTTCTGGGGCGTGTGCGTCAAGCATAAGGACAACACGTCAGAACCTACTTTTTGAACTCTTCGGTGGAAAGTGGTCGACTGAAGGTCCTTCAAAATTGGTACCTCTCAATCTATGATGACGTCACGACAAGGACTTCGCAACGTCCAAGCTGCCGTACGCAGCTCTGACGAGAAACTCTTCGTGACACGAGATGTACAAAAGCTGCCTTCTGTTTCATAGGAACAGAATGACATAAATAACATTTACAAACACTGTATACACGTACTGCCAGGCTTCTCTACCGACAAAGGCAATACAACACAATTCGTCTTGCGTCCGATGAAATCACGCCTTGGCGGCGACTCCCCTTCCTATGAATTTGTCCATCACGGTGAAGCCACCCAAGGCACGGGACAGGGCCAGGACGGAGTTGACGGGAAGCATTCTGTGTGAGAAATAAATATAGAGGAGAGCGTAAAAAAAGAAGAAATTATGTGTGCGTGAAAGACAAACGCTGCAAAATCCCTGACGAACCACCAAAAAGACGTGCGAGAAAACAAGACTTGTCAGTGTGAGACCGATTCATCTGACAGATTAGACATCGAACCCTGAGCAGAATTTTAAATTCGGCAGTCACGACAGCCGCCGTAAAACAGGATCAATACGGACGTGTGAGCGCCATTCGCCATGCGACACACATTCTTTCCCGCCGTTACGTAATATGGGTAAGAGACCGCGGCCTTAAATTTCCTCCGAAAAGATTTTTGGGGGATTTGCTGTGGATCACGGGCGTCCCACGTGACCTGCGTTGCGAGACGGCTCGGAAGCCGTAAAAAAGTTTGCGAACGTCCTCCGTTTCGATGTTCCTCGGGCTGGTCACGCACTGCACTGCCGTTGAAAGTGACCTCTGCGGTAGATGAGCAGATGCAAACGTGATTCCTTTCACGCAAAAAGTCGAAGGGATGGTGTAAAGATGCTTAGCAGGGCAGGCGGAATAGAAGGATGTTTTTGCTGGTACTGAAGGGCATATTCCACTGTTGGTATACGTAATGGCTTTAAATACGCAGCCGGTTCTTCTTATAAAGCTTTATGGTAAAGAAAGAAAAGAAGTCATAAAAAGTTTCCCAGCGCAGATTGTCCCGCGCGAAAATTACTTAGGAACCCCGACAAAAATAAAAACGAGGAAAAAAGATGGATAGGGGGTTCCCTGATGTAAGTTGTACTTTAAATCGTTTAAGCGTCAAAAAAACTTCCTGGCGCAAGAACCTAATTACGCAGCTCATCTCATAAAAGAAACAAGGAGTAACGAGAAAATGGGTGTCTTCGTCGTTGTTCCTTAATGTCTCGTAAAACGGCCTCCCGTTAGGGGGAAACGGGAAAATGACCTCACCTCAACGAGGTCAACCAACAACTGAGGTTCGAGCAGAACGTAAGTAGCGAGCAAGTAGCGAGACAACGACTGGAAAACGCGTCTTTATTTCTTTCACCACCCAGGTATAAAAATGTACATATATATATATATAGATGCTTACTTTGGTTTACACTTTGGTTGAACACACAACACTTTTCACTTGCGGCGCTTTCAACAGCGCCGACACTGACCTTGCAACTGACCATTAGGTAGTTCAGAGGGTGGTGGTCCCTCTGTTAGTTTGACACGCACGTATGGTTCATAATCTCAAAGTAGAGAAAGAAACAAGCGAGTGAATTAACGCGAAACCGGCTCCATGCGGCGAGTGAACAAAGCTGACGGCATCGCATGTGGGAATGCACCTTAGACAGTTGTCACATGTGATGGTTTGGGTTCTATGAAAAAAAGAAAAATATAAAAGACAGCAACATGCATCGATGTGATCATGCAGCAGCAAAATGAGTCATTGATGCTTAGATAGAGAAAGAAAGAAAAATGTCACCACAAATACCGAAAGTGATGCCTCTGTGGCAGTCTGGTAACCGCGGACAGCGGCCTGGGGGGAGGTCACGTGCTTATGAGAACAAATAGGAATTATCGAAGCTCTTGCTCCTCTGACGTCACTGCACGAAGCGTCAGTACTTTCGAGTGTTTGTATGTCGTCAAATGCATCACTTAGGGGAATAATTGTTTTTACTTTTTACCGATTACTGACTGCACTGGCGACAATGCGCATATGACGCCATTAATCACCAACATCAATGTGTCACAACCCCTTTAAACCGCATTCAATGGAAGACGAATTTTAGGTGTTGAAAGCTAATAACAGAAACAGATAACAGGCTGACATCAGAAATGATGACTTCTTGCTGTTACTTGGCTTACTGATCTGTCTTCCCAGTGTGAGTGATAAGCTAATGTTGGCTTTCGGGAACCATTTATGAAAAGAGTTGATGTCGACATCCACAGCCGGACAGAAAGTCGATACAGCGTGTTACCTAAAGACACTTACATAATGAATGCTTCACATGTCGTTGAGAAATAAGCCTCTTAGGGTTATGTAACAAACTTGATAGAACACTCAACAACAATAACAATCTGTAAGGCACACGTGTACAATGCATAACCATTAACATATCATCACAGCACCTTCCGAGCTGTAACGTTCGCCAATACTTGCGAATACTGACTAGCACCAATCGGGTCTTTGGTCCAGGAGAAATGACTAGTTTGATTTATTGCTGTACTCATCGCATTTGTGGACGTTTAACTGCGAAAACGCTCGAAGCATTTTGATCCAAAGTATTTCCAGGCACCGTGTCTCTATCGGGAAACACTACGATTTTCTTTCTTTTTTTTCTTGCGTAATAAGGTAAGTTAACATGGTAACTGTAGCTGGAACCAGTTACAGCTAGAAGAGTAACTAAAACCCAGTTACTATTTTCATACGTTGGTTGTAATTGTTATTTAGTTACTTTTTATAAGTAACCTTCCCATCACTGGTATTATTGGTATTTCTTCGGAACGGCTGACTGGACAAGAGGCACCTTGGTTGCGAAGACTCAGTGTGTCATTATCGTTCCTTATGACACGTTAGAGATTTTATAGTTTTTTTTTCGGTATTACGTTTTTAAATTGTGTATAGGATGAATAACAAAGTTGCATGCCACATTTTCCCTGCAGTATCCTCGTCAGGTACACTCGACCGAATAACGACGTTTTTCACAAATACATAGAAAAACAAGGTCAAAAGGTACGTTCCGTTCCAAATCATCGCATGCAACAATTATATATAGCTTTGATGAAGGCTCTTAGGTGGCGGATGATTTCTGTCGACCGACGAAGGCATCCATAGACTTTGCCACTCCGAGCAGAGGTACCATAAGGTTACCCACTTTATAAGGAAGAAGCCTGAAAAAAAAGAACATATTTTCAATCCCCCTGGACGTATTCTTTTTCGTGGTTAGCATAAAACGAGTAGATAAACGGAAAGCAACCTTGGTTCAGCATATCTTCGCTATTTTTAGCTCATGAGTAACATAAATGCTTTAGTTATTATTATTATTATTATTATTATTATTATTATTATTATTATTATTATTATTATTATTATTATTATTATTATTATTATTATTATTATTATTATACTTATATATTATTATTACTATTATTTTGACAATTATTATTATTATTATTATTATTATTATTATTATTATTAGTTAGCCTTTCTGTATGACGTCTTCTGGACTACGTAAAGTGACATCGCTTTGAGTAAGCTAAGCTTTTTTACCCTAAAAGCATAAGATAAGACTAACGATTTGCTAAGACGGTGTGCCATTTTTCATACCTTTCCGTACCATTAAAAGCCGTGCAAAAGAAGCTGCAATGTACACATAAGCAAAGCAACAAGGAACTTCTTACATGCAAGTAGATCCGGGCAGGCAGCGTGCGGGTGACTCGGAGTGCAAAAGCAGACAAGCTCCGTGCAGCAAGCGCCAACGGCAAACGGGAGCAACAAAGAAAGAGGTGCTGCACAAAATAACTCCCATGCGGGGGCTCGTTAAACGAGAGACAACAACGGCAGTCTCCCTTTGTAGTGATGCCTAATTATGCAACACTATATCCTTTCTGGTTTCACAAACCGGTGAGATTAAAGGCGGAACCTCAAGACAACGGGGCTAAGACAACACAGGACGAGCTTTCTCGTGTCACGCCATGTGGATGAAGCACAAACGACATTTGACCGAACGTAAGGCAGCAACACAACAAACCCAATTGTTTCACAGACGACGCTACTCAAACGAGTTATATACCTGCAAACATTGCAGCAAGCAACACTGTCAAGCAGACGGCGCAATATCACTTCTCAGGCATTCGCCGTCGAACAAATTATATACTCACGTCTTGAGAGCTACCAAGGTGTAGAAGGCCTTAGGCAGGATGAGTATCTCGTAGTTGGCGAGCACGGCGTCTATCGTGTTGTCTGCCACCTCCTGTGGATCGAGGAACCCGAACATGCCCGGATTGGCCCCGGCGAACATGCCCGTGTTGATGAAGAAGGGACAGATGGTTGTGCTCTTGATGCCCGTGTAACCCTCCGTGGCCAGTTCCATGGCCAGAGATTCCTGGAGCCCGACGGCGGCGAACTTTGAGGCGCAGTAGTCTGTGAGACGGCAGACGCCACCCAGGCCCGCCAGGGAGGAGATGCTCACGATGTGACCGTGATTCACGGCCAGCATATCCGGCAGGAAGGCCTTGATCACCTGTCGCAAAGACGCAAACTTTTCACGTGCTCTTCTGTCAACTCTACTTCCGCCTATGTCTAAAATACTACACCAAGTGTCACTACAAACTAATATTCGTATTATAACCTCGCCCCTAGACGCAGTGCGCAGAATATAAACGCTCTCAGCGAACACTACTCGCTTCCACCAATTTTCGAGAGACTCCGCAAGACTTCATAGTTTCTGATTCTCCAAGAGTAAGCGAGACGTCTGGCGTCAGTCTCACACCAACGGAGCACCTTCCCGGGCTCCGCTCCCTGCCCCACGTTGGAAGACTGTCAGCAACTGTGACGGGGAAGTGGGAACCAAGATTCGAGGAGGAGTTGCCAGACGCGTATACCAGATGGAGCACCCTACCCTCTGAGCCTCTGACGTCATACTTTTCAAAACTATAGAAATTTATTTTGTGATTACGGTGGGAAGTAACTGTCCCGTGGCTGGAACACACAAACAGACAAACACAACACATGCCTCAATGCTTTAAAACGTGAAAGTTAAATATGGCAGTCGCTGTCTGCGTCCATGGCTCTTCCGATGACTGCCGTATTTCAACTGTTTTATATACTTCTGCGTCACACAGAGAACAAAAATATTTCGAGAGAATTGCGGCCCCTCAGCTCATACCAGGACAACTCATACCAGTCAACTCACACCAAGTCCAACCCATACCGGGACAAGTAATACCACACTCAACTCGTACCAGGACTACTCATACTTCGAAAACTCATACCACGAAAGATTGTTCATGATCCAGTAAAGATCTAAGATAGACAGTGTCTCTGTTTCTGTCATTCCTGATCTGTTTGCTCAGGCCCTGCAGCAGCCCATAAGGCGCGCCAACAGTATCGTTAAATAAATAAATAAATTTATACATGTATCCGTTGTGTGTATTCCACGACCTTTGCAGGGCGTTTCGACAATTGTTTAATGTACCTCAGTAAAATGTTATTTGCGCGAATTTTCGTCGATATAAGCCACATATTTCGCGCCATGAGTTTTCCTGGTGAGAATATGTGAGACACGTAGGATGGCGTAAACTCGGTATACTGAAGACACGATCACAGCTTGTGTGGAAAGTTGATTGAACGAACGAAGAAAACGATGTTGTTAACCTCCGTACACCGTGTCTAAGACGTCTATCAATCAAATGTCAGCGCCACAATGAAATCGATTGACGGACGGCGTGTCGCGTGACTTCTTTCCTCTGACCACTTGTCCAATAAACGTGTTGGCCTTGGCCCAAAAGCACAATGGACAGAAAATACGGGGAGCTGTTTGCTACGGTATGATAGGGCCTGTCGGTCACCCACAGCATTGTGGTGCTTTCTCCTTGCATGTCACATTATAATATCTTCGTAATCTTGCTGACAAGCCATTATCATTGTGCTGCGCAGACCTCGATCCCCCGAATGGTTAATGGGTAAAATAGTATTGACGCGTTTTGCCTGCATTTCGACGCACAAGTTGCCAGAAGGAAAACAACTTTGAATGACCGGTCGACGGGTGACATAGCGGCATGTGGATGGATAGAGTCGACACCACATGTCTGGCAGTGTGCCCACAACACGTGGCTTCTTCTATGAGGTGTACGTGATATAGTACACGTATGTGCCACATGAGTGTTATCCACATGTATAGCTTGTTCCCATGGACGCTGGTATAATTTGCACTACCTACACGCTTGTCTGCCTGCCTGCCTGCCGGGTGAATTCAGTCCAAGGACGAAGTTCAAAGTTGTCAAAAGCTTCGCGTGCCGGACCTCCAGCCCACGAATACACAACCGGAAGTTACGTACAGCTCGGCGCTCTGATACGATCCAGTTAGGCCCCTTATTCAGATGAAAGGACGAAACAAAGCAAACACCGATTATAAATTATCTGATGCAATTTCTTCCCAAATATTATGCGTGGCGGATGTGAGGAGCACTATTAATCACATAAGAGTGTTTTCTCGACTTGTGTTCGGGACCAGAACATGTCTTTATGTGACGTTGCTCAAAAGGGGAAGAGAAATTACCCTGTGCAAGACAGCATCTATTTCGAGCGTTCCTTCCGTGCTGACAGAAACTTTGAGAAGCGTTGCTCGCTCGTTTTGTTACTATAAAGTTTCCAAGTTTTCTGTTTCTGCATGGGAGGTTACCATTAATATACAATTAATAGGTACGTGTATAGTTTAACGATAATATTAGACCTGGACAACGATAATGACTTCAGCTTCAGATCTGCGTTTGCCTTTCTAACAGCAGGTCGCGTCTCCGACAGTGTACACATCCTTCGTAACTCACGATACGTGCCCATCCGATGCTGCTTGTGATGTAGCGGTAGAAGGCGTGATGATAATCCACAGCTCACGTTACGCACTTCGAGACAGAGGCAGACCTTGTAGGGCTATTGTATGAAGGTCCTAGGCTGTTGGACATCAACAGCCGCGTAAGCCGCGTGATCCCGTGCGGACCTTACACGACAGTTGTCTAGGACAGCTGTATGAACAATAACGCCCCTCAATGACGCTCCGACTTAACTTTGTAGTCCGACCGTTGTCTCACCTCGCCTTTGTCTCCAGCGTCTATTGCACCTCAGTGCCTGTACACGCGCATGTGTAGGGGGGTACTTTTGAATGTAACAATGAATGAATGAATTTTATTTCCACTTTAAGTCGTGGTGGGAGCCGTGAAAAAAAAAATTATGATGATGAATACTACGGCGGAACGAAATCTGCACGAATACTACGGCCTCGGTAGCTCGATTGAGAGTGCTGGCCGTATGCCGTTGTTCTACCTATTGTTCTACTCTTGTTCTAACTATGCGGAAAAAAAAGGAAAAAGAAAGAGCCCCGGTAGCTCAGTCGGTAGCGTGTTGGCTTGCTAAGCTCAAGATCGCAGGTCCTACTTTTCTTTCAATAGGAGGCAGCAAACAAGTGCCCACTCGTGGAACCCAGCCCTCCCCTTCCGATTTTTTTTTCGGTTTCAGTCTGCCTACCAACGTCATGATGGCGTTTCTCGGGTAGAGGTCTATTCTCGAAATTATCCGCAGTCCTTCCCTGCGGCACGTGCAGCATGTACCACGTAGTAGTCACACAAATATGTGAGCGAACTCCTTTCGTTTAAATCTGCTCACAGTTATTATTACGAATACTATTTCACTTTTATGTATTTCGAATTCGTTTTAATAGACGGTTTGTAAAACGTGCAGTACCATTTGTAGGCCATTTAAGAGGAATAATGATGATGTTGATATGAAAAATAAAAATAAAATGGGTAGACAAGATATAATGAGAAGCAAAGAAATAACAGATGAATAATATATAATGAGAAATATGTGATGAGGTTCTGAAAGAAGCTTCTTGCAAGCTAAGGGCAGAAAACACCATAATGCATGTCGGGAAATTCGTTGAAGGGTACCTCATGCGCTTTCTCTGAGCGTTTCGGTTTCCTTGTAAACAATAATTGAACACTTGGGGTACGGCGTTACGACAGACACATCTATAACCTTCCCATCAAACAACCAACACTTATATTACGACAGGCACAAGGTCTCCAAACATAATATGCGTGACCTCGACATGCTGCACACAAGTACTGGCGGGCGCTTTTTTCTTCGTGACGATCACGTGAATTCGGAATAAACCTTTCTGTTATGCCTCGCAATAATTGAGGAGGAGGATGATGATGATGGTCGGAGAAAAACATGGAGATGGATAGGAGTTGTGTCGGCGCACATACCCAAGCAGCAGAATGTACTGAAAGTTAAGTGCAATAGGGGTGGCCGGTATGTGTCTTATCAATGTTCTTTAGTATGAGAATTATGTTCAAGGCCTTCTACCTACCCGTCCACCCCTATTGCACTCGACTTTCAGTACATTGTGCTGCTTGGGTATGTATGATATGTACGTGACTCAAAATTGTTTTTGTGCTTTAGAGGCTCACTCACGGTTTCGCAGGAAAAAAAAAATAATGAATAAAAATGTCGCGACGCCCGCAAGGTCACATCTCCAAAATACCCAAACTTCCTGAAAAAATACTGAAAAAAAAATTTGTACACACTCCCTGTTCTAGCTGTGACGTCAAAGAAGCAAGTGCTGCAAGCACGTGGCCCTTCCAGCGACCGCCTCACTGGCAGCTTTTCCCCATAATTGTCTCACGTATATTAAAGTGGTTTCGTTTAGCTCTTGTAATGAATTTTCATCCTTTATTATATTGAAAAAACTCCGCTCCTTGCATTCTCAAACGTGTTGTTCTATACCACCGGCTGTGCTGTCTGAGGTTTCTGTCTGAGGGTTTTCCGAAGACTTTCCTGACGAATGTCGGCAGAGCAACCCCTGAAGTCGGCCCAGGATGCATACTAACTCCCCTGTCCCCCACTCCCTCCTGTTGTCCTCTCTCCATCAGTCCACATCTGTACGCCGCTCATAGCCACAGTTGCTTCGCGGCGCAAAACACGGAATTAAAAAAAAATACTATATATAACGTGTCGTGCCTATATCGTCCGCATTATCAATCGTGAATTGGAATGCTTAGCCGCACAGCTGAACATGCAGACCGATAAGACACTTTTATCACTGCACCGATAAGGCATACCATGGTTCAACTCATGGGTAATCAGTCGTTGTTTTCTATATAGGAGTCCCTGTATGTAAGTTATTTTTTGCTCCGCGATATAGCACCGCCGAGCGATTGTAGGCAGCATAGGAAGGAGTATATGAGAGGCCCCTGGGCCGGCCTCAGAGGGACCTAGTGCAGACATCCTTCTACAGAACGTGCCGGAAAACCTACGGAAAATCTCGAACCCAGCACCCCTCACTGTTCAGTATGACATTAGAGCTAACGCAACACCAGCGATCCACTTTGCGGCGTGTTTGTAGGGTTCAACATGTCCTCTTGAAGCACACATTCATCTGTCGTCCTTACCACGTATCCTAGCTACGCGGTCTTTCGAAAGAAAGCAACAGTGGTGATTTAAGCAAAACAACTCGATAGAGCGTTTTTTTTTTCTTTTTTACGAAGGACGAAGTTCACGAAGACATTGTGAAGCCCTCTAGAGATTAAGGTCACGAGTATGCGTTCTCGTGCGCAGCCCCACCGATAGGAACCCGCGTATTTATCTTCCCACCTCCAGGCGCTGTCTAAGACCGGAAGCGCCTTACACGTATTCCGTTTTCTAGAATGATCTAATTACGTCGAATCGCTTGCGTCACACGTAGGTCCGCGGTGTCTCACGCCGCACGGCAGGACACAATGGGCCAGTGGAACAGCTATGGCGGAGGTGAATATCAGGGATTTTCCCAGGATTTTAGCCTCAGGGTGGTGTTGGTGTCCCGTAAATTCCCCATAAGGAAAAGTGGGGGTGACATCTATATATCCTGCTTTTCTTGCTTTTTTTGGCCTTTCTGGCAGGCACTTGGGGGTGTTAGGGGGTGTGGGGGTGCTGGGAAAGTACCTGAAGGCGATCACAAAACGTTCCGCAGACTGGTTCAATTCACAATGTATGCACGCTGAGGATGTGCAAACGATCGTCCCAATTGACGCTGTAGTACTTTACTTTCGTTTTGGTGGTGGTGGTAGTGGTAATGGAACTGCTTGCAGTAGTCGTCCACGCTACGGCGAACAACGTCACGACTATCGCAGAAGGGATCGTGCGTCCTGGGCCGACTTCACAGGGAAGTGTATCTTACGAGGAAAACATAGTGAAAACACCCAGACAGTACAGCACGCGCCCGGATTCGAACCCCGGTTCCGTGATCATCGACATCCCCTTTAGAACGACCAAGAAGATAAAGATTTACGCGTCACGAGCAGATGTGTCACGTGGCATTTGACCCAATAAAACACGAGTGTGCCCGAGACACTAGGGAAAAGTTAAGAAACTTACGAGCTGAGAAGGTTCAGAAAGGCGAGTTAAGAAAATTGTTGCGCTCCTTATAGAAACAAAAAATCAATAAGTAAGGAACGTGGACAAAAAGTAACATCCAACAGAGGCGTTCATTGCCGCGTCGGGAACATCTGACAGGCATTTTTGGCCGGCAAGCGAGAAATAAAAGATTATGGTGATAATCTCGGTTCTGCGCAAGTTATGGACGCACTTAGGAGGTTCGCCATCCGTTGAATCCCTTTATGCGCTGCGCCCAGCAAGTGTCGGTTCGTTAAAGCTATTTCCCGACTATCATCCCTCGGGGACCCCGGGCAATTTCCGAAGCCTGGTCTCGTAACGCTCGGAGTGTTGTGTCATCTCCGCTAATCATAGGTGTATGCAAAACAGCATCGCTTATACAGCACGCCATTCTACGCACTACTACCCTACCATGCACTCTCCCTATTGTCTCTCGCAAAATACCTTGAGAGGGGACGTTGTTTTTCTT
This sequence comes from Ornithodoros turicata, assembly GCF_037126465.1. Taxonomy (NCBI): domain Eukaryota; kingdom Metazoa; phylum Arthropoda; class Arachnida; order Ixodida; family Argasidae; genus Ornithodoros; species Ornithodoros turicata. The sequence goes on along the minus strand of NC_088205.1, from coordinate 12,531,278 downwards.
TGGCAGTTTTCTATAGCCTTGAACCGGGTGGCTTCTGGGCAGACATAATGTCGTACGTAATAAATGACCCGCGCTGCCATCATTCAAATTACCATTAATGGTCACGCGTAATTGACCGAAATAAGCGAAAGACTTTTTCTGTTCGAAATTTAGCACGAACACGTGTAAAGTGCGCTACTAACGCAGCCGTTTGAGATGAGATATGATACGCGAAATACTTTCAGGAATAAAGCTGTCCCAATTAATACACCGTGACGTCATCATTCATAATTGAATTGTTGTTGTCTTGAATTGAATTGAATAGTTGGGCAAATTACAGATCATTTTCTGTTTTGATAAATCATGCAACACACCAGAGTCGTCACAATGAAACTACTATAGTACTTATCACTTGTCAGCTCTACAATACGGATGTTGGGAGCGGAAAGGATCGAGACAATAAGAATAAAATATGTAGATAAAACATCTCCTTATAACACGTAGAACAAGAAAGAATAGAACTTTGAAAGTGAAATTAGTGTTGTCAGCTACGTTAGCACTTCCGTTGTTCCGTACAGACTTTGTACAGACTGGTGGCCTTCACGGTGCATTTTGGAATAAAGAGGCGCCAGCGTGAACTACCTTGGGATATTCGCTTCATAAAGAAAGTCACCAGCGTATAACGCCTTTCTCTCTTTGTTTGCTTACAAAAAATGTGCACGGCGATCAACAGTGCGCGTCCCCCAGCTGCGACGACATTCTGTTTGCTTTTGTACCTATACAGGTGGAGGAAAAGTTCGTGCACGGGGAATTTTCCGTCTCACGTTAGTTGCAGCAGGTAGTTGCAAGCTCACGAAAGGACCAACGACCTATCCGCGTCTCATTGCACTGATACAGGTGAAAAAAAAAATTAAAAAGTCGGGGACAAGCATGTCCTTTTGCACCGATTGCGTCTCAGAAACTAGTACATCAAAATACAACAAAGAAAAAGAAAAAAAGTGTTCAAGTTAGCTTCGAGAAGAAGAAATACGAGTAAAAGAAGCTGCTTTTCCTCGGGTGTAGTCGAAAGATGCGTCCGGAGCTACTAAAAAGTATGGTTGTAAAACGCCGCGTTCCAACCTTGTTCATCTGGGTATGATCCACGCCATAATTTTCGCGTCCTTGGTGGGGGAGGAAGAAAATGTGAAACGCCATCTGGTGTGGAGCTGTAGTTATATTTTCTTCACACTCGTTAGACGCTTCCTCTTCCAGTGTTGTCGGAGTCGTGGATCCGTCCCTCCTGTAGATATTGCAAGCCGGAGCATATAGCAATGAAAAGTAAAGGTTCGCTTCTGCTCGGAACAAATGATGGGGGAAGTCACGCGGAAAGGTCACATGATTACCATTGCATGTGTGGGCAGATGTGGAAGGGAACTTTGGAAAGCAACCGAGCAAAGCGTTCATGGAACGGAAACTCCGCAACGGTTCACAGAAGGCTGTGCACTAAGTTATGGCACTTTCTCTGGCTATTTCTTCTTCTGGCTTTCGTGAGCGTAGATTGCCAGTACATTACTTTTCCCCTTTGTATTCTTGGTTAGGACAGGCGCCTTTTTATCAAAGTTAAGGACGCATTAGCTTCGAAGATTGAAAAAAAAAGGAAAAGTCGTATCAGTACCATGAAGCAACTATGGATTTGAGAGGTGCCCACCAGGGGTCACTGTCTCCCCCGCTGTCTCCCTCTCCTTCTCGCGTCCTCCCAACATCTGTACACGTCTGTACGCTGCTCATAGCCGCAGTTGCCACGCGGCGCTAACACAAAATCAAAAAACTAAAACTAAAAAAATAAAGAAGAAGAAGGTACATTCACCAGTGGAGTAGGTTACCCTTCCAACAACTGTTCCGACACATCCATTTTTAACGGGCGAAAAAAAATATTTCATCACAGGAAATATGACAAAGGACTTGTTTCCACAGAACGGATACCTCTTGGCAGTCCGTGTCCTATAAAGCGTCCTTACGCAATGTCTTTTCGCGCACATCCTTCCAGAAGATCTTTTCAATCTAATGTCACTACCAAGGGCCGCAGTTGCAGCATATCTTTCCAGGCTTATCAGATGGCGAATACTCAATGACGCTCTTTCGTCATTCCACGCTACTCGATACACTGCTTTCGCCCGGATTTGACGAAAAGGGTTCAAAGGATTATGGTAACGAATGAGAATAACGAAAATCAATGGGGTAATTTTGACTCAGTAATTTTGAATTCAGACTCGGTGCACTCCAAACGACAGAGCATCAATGACTGAAGTCTCTGTTGTCACTTCAGTTGTTGGCGACCTCCTCCTCCTGTGTCCCTCGCACAATTGAACAATACATGAATGTATGTTAAATTATTGGCTCATGGCCAACACAGCACCAGCTATAAGTCCTATACAGACACTGGTTAGCTTCCCTAGGGACCTCCTGGAAGCCTAATGTGTTGTGTCTCTGCCTCTCCTGTATCTTGTTTAATTCTCTCAATGTTCCGGAATAGGCTGGAATTCAATGTCTGGGAATAGGGACATGAGGTGTACCAGACACACGAAAATCACTTAATTTTTCTAGATCTACACCAGTTTGGTGGTGATCATGATGACCTTGGCGGCTATCCCCGCTGCTAACATCCCGCTCCACCTCCATACCTTGTGGTCCAACGATCAAACAGTTATTTAGTACGCTACGATGGTGTAATTGCGGCCCCCATGGTCACTTTTATCGTTATGCGTCGTACAAATACGTTACGAATACGCTTCCGTAGGCACATTGCAAAAGTTCTTCCAGTCAGCGACCTTCTGGAACATCCGTACGACCTCGGGGAGGCGATAGCCATCAGAGTGCGTCGGACATTGAAAGGGTAACGCAAGGAGGACACGGGCTTTATCAGATCCACCAAAAGAAACGCGGAGATATACTTGTAAAAAAATAAAAAGAAAGCAAATATTTCACATTCGTTTGGCACCTGTGATTCCTGCCATTGCGAGGATATTACCCTGAAACGAGCTGACAAAGAACAGACACACGAAACACGTTACAAGGCAGTTGTCGAAAAACCCAGATAGCGGCAGGACTACGAACACACGCACACACACACACACACTTCGTGATCGCCTGTCGAGAGATTGCCCTAACCATTGCACCACGCCTGCGACTTGCTTCTTTCAGAAGACGGGTCACGCCCACTTCGCACCTTCTCCTCTTGTGCACCAGCCTAGCCAGCCTAGGTTACTAGGTGCTCCTCATTAACTTTATTGGTCCAAAAGCTCGGGGATTTTCACAGCACCCACTCCTAAAAATCTTACAAACCCCCAACCCCTTCCTAAAAAAAAAAAAAACTGAAAGTATAAAAAGAAACAAAGAAATCCAAAAAGCCCCCCCTCCCCCCGAAAAAAAAAAAGAGCCTGAAAGGTTAGCAGACATGGGTGTCGCCCCCTTGCATGAAAACCCTTCGGCGTTCGCAGGAGTTTTTACAGGGGTTGGGGGGGGGGGGCAAAGTGCTTCCAGGAGGGAGGGAAGGCATGCACCCCCACCTCTCTTCCTGGAGACGGACGCTGCGGACCGCGCGGGTGTTCAGAGCAGAGCAGAGTTCCGATGGGGGGGGGGGGGGGCAAGCCGCACCAGGCGTCATCGCCAGAGGAGGCACCGGACGGCAGATTACGGGAGCTAGGTTGGGCAATAAAACGAGACTCAAGAGAATTTTGAAGTCGGAATCGTCATATGAGCTACTTTCTTTGTGTGCAGAGCGTCCAGTGGGAGAGGGGGGGGGGGGGATGCGCTTCACGTAATCGTACCCCAGGCGGAGGGTCGCCTAGGGACGGCTCTGGTTCAGGGGTTCATATTATGACATTGTCCCTGAGGCACTTCGAGGCTATATGTGTTGCGATTGTCCCTGGGTAGAGCTCGCCTCGGCTGTTTTACTTATCTCATTAATTTTCTCAAACCCCCCCACCAAAAAAAAAAAAGAAGTTGCTACACCCCCCAAAAATAGCGGCCAGAAAGGCCAAAAACACCAAACAAGCAGCAGATGTGGGAGTCACCGAGACGTCCAACCGAGATGGAAATCCTGGGAATATCCCTTGCCTATCTGTCGCGCGAAATAATTTTGAATGTCTTCTCGTAAAACACAACAGTTTGCAAGAAGATCCCGTGTAGAAAGTGAAAACTATACTTCCTAGGGGCATTCTGGTGGCAAGGTCGTTCCTGTCACTGACCTTGAAAGTGAGTGACGTCCACTTCCTTAATGGGGGGTAGGAAGTACTACCTGTAGGCAAGGCCGACCACGGGTCGACGTCAAAATGAAGGATGAATTCCCGGAAGGTGTAATAAAGGGTGTGTCAACCGGTCCTCACGAGCAACAGCCAAAAATTGCGGTGCTTTTCTTTTCTTTTTTTTTAAAGAAAAATTCAACGGGACGAAGCATTTGTTCTGCGTAAAACTGACAGCGTCTTCGAGACGTACTTCGAAGCGAAAACCAAGTATTGGGTTCTCTTTGTATGTCAAAGGAGAATCGTGCCCAGAATGTCCACGGCTATAGAATACGTGCTGGGAAAAATGATGTTTGCGATGCCTCTCGCAATTTCCGACGTAAAAAGTCATTATGGACGGCGCCTGTGTTGTAACAATGCTACGAACAACGAGAGGGCTTACAGTAGCGGTGTTATATAAATGTATACGCATATGTACGTACGTATTTTTTGTACGTTTTCTTACCTACTCTAGCGTCAGCTCGTACGTTGTTTTGCGAAAAGTTGTTCAACGTACATCACTTGCTGTCCAATCTACTTTGAAAACGCGTGAAATCGCGCGCGTTTTACTGAATAAACGAAATATGTAATTCATTTCATATAATGATTGTGTTAAACATGCCAAACATGTTCACATTCAAGTCTATCTGTGTCAGCTTACATTTTGTTGCTTCTTTGTATGCTTCAACAACTTAGTTATGGTAGCATTATTTTGCTCAGTGCAACATCCTCTTAGCCTCATTCCTGCGAAACGTTCTTGGGACTTGCAGTGTTTGATAAATAAATAAATATCGCTCACTGCTAAAGGTTTCTGTTTCCGTGCAGTTTGCGCACTGTGTGTGTGTGTGTGTTTTTTTTTTCAAGCTTTCTTACTAATAAAGACATTATTAATAACCTGATCAAAATTGAAACGTTATATTTCACGTAGAAATTTCACCAGGCTGTATATAAAATATATAAAACACCTTCCGGTGTACGATTGGTACTTTTCAATTATATTTACGATTTCTCGTGGGCCGCAGGTATTCGTAGTCAATACTGATTCCGCCAATTATTCAAAGCGAGTGTTATTCACGTACCTTACGCAGAAGCCAGACAGAAAACGCAGCAAGTTTCTTCCAGCTTTGACTCTCGTAGAAAGACTAACAGTGCGACCATGATTGGGGTTCTGTGCTGCGTAATGCGACCGACAAACCCCTTAATGAGAATGTGATGACATTACGCACGATCTGATTATCCCCGATTGCTACGAGTACCCGACCGGCAGAGGTGAGACAAGGCAGCGACCTGATTTCCTCACACACACTTGTCTATGGGGTATGCCGAGACGAAGCAACCGACAACCGCGGCATATCCAAGCTTTCGATGGGAACTACGGACAGTGTTAAAACAGACAGGTCATCCAGTGACAGAAAAAGCAGCCGAAAAACTCGCGCGAGAGGGCGGCAGGCGTGAGCAACTCGTGCGTAGGAATGACCCTGAACTTTGTATAGAAAGGCGCGCCAGGAAGCCGGAAAGCGTCTATATTTACTTCCCGATAGACAGGACTCAAAAGGCACGCAGCAGATCGTGTTATATCCGTGGGCAGACGCAACCGGTGTAATAATCGCTGCGCACGTGTTGTAAAAAACAACTTACCCAAAAATGTGCCAGTGTGTTGACTTCAAAGGTCTTGAGGATCATCTCGTCGGGGATGTCGAGAATTTTCTTTCCGGTCACGACACCCGCATTGTTAACGATGATATCCACCCTGCCAACTCGCTCCTTCACTTCTTTGGCGGTATCGTAGACTGCCGTCCTATCGGCCACGTTACAATGAAACGGCCACGCTTCACCACCCGTAGCTTTGATCATTCGTGCCGTTTCTTCGTTACCGCTGCGGTCAATGTCCCAAAGCACCAGACGAGCACCGCGCTTCGCGAAGCGGACGGCTAGCAGACGACCCAGGCCACTACCGGCGCCCGTTACGAGAACCGTTTCGCCGACAATGCTCTTCCTGTACAAATACTTTCGAGGCACGAGTTTGAGAACGAACGCTTCCAAAATGTAATAGAAAACGAGTGCGAAGTTGTAGAGTAATTGTCGGACACTGTTGAGAACTCCTTCTTCTGCCATGGCGCGTCTGCTTGCGAAGCGTCGTCTGCTCAACTTTGCCGTCTGCTTGGAGAGAAAAGTTTGCTGTCCCTCCCTGCCTCGTAAAGCAGGAGAGGGGATATGCGCTCTCTCACCGAACACTTTCTGCCGTTCTCTAGATACGGAGCCTCGATACGGTCTGCCGGTGTCCTCCTTCATTACAGATGACTCCCTGCGGACGAATTTACGTCTGACGATCTTTCATCAGCACATGTGTTGCCGGATATATGTACGGATTGACGGAATAAATTTCGCGGTGCTCCTTTTGAGGTCAGTCGCTGGTGCCAAACGCTATATCGTTAACTTTCTCACTTTTCACCATTTTTTCTGCTTTAATTGGTCCCCACAACACCAGACTTACAAGTTCAAAGGATGTTTTTACATTAGTGTTCTCCTGGCGGTCCGTTGATAGCAATAGTTCCTTGTAGTTCCCTGGACATAACAGGTTCATGAAAAACGCTTACTTCGCTGGCGACACTGCATGAATACATACACAGGGGATCTCGTTTAGCAGCTACGTGCACAGCACGGTGCTTTCTGTCCCACAAACTTTCCCCCCTTTGACTCACTGGGGAACTACGACTAACCTTGATAATGTGTTGTTATTGCAAAGACAACAGAATGTACAGTGCACACGAGTGAAGGTTTATGATAATGTGTAACCTGTTTGAACGCTGAAAGAAAAAGAAAAACATGACAAGCAGATTGAGTAACCTATCGTGAGAAATCCCCCCCCCCCCCCCCCGGGCACTAATTTTGGTACGGTCTGCTTCATTGTTGGAGTGTAACTGTTGTTATGGGTTTCGGTTGCGCTTTCATGGTGGTATTTTTGCAGTTCGCCATTCGGATACAATATTCTTACAAGGGAAAATATTGGGATGTCGTGCAGCATTTCTCTATCGAAAATGTGTGTGAGTCTACGTCGCGGCCTTGAACAAATACAAAAACAAAAAGTACACTATTGATATACCCCTTCTACACCGTTCATGAACGGGGCAGCAAGAGGATTTCATTTTACCTGTACATACATGGGGATCACATCAATATTTCATATATTTTATTTATCCATACAACCATTATACAAACGAAAGAAAAAGTGCTAGACCGCTGGGATAAACCCGTGAGGCGGTCTCTAATACATCGCAACATTGTGTATTGTAAGGCACCACACGAACGAACTAACACACAAGTGGCTCAACTTCTGAACATAAAATTTTTACATAATTTTCTAAATACATGTACTACAGATACATCCCTAACTTCATGCGGCAAGCTATTCCAAATCTTTGCACCAAAGTAGCTTATGCTACTCAATCTATAGCTGGTTCTAACCCTGGGCAACCGTAACTGCAACGAATCAGACCTGGTAAAATGCGGTGTCACCAATCTCGTTATATTAATAGAATCAACGTGTACATGCCCGTGGACCACTTTATGAACAAGTAATACAGTTCGATATTTGATTAATTGAAAAATTGGCTGCATTACGTAGGTGCGTAAATGCAAATGTGACAGATTCTCTCTGAGGCAGATGCAATATAATCCTGAGGGCTCTTTTTTGCAACAAGTAGACAGGGGTCAGGGTTGTACCATAAGCTAATCCATGCACCTCAACAGCATACGTGAGGTGGGAATGAACTAGCGCATAATAAACAGACAGTAATGTGTTTAGTGGCAATAAGTTCCTAATTTTAGTGAGCGCAAAAATTCCCAGTGACATCTTTTTCCTTACAGCAAGCACGTGTAGATCCCACTTCAAGTGCTTGTCAAATACTAGACCAAGGAACTTGGTAGAATATGCCTCACGTAAAGTTACACCACAGAATACCAATTCCTCGTTTGGGATGACAAATCTTCGTTGTGCAGAGTGAAACACAATATAGGATGACTTATTTATATTTGGAATAAGCTTGTTGGATGCTAACCAGTTTCCAAGAATTCCAAGCTCCCGATTGGCCCTTATGTATAAGTCAACCTCATTTGTTGCTGAAACAAATATGTTTATATCATCTGCATAAAGAATGCTTTTCCCTGACAAAGAATTGGCCAAATCGTTTATAAATGCTAAAAAAAGAAAAGGTCCCAACACAGAGCCCTGTGGTACTCCGACTATGTTCTGTTTTATACTAGAGCATGAGCCATCAATAGAAACATACTGCTGCCTATCAGTTAAATAGCTCCTAATTAACTTTAACGGTAGTCCTCTAACCCCGTATCTTTCGAGTTTACTCAATAAAATCTCATGCCTTTGACAGGTCAACAAAGATGCCCAGTGTTGAGATATTGCGTTCAATATTATTTCTTATTTGTTCAGATATATCAGCAAGGGCAAGTGCAGTAGACTTTCCCTTCGTATAACCACACTGAGCAGGCGAAAGTAGCCTCGCTAAGTTAAAGAAATACATGTTCCAGTCTCTTTAATAAAAGCTTTTCAATAACCTTGCTAAAAACCGACAAAGTAGCTATAGGTCGATAATTTTATACTTCAAGCCTGTCCCCTTTCTTAAAAACAGGTACAATTTTTGCCATCTTCAGTTCCGCAGGAAACACACCATCTTCAAATATCGCATTGGTAACACAATTAAGCGGGTGTGATAGACCGTTACTACATTTTTTAGCAAAGACGTAGATATACCATCACATCCGTAACTATTCGAATTTTTTAAACCGCGAATGATACCATCAATCTCCTCTGGATATTGGCGCTAGAAAAAAAGTACTGGAATTAAAAGGGGGCAGTGCTACAGGTTCATCTACAGCAGCAAAACGACTGACACTTTCAGCAACCTCTATAAAGTAGTTGTTAAAGTTTTCGGCAATCCTGGACTTATCAGTTAAAATGTTACCCTGGGAGTCCCTCGTGGCATCAATCCGATTTCCTTTACCAATCACAAAGGTATGAAAAAAAGAAAAGAAACTGAAATAAGAAAAAGAGCCGGAAGAAGAAAGCACTGCGTTTTGCTTCCATAGCGTCCCATGAACGAAAAGAAAAATTATTAGTCGAAAAAAAAATTATGACTCAGCCTTTTCTGGATTAACTTGTAATATTAGAAGTATCATGATTTTACGGAGTCTGTAGATTCACCATCCCTCAGGAGCTAGAGTAATTAAAAGAGTCATTCAAGCTGCTCCCCAAGCATTTCTTTTTGTTTTTTATTGCATTAAGACAAACAAAGAATGTGGCATCATTTATATGTCTTGTACGTTGCTTTCCCAGAGCAATATTGTCCCCTGCATTCATCAATGACTGCCATGTATGTTTTTCTGTAACAGGCAGACAGGAGTTATGTTTCCAGTGATTGCCTATGCAGTGGTTACAGAGATGAGATTGCGGTGATACAAATCTGTGTGCGTAAAATTGGTGTTCGCACAGGGAAGCAATGGCTAGTGGGATGGACAGACGTGCAGAAAATGACATACCAAGTATACAGTATATATATATTGTCTTCATAGCAGATCTGCAGCAGTGTTGTTTTGAGACTATAGGATAGGATTTCATTCGACGCAGGACAAAAAATCATGGATTAGAAGAATTACCACGTTCCTTTCCTTCCAAGTTGACAAGCTTTTCACACGCGCGAAGCACTTTGCTGCCCAAATGCAGTGCGCATGCCATGGAGGAAGGAAATACAAGGCAAGGAGCGGCCCTTCCCTCCAGACTAGCGTAGCCACCCTCTAGCGGTCGCTCGAGTCAAAATCGCCATTGCTTCCTGTCCACCACGTGATCCCCTCTGAAGTTTCGGTTTTGCAAAGCCTTGTTTCTCGCGCTGCTCTCCGTATGATTTTGCTTTTTGGAAGTAATCTATTGTGAAAATGTGACCACCGTCGTAGAAACGACGTATGGTAATGTGTTCCTGTCCCGGCTGGGGCTCTCGAACTGAAAGCAGCTCTGTCACGGGAACGCGTTTTGTTGGTACACGGTAACTTGCTTTAGTCGCCCGTGTGTCTTCGAGTCATTTTGAATTGTTCATTTGGGACCTCAAACCCCGCCGCAGATTCATTTCATATCTTCTGTTGTTGTGCAAAGCTGATTAATGGAACGGCATTCTTTACCACTTCGTCAAGAAAAGTACATACGTTGGAAGTAACCGTTGTCACACGTGATGTTTCCGGTCCCGCGTACTCCTTTTGCGTTCTGCACACTGTGACTGGTCTTCTAATAGAACAGTAAACATTCGAACACACAGAAATAAAGTGCAAGCACGCGTTCAACGTAATACTGCCTTCTGAACTGCGACCCCACTACAGCTCGCGTCGTCTGCTTTGCTGGAGCCATGCCATGCTGTCTGGAAGGTCACGTGAGCGGTCACGTGGTAGGCAGGAGCATCCCAGAATGCAATGGGGCCGCCAATGTTTCCTTCCTCCATGGCGCATGCGCATATCACCAGAACGCCATACCTAGAAAATTTTGCGAAAAAAATGTCGCGAAAGAGCAAATATGACTTTGAGAAAACATGGTCGTGAACATAAAATGAGAAATCATATCAGACGATTTTGATTCCGAAAATATGTCGATTACAGAACGTAGACGGGTGAACACACATTTGAAACCACGTTTGAAACCATGTTTGAAACACACATATTGGAGCCATGACTGGAGCACTAGGTCAAAAATATCTAATATATTATGAATTATATAATTTCTAAGAACATGTTCCTGTGATACGAGTACTATTTAGTCATTCAGTAATTTTAGCACAACTATTTTCTGGTTTGGAAACCGGAACTGGTAAAAACACCGGTCTCGAGAGGGCAGTGAGATCGCCGTAAGCGCAAAGACGCGGTGTTGCTTGGAGGTTTTCTTGGTTAGATGTGCTAGTGAACTAGAAAAACATGTCTTATAATTACGTTGTGACCGCTCACAAACCCACTGGGGTATGCGCGTGTGCCACAGGTAAATCTTACGATGGCCGAACGCTGAAACGGCAGCGTGATGTGAACTCACAAAATGGAATCGCAGTTGTCAGCACATGCCAGCCTTCGTTTTCATCACAAAAACATATCACAGCTCAGGCACGCATGTCCTCTAAGCTATATTTATGTTCGGAGCTCACACTGCGTTATCCTTCGCTGCGTGCTAATTATGGAAAACAACAGACACTTCACACACTTGTGCTCTGCATTCTCGCGTCATGGAAATCAAAGAGCGCGCAATTGTGAAATGAAGGCTGTCGGCGGTCCAACGGTTTCCTGCGTTAAACATGATCGATGACAACACAGCCTTCGCTGGTTGTGTAAAAGGTGCACATCCCTCACTCGCATTTCAGTGATTGCGCGCAGGCTTTCACTGATCTATTGATTCGTTACTCAACGAAACGACAAGTACCAAAACCTACCTGTAACGAGTGTTCGTAGAACAATACAAGATTTCTGAAACAAGACATGCAGTGTAAAAGGTTTTTGAATTGTCAGAACAACTCTATTGGTCGACAATGGTATAAAAATACCAAGGCGAAAAGCAGTGCGCAATATAAGCTGCATGACAATATACCTGGATTACCTACCGCGAGGTTAAATACATTTTATGCCGTGTAAGTCATACTAAGGAGGAGTATATTTGTGTTTATGTTTTTGGGTGTAACTGGTCAGCATGAGTGTGGAACAACAAGTCTACACTTCTCTACAAACTTTGCATCTTCACAGGCCTACACAGCTCATACCTTTACACATTCTGCTACAGACCACAAATGTCTTGTGCTGCTTCTGATTGGCCATATTCATATGCTTGGTACATCTCCTGCCTCCCCTAGGAAACTTCACATCACCGGACGACTTGAACCTCATTTTGGCGAAAAATACGAGACTGGAAATCTACGTTGTCTCACCTGAAGGTCTACGACCGATCAAAGAAATAGGAATTTATGGACGTATCAGCATTATGAAGCTTTTCCGCCCACCGGTAGGCTTACCTGTCATGTATTCTTCTCCCAAAAGAATTTGCAATACAACTTTGAGGATTAGTGATGCTTACGATTACAATATCATACAATCCTTTAAAATATTTTATAGGCACAGGTAATGCAAACAACACAATTGTATCTCTGCTAGAATCCCACAATAAATACTTCACATATATCGCTTTCATTGTCGCTGAGTGGATTGCTTTTGCTGGCCGCTAATTATGGAATGGCTTTTTGTTGTTATTTGTGTCGTTAATTACAGAACTTTTGTTACTCTTCAGGGCGAAAAGAAAGACCTACTGTTCTTCTTGACAGCAAAGTACAACGCAGCTATATTAGAATGTGTACATTACGGTGACAATGTTGAAATCATAACCAAAGCACATGGAAACATTGCTGTAAGTTATAAAACAGTGGGAACATCCTGCAGACTTTCAAGACTTTCCTTCCATATAGGACACCTTCTCGAGACCGTCTGAAACGGGCAACATTGGCATCATCGACCCAGAGTGCAGGGTGATAGGCCTCCGCCTGTATGACGGGCTTTTCAAAGTAATACCATTAGATAGAGAAAACAGGGAGTTGAAGGCCTTTAACATCAGGTAGGGATGCAAGTAATTGACGCAGCGTTCCTTCAGGGTCTTTGGCATTTCAGGATGGAAGAACTTACGGTGCAAGACATAGAGTTTTTGCACGGTTGCAAAACCCCGACAATTGTCTTGCTGCACCAGGACACACAGGCACGACATATGAAGACCTACGAGATCTCTTTAAAAGACAAAGAGTTTGTAAAGGGGCCATGGCAGCAGGACCACGTAGAAAGTGAAGCCGCCATCATCATCGCGGGTAAAAACAGTTAAATGAAATTGGAACCTTGGTGTGGTAACATTAATAGAACACTATCGAGCTAATAAGTTCTCACAAAACTGCAAGCAAAAATTTGTCTCGTGATGTGGTGTCACAAATAAAATGTTGGAACAACTTGCCAGGGTTGCACCTACACTCAAATGAATTTATGCATCACACATGTTTTCAGTCCCCGAGCCTTTCTGTGGTGCCATCATCATCGGGCAAGAGTCAATCACCTATCACAGTGGCGATCAGTACGTCGTCATCACGCCTCATATAATCAGGGTATGTTAATGATTTGCAAGTGGGTTCTTTTCATTCCTGACACTCAACTTCTCTTTGAAGCAAAGTACGGTGGTGTGCTACGGCAAAGTGGACTCCAACGGCTCTCGCTACCTGCTGGGTGACATGGCCGGTCGGCTGTTTATGCTCCTCTTGGAAAGGGAGGACAAAATGGATGGAACGGCCACCGTGAAAGACCTGAAACTCGAGTTCCTCGGCGAGGTGATAATTCCACTTGGACTGTGATTTCAGTTGGAAGACGTTCCATTGCTATGCAATGACCTTTGTGTCTAGCCCGAAAAAAAGAAGTCGGAAGTATGGGAGATATCATAAAAGCGGATGTTGCACAGTCATCTGCCTTTTTGTAGTGTGTTTTTTAGCTGTCAGACCATTATTTCTATATTTTCTCGCTTGCCAGTCTTGTTTTCCCTTGGCACAGTTGGTGGTGTAGAATGGAGAACGTCTTCAACAGAGGTTTCCTTCTGTGCATGGCAAATTAGACAGCGGCGCAGCAATTTGCTTTGTACGAGTTGCATAGTTGTGGTTCTGCCACATGTGAGCAACATTGTGTGCAGATAACAATACCGGAATGCATGACATACCTGGACAACGGAGTGGTATACATCGGATCTCGTCTCGGAGACTCTCAGCTGGTCAAACTCAACCTGGAGCCCAACGAACAGGGATCCTATGTAGAGGTCATGGAAGTCTTCACCAATCTGGGGCCCATCGTGGACATGTGTGTCGTCGACTTGGAACGCCAGGGACAGGGACAGGTGCAGCTAAAGAGTTCGAACTCCCGTATCTGTTACTTCTAAAACATCATCTTCTTTCAGCTGGTCACATGTTCAGGAGGATACAAGGAAGGGTCGTTGCGCATCATTAGGAATGGCATTGGCATTCACGAGCATGCCAGTATTGACCTCCCGGGCATCAAGGGCATCTGGCCACTGTGTGTCGGATCGGACGGACCGCACGACAACATGCTTGTCATGTCTTTTGTGGGACAAACAAGGTAGTCACTCCTCCTGCTCTGATGTCAGAAATGATGTCTTTCACTTGGTGGTGGAAGGTGCAGAATCCTGTGGACCGGAAATAAATTTTGATAATATGGACTCAAAACAATCTGGAACTCAGAAGCATATCGAGAGCTAGCTTTCTGTAAGGTTCCGTGAAGCGTGATTTGCTTAGCAGTTAGAAGAAGTGAAAGCAGGGGAGTTGCTCTCAGAGACCTCGAGTGTCGTAATATCTGTTTAGTAGCCGAAGTGCCATAAAACAAAAAAAATCATCATCCTGTTTTGACAACGGGTGGTTTTTTTTAAACTTATAGTCAGTATTCTTTTTCTCGTTGCCGTTTGGTAGGGTGTTGATTCTGAACGGCGAGGAAGTTGAAGAGACCGAGCTTCCTGGGTTTGACACAACACAGCAAACTTTCTATTGTGGAAACGTGTCGAATAAGCAGTTGATTCAGGTAGAGGTCTTCTTGACAACCCATCGCTTATTTGGTGATCCGTATGACGCCTTCACTGATCCAAGGGTAACTGTTGCACAAATAGGTGACAGCACTGTCTGTTCGGCTGGTGGACAGCTGGTCGAAGCAGCTGAAAAACGAATGGAAACCTCCCGGAGGACGCAACATTAGTGTTGTCGCCAGCAACCAATGCCAGCTGGTGTGTGCTGTGCGCGAGAAACTATATTACCTGGAAATTGGAGACGGAGAATTGAGGCAGTCGAGGTATGCTCGCCGGCAGAGAGCCCAGACACGTTAAGGCAATGAGTGCTCGTTACGCGTTTACAGTACGTGCGAAATGGAGCACGAAGTGGCCTGTCTGGACGTCACTCCCCTCCAGGACGGGGCCACCAAGACGGACCTGTGCGCTGTCGGCCTGTGGACTGACATATCTGTCCGTCTGCTTCGGCTTCCCACATTGGAACAGCTGCACAAAGAAAGTATTGGAGGAGGTAAGGCCCTTGCCATAGTCACCACTAACGAACACAACTATGTCTTTTTGTGGGTTAGCTGTTAGACAATTTAGTAGGGATGGGCCAACACGAGTCTACGAATCATAGGCAGGGATTCGAGATTTGGGAATCTCGGTGCCCAAAACAGCGAATCAAATCTTTCGAATCCACGAGCCACGTCTGTTTGTTCCTTTTAAAAATTGGTGCTTCCGGAGTCCGCCGTAAGCCTGATTGCCCGGCGGGCCCAAAACCAAAGCGTAAAGCTTCGGCATTACAAGTTTAAAAGTAACACGGTTTTGCTTTTGATTGTTTCTTAGTTTTATGAAAAGAATTCAGACACGATAATTTATGTATTTCCTGCAGTTGATGAACAACATGTTAAACAATACACCTAGGAAGAAGTATGTTTTCTCCTCAAAGTGAACTATTATTTAACTTGTTTTTCATTAAATCAAATTCTGCTTTAAAACACTTTTCAGTAGAAATGTTTCTTCCTTGGCTTTTTAAACTCTCTTTTTTTAACAACGGATTCGTAAGATTCATTATTCGCAGAACCTTCCTTGGATTCGGATTCGGGAAATTCTGAATTCGTCCCGTTTCTACAATTTAGGATGAAAATTACTGGTGAAGTTTTTATAAACTCTATGGTCTATATTGGAATTTCTTTTTTCTGGTGAAAGTGAGAAGCTTTAGCAATCCAGCGGTGTTGCTTGTAGAAGCTGCCATTGTTTGTCTGTTCGTCTATCAAATAACACACACAAAGTTTTCCGTTTTCATAATGTTTGTAATGAGGAACCAGTTCTGTACTACCAGCGTTGGAGTAACTTTCAAAGGGTGAGACTTATTAAAAATTTCCGTGTTTTCGCCTTCCCCGCAGAAATTATTCCTCGGTCCATTCTGACGACCACGTTTGAAGGCACTGCTTACTTACTCTGTGCTCTAGGAGACGGATCTCTTTTCTACTTCTCACTCGATGTCAGCCACGGACATCTGTCGGACCGCAAGAAGGTCTCTATACGGACTTCTCTGTAGCGGTGTCGTAACTCGCGGGATGTTACATGCCACTGCAATTTCATGTCCAGGTAACCCTGGGCACGCAGCCGACCGTGTTAAAGACGTTCAAGTCCCTATCGACCAGCAACGTGTTTGCCTGTTCGGATCGTCCAACCGTAATCTACTCTAGCAACCACAAGCTTGTTTTTTCCAACGTGAATCTCAAGGAAGTGAATCACATGTGCCCCTTAAATTCGGACGGATATCGGGACAGGTGAGGAAGCGTCGTCTGCTATTATGCTTTCGTGGCAGGTTTCAGTTTAGCGTGCGTATAGTGCTTGTGTGTGCTCAGAATAAGAGTCAGTTTTTTTTGTTACTTTTGATGTCACCCGTCAAGTGGCTCGATTCCTGCCACTGTCTGGCTTTTTAAACGACTGCCATATTTGAATTGTATTTTTACTTTGCCTAGTTCAGTATACTTTAGAAAAAAAGCTCACAAGAGTAACTATAATAACACAGCACACATACTTTGACGTAGTACACAAAATTTTTAAAAATATAATTAGTCTTGGCATGTAAGATTCCAAATTCTGTTTTTTTTTAAACAGGCGTCTTACACCGAGTTGTTTCAACATCACATGGGGTCTCCATATGCATGTGTTTTTAAACCGTCTTAGAAACATATTGGCATGTAGCACTATCAAAAAGTTGCAAATATTCCTGCCTTTTGTGACACACCAAATTGTTGGCCACTACCTAACAACGATCATGTCTTTCATTTAGTTTGGCCCTGGCAAATGACAGCACCTTGTTAATAGGAACAATAGATGAAATTCAGAAGTTGCACATCAGAACAGTACCTCTCGGGGAGCTTCCAAGGTACGTCCGCCTTCTGTGCTGAAAGTACTGTGCATGTGTAGAATGTTTATTTCCAATTTTCGAGATTAGAGCTTGAGAAAATGGAGATGAAAGAACAAATTCAATGTCAATAGAAAACTTATATTTCAAAATTTGTGCTCCCTTTGTCCCTGCATTTCAGGCGAATCGCTTATCAAGAGGCTACACAAACCTTCGGAGTGATCACGATACGACATGACGTGCATGACAACAACGGACTCACTCCTGTTCGACCAAGTGCCAGCACCCAGGCACAGAACATCACTTACAGGTGTGTTCCCATGCTTCTATCTCTATCTCCCAATCGACATCTTTCATACTGATGTGTATTATCTGCAATGCACACTTGTGTGTTTGGTAAAAGACATATGGAAGTCTAAGTAAATCACCTATGAAAAATGTGCAAACAAAAACTGACATACTGTTCCAGTTCCAGCATGACATCTGTTTTTAAGCCTGGCACAGGAAGTACATCCAGTATGGACCAGTTGGGGCAGGAAGTTGAAGTACACAACCTTCTCATCATTGACCAGCACACGTTTGAAGGTGAGAACGGCTTTAATTGCTGATGAGTTAATATTTTGTAGTCGTGCAGTGCTTAATATATCAGCTTTTTAGCTATGTGAGTTAATATCACAGTTGTATGCAAAATAACTTGAATATCAGAAAATGTACATGTTGAAGTAGATTGCATTACATTGCCTTTTTGTCAGAAATTGCGGTTTGCTCTAGTTACTTCTCAACAAGTTTTTGAGAGGTGACCAGAGCAAAGCACAGTTTTAAAAACAAAAAGCGGGACCACGAAATTTAAGTTTCCTCATGAGTTATTTCTTGTTGCGTTTCAGTACTACACGCCCACCAGTTCATGCAAGCGGAATTTGCCATGAGCGTCGTGTCGACCCGACTGGGAGACGATCCCAATGTGTATTACATCGTGGGCACTGCCATGGTGCTGCCAGATGAATCTGATCCGAAGCAGGGACGAATAATCATCTTCCAGTGGGCTGATGGTGAGACCAGACAAAGGAGATTACCGCGAGTCTTTTTGTCAAAAAAAAATTTTTTGCAGGCAAGCTGCAGCAAATAGCCGAAAAAGAAATCAAGGGGGCCCCCTACTCCCTGCTCGAGTTCAACAGCAAACTATTGGCCAGCGTCAACAGTACGGTGCGGCTATTCGAGTGGAATGCAGAGCGGGAACTCCACAACGAATGCAGCCACTTCAACAACATCCTCGCTCTCTACCTGAAGACGAAGGGGGACTTCATTCTGGTCGGGGATCTCATGCGCTCCATGTCACTGCTCGCTTATAAGCCTCTGGAAGGAAGCTTTGAAGAGGTAAGCGCTCGTCTGAGGCAGTTCAGCATTTCTGACAGAAGCTGCTGAGCAAAACTAAGTCTCTCTCTGCCACCTGTTAAGAGCTCAGCTGTTAGGGTGTCTCGGATATTTTTTTTCCCTTCCACGTAGATTGCCAGGGACTACCAGACAAACTGGATGAGTGCAGTGGAGATCTTGGATGACGACACGTTTCTCGGAGCAGAGTCCACTACCAATCTGTTTGTGTGTCAGAAGGACAGGTGGGGTATTCCACAATCACAGGGGCACAGCTTGCCTTTACTATGAGGATCGTACCACTTAGTTGGGTTGAGGGGAATGCGCGTGACAAGCACCTCTTTTTTTCTTTTTTAACTCGCTCGGGGGTTTATCGTGGAATTTTGCGGAAGAGTGGCCGTCGTTATGCGCTATTAGTGGCCAGCATGCACTTGGTGAAGTACAAAAGCTTTATTTGGCATGCGAGTAACCGAATCCTTCGTAATGATTGCAAAACAGTGCAGCGACAACCGACGAAGAGCGTCAACACCTGCAGGAAGTCGGTCAGTTCCACTTGGGGGAGTTTGTAAACGTGTTCCGGCACGGTTCGCTCGTTATGCAACATCCTGGAGAAAACGCTTCCCCTACACAGGGATCTGTGCTCTTCGGAACAATTCACGGCGCCATAGGTAAGCAGGGAATGGTTAGGACAGGTAGAGCAACTTCACGGGTTATGTGATAGGCAAAAGTTTTGTGTTGGTGCAGCGGTTTAACCTGTTGCCGTCACAGAATACAAGTAGAGCCCGAAGTTTTAGGGATTCACCCTATTCTTCCCCGAATTTGCACCCCAAATTGAAAACTTGAATTGAAAATTGAAATTTCAAAATTGAAAACCCCGACTTTAGGGCGAAACCCAATTTTTACCAGGCAAATTGCCCTCTCTGGGATGTCTGTAGGAATGCACCAACGTACTTGTTTGGCAGAAAAATGCAGTTACATCACCGTTTGTACCAAACCGCTACAGTTAGTTTGAATAACTGAGCCCGATTTCTCCCCGATTTTAGCGTAATGGAAGTTTTTTCACCCGAATTCGCATGAATTTAGTGCAGGTGTTTATTTATCCGATTTTTACCCCCTGAATTTAGAAAAAAATATTTCCCGAAAACTTAAGGCTCTAAATACAAGTAGCTACACCAATATGCGACATTACCATTCCTGAACTTTCTCGCATTTGCTGTAGATAGTACCTCCTTTCATGTATCGCTACCTGGCCATTGTTCAGAGCACATCATATTTTACATGCAAACTTATAGGCACACTCTGTTTGTACCTTATTCCACATAGCATAATATATATTGTGAACACCTGAGTGTTTCTTGTTGTTTATAGGTCTTGTAGCACAGCTGCCTGCTGACTTCTACAACTTCCTCTATGAGGTGCAGGCCAATCTCACCAAAGTGATCAAAAGTGTGGGGAAAATAGACCACATCTTATATCCTTTTTTTATGCTGCAGTGGATAACGATAAACCATTTTAGAGGACCCGCGCCCTTATAGCGCGAAAAACCTTTATGCGGACGTTCCTCTACGTACATGTGGCACGTAATTCTAACAAGAACATTACGGGGTGATAAGCAACTAGAGGATATGATGAAACGTTACGGCTACAAAGTTACTACATACTTCTCCAATGGATACTTTCTTTAACGATTGTCACCTGGCGGTCATTCTCGACGGAACGAAAAACGGAGCAGCCTGTGGGCTTCATCGATGGAGACCTCATTGAGAGCTTCCTGGACTTGAGCAGAGACAAAATGCAGGAAGTTCTGCAAGGCATTCAGGTACGCAGGATTAGAGCCCCTAGCTTTCCGCGATTCCGCAGAATTGGCAATGTCTCGCGGAACCTGCTGTTCCCCTCAGAATCGTCCGGGATTTTCTTTCTTCTTTTTTTTTTTTTTTGCAGAATATTATGTTTTGCAGAGTTATATAAGGATTTCAATGGATCTGCGACATATTTGTGGTTTAAACCCGATCAGTCGCGATTGAAGTGCCCGACGCCACTTAAACGACTGAATGTCCCACGACAAAAGGAAATTTAATGACAGCAACACCCGGTGAGAGATTGACAGAGATTGATTGATTGATTGATTCTTTGCGCACTGAAAGGTTACGAAAGGCTGGAAAAGTGTGCGGGATGAGTCGGTACGCAAGTCTTGGGAGAATACCTATGGCCCTGTGTTTTAGGGTAAAACCCGGTACAGCCCACTTTTATGCCCCCCTTCCCCCGATTTGCATCACCACTTTGGGTAGAACCCCAAAACACCTGAAAATGAGTTTGGCAGAGTGCCAATTTAGCCACCAATACGGACACTCAAGTCCGCTGTTCTGAATCTTACGTTCATCTAAAATATGAGAAGCACTTTTTTTCGTCTTAAATATCTACTTTTTCTCCCGATATCACCCAATTTGACCCTGTTTCACAGCTCCTGAAAAAAAAAACAAAAGAAAAACACTACTACCCCCTCATCCCCGATTTTCAAAGAACATAAAACCCCAAAACACAGGACCATAACAATACTCCACTTTTTTTTTTTTACACTTTTCTCACCCGCAGAATCACGCAGATTTGTAAATCGCACTTCGCAAAATAACTTTTCCACCACAGAAAGCTAGGGGCTTTACTGGATGAAATGGTGGTTATCTCTGTCTGTCAATTTTGGTGGATGCTAAGGATCCTTATGGAAAATCCACTTCACATTTACCCAAAAAGTCACTACGTGTGCCGGACAATAATGCTATTATTCGGAAGTAGGACCGACTACTTAAGTAATTGAAATCGGACCTTTGGACTGCATTAAAAGCAGTCTTCTCAAGCACCACTGCATAGTGTAAAGTCAGTGCTGTCCTTCAGCTACAGTGGTCATGTGCATTATGACTCATCGATGTTTCAAATAAAACCAATTCACCTTCGAACATAATTTGTCAAGCTATGGACACAAAATTATCTGTACAGTGTTGTCGGAAGAGCAATTGAAGTGATGCACATCACCTCATGTGTGTGTGTAGACCTCAGTTTCCAAATGCTGCCTTGTCATGCTACCACATGTTTCTTGCTTGGCTCTACTTCTACCTCTATACATTATAATTCGGGTCAGATGCTTACAGAAACCAAATCGAAAGCTGTACTGGTACAAAACTATGTGCTGTAAAACCCTTAATATTTACAACCCCCAATTGTCCTAACTGAAAAAATGCATTAACATATATGCACGAGGTAATTTAAGTCAGGAAGAGACACTTTAAACAATATGCTACAACCGCATACTTGAATTTCACAGCTGATTAGCTGTATGTGAGTGTGTTGAATTTCACAGCTGATTGCGTAAGTTACTATCAAACACTCGGACTACTTTGCAGTACAAGCAGGCACAGCGCTGCTTTTATCAAATGCGGTACGGGCAGTCTTGGGCTCGTCACGAAGCAACCCAATCAAGTCACAATTTGTTGCATCCAGAATTCAGGAAAATTTAGCATACACAAATGTGCGCCCTTCCTGTGCTCGGTTCATGAAAAATTAGGGCAGCGAACATTGTTGTCTTAAGGTAGAATGCCTGCACCAAAGGTGGCTTGCCTTTCAGATTGATGATGGAAGTGGTATGAAGAAGGATGCAACAGTGGATGACCTCATCAAGATCATAGAAGAAGTCAGTCGAATTCATTGAACTCTGCTCTTTACATTTTCATCTCACCACTCGCTGCCATTTGGAGTCGAAGGAAGCTCTGCAGTACCATGCTTGGCTGCATCTGTGTGGATTTTTAGTGCAGAGGGTGTCACAAAAAGAAAGTATTTTTGCCGAGCTGCCGTAGTCAGGCCCCTACGGAGGACAGGCGGTCACAATGGTAAGAACTGCACTATCGCCCCATTGTGAGCTTGGTGCAAGATTTACTGAGAAAATGCCACCTCAGCGTTTCATTCGCTGGCGGATCGTTTTATGTTGAAACCGTGAGATTATGTTATGCATAACATTAATGTACAGCACAGCCTTGCGACTAATGCAGCGGTCATTCGTCCTGTTGTAAGGCGCTGGCCCGTAGGAAATAAAAGAGTTTGAGAGGACGGTTTGTACTTTTTATACCTGGCCATTTCAGAGCCGTCTTCTCTGCAATCTCGTGCTCACTGTGTGGAACAAAGGAATATACTCTGCAAGAAAAGTTTGTACACACTGTTGCCATGCCACATTTTGATTCAGCATGCTTTGCACAAATTTTTATTCTTTACACACAGTATAAATAACATTTTATCAGACATGGTACTTTTCATTTATCTGTCCTGAGGACACGGGAACAAGTTTCAGTCATGTTGGCTCTGAGGAAGCAAGCTGAGCAGCAACATAGATAAGGTGCATGCTTATGAGGTCTTTCTCGACCTGAAACACAATTTCAGCCAAATCAAGCACTTCTCTGTTGTATTTTCCCATGCTCTTACCCTTAAAATCAACTGTTCGGCTGACGTTTTAAAAGGAAGGTAGCTTCTCTTCAGCTTACTCTAGTACAAGCACAAAATCTGCCAGAAGGCCTGTTCACTACTCAATGTGGCATATCGCGAATTGTCTCGTCAATCATAACTGCCCCTCCAGCCACATTATCCAGTGAAACAAGCAACCTTCCGATGGCCATTTGTAATCGCAGGCTTTCTATGCTGGAAATCGTCTGCAGCAATCCATCGAGGTGCATGACCCAGGGACTTTATGTGTCACACTGCAGCGGTGGAAGGGGAGGACTAGATAGTGTTGGCATACATGACTAACGACTTTCGTTTTAATCCTGCAGTATAGAGAAAAGTTCTTCAGCAGTGGCTGCGTACCCTCACGTAACAATTCGAATGGCCGCGCCAGGTACTGCTTCTGTATCTTTTGGTAAAGGGTGAAAGAAACTGTACATCAACTTATAGTGTTTTACGTGTTCTGGCTGAGCCATGACAGAGTCCAGGAACAAGGCTATGTCCTTCTTGCGCTTCAGGGCGAGTGCTTCATCGCTCTCTGACCCAAATACGGGCCCGCGAGACAAGGGATAGAATTCATACTCCACAAACCTCTTGCTCATCTTTCCGTAGAGTTCGAGGAACTGCTTGTACGTCCTCATCACTTTCTGAGCAGGCGGAAACTGTCTGGTAACACGGACAACAAACACATAGTACCTCTCGGGGTGGTAGCGCAGCTTCATGTCCTCCAAGGACAAGGCGACAATACGTCCCTCTGAGGCCATACTGAACTCCTTTGGGTTAAAAGACAGCTTCATGGCACACTCCTGCGTCTGATGTCCCAAACTAGCAATGTTATGAATGAGAAAGTTGATGCTGGTCGCCAGGGTTGCCACACTCTCCCGTATCCGTTTCTCAAAGTGCCTGGCCGCCTCTGCATCCGTCTTGTCGAGGGACATGGATCGACGGAGGTACCCTATCGCTTGACCCGTGACGTCTCCGATGCCAGAGTAGGTCATGATCTTGAAAAGTGACAAGAAGACACCAGCATTGCGCCGAAGCACATTGTAAGCGTCGCAGCACAACCTGATGAACTGGGTGTCGCTCCCGTTCTTGCGGATCACGTACACCATGTCGGGTGTGAGAGCCACAGGTGCACGGTCTCGTCGAATGCCACCCAACGTTTCTGCCTTTCCGAGGACCTTTCCAAAGTCGATGTGCAGCATGTGGCCAGAAGTGGCCAGGAGAATGTTGTCGTTGTGGCGGTCACCAACGCCCAAGATGTAGGTGGCCACACAGCAACCGGCACAGGAACGGACAAAGTTTTCGATAGCCGCGTGGTAGTTAGCTGGATCGGGGTGTTGCTTGAGGAGCCAGTCGGCTATGGTTCTCGTGTTGAAGGATCCAGTGATGCCCAAGTGTTCAGTCTGGATGTAACGCAGAGTGCTAACATTGCGAACGGCTTCGAGTATACCGCGATTCTTCCCCGTGGCTGTGCACTTGAAGGTCAGCATCCTGAAATTGTGTAAAGTTTCTTTTTTAACTTTTTTAAGAAACAAGGGCAGCTTCACACCTGCATATTCTTGAACATGCAACCGGTTTTAATGCCTGCAATGACAATGTTATTGCATCGGATAACAACGTTAAAGCTCATTAAAAAGCTCGCAGAGAGGAAATGTGAGTACCTGAGATCTAGCCCACTTTCCAGCCACAGCTTATCCATCAGCTGAATGAGATTCAGAATAAACATGTCTTGTCGCAAGTCATCCCCCACTTTGTAGATGGTCTCAAACTTCTCAGCATCGGTATCCGTTGGCCTGAATACAATCTTCATGGGCAGGGTCTTCGAGGGGAAAACGCAGCAAGACTCTACGTCGATTCCACCGACGCTCAACGCCGGGTCGAACGGCAGTGTGGCACTACATTCCTGCAGCGACTCATCGACCCGCATCAGACCATGGCGCATAGTTTCCTCCCGCTGTGTATCGGCATTCTTCACCTTGAGCGCGATGTCCGCAAAGGTACTGTCCAGGCTCATCTGGTTGCGGACGCTACGGGCCACTTTTTCTCCGGCCATAAATGCTAACGCCTTGATCATGATGCGGACACGGCATCTCATCAGCGGTTCCTCAACCATGCATTTTAGGAGCCAGTACAGCTGATGCGCCAAGCGTACACATGTCCTCGCTCTTTGCAAAAGGAACAGTGCCAGGTGACTGTCGTCCCAACATTCGTACTTGAGAGATTCGACCAGGTGTGGAAGGTAGAGGGACAGCTCGTCGCTGCCCAAACTCTGCAAGCACTGCACTGCGTATTTCCTCACCGTGCTGTCCGGATAGCTTGGCGTGAACAGCGCCAGGGCCTCCTCGGGAGTCAATGGGTTCCATAAGTCCAGGAGGGCGTAAGTCTCGCGAATGTTCACCGCGAGATATGCTACGGGAAGGGAGAGGAAGTGGGGAAGTAGACTCGCATGGTCGCACAAGTGGTGTCTGTGCTCCCACAGTTTCGTACGCATGCTTTGGTTCAACGGCTGCAAGAGGTCATCCGTCATGAGGTCCACGAATTCGTTCTGGGTTTCAGCGTCGAGTTCGGTGAAAGCCTTCCTTTCGACATTCGAAGACTTGAGCGGAACCTCCAGGTCACTGACGTACGGAAGACTGAGAAGGATGCTGCCAACATTGTTCTCGTTTCCTGAGGCCGGGCCATTGATAGAACTCACTGTGGGAGGCCACAGACCCAGAAGGAATTCCCCGCCATTGAAGCGACCCGGGTCGAGAAAGAGATTGAGTCCCGTCCATCCGACGACTTCGTCGTGCCCGTCGCGCAGGCCCATCACCGTTAAATAGAGCCGAGCTTCTCGAGGGAGATGCTTGATTGGGATGTCCTTAAAGCTGAGCGTCTCCTCAAAGCTGGCGCAGCTGAAGAACTTCTTGGTCACGTACACGTGGCGCGTTTCCTTCCTCGCGATGGCGCGCTCCCCGTAGACGATGCAGCTAATTATGCGGAACGTGTCATAGTTGTTGACCCAGCCCTTCTGGAGCTGTTGCAATGTCTTAATCTTGGGGCAGAAGCAGTGAGAAGCGTCGAGAGTCCATCTGAGACTCTCATCAAAGAACTCTACCTGAAAATCGACGGCGCGTTTAGAGGAATACAAGTAAATCAGATGAGCTATACATTTTTCCAGTTCTTCCAAGAGCTGCGTAATGAGGTACACCTTCTTGGTGTGGCCGATATCGTCCCTCTTTTCCGCGATGTCTGCGTAAAAATTTCTCAAATCGGCAACGGCCTGGTAGAGGTCGGCCGTCTCGGTCGCTTTTAGCAACGCGCACAGATTCTTCACTGATTCGCACACTTTCTTCACCGCTGTGTCTGTATCGTCGGGCTCCACGGGACCCACCAGTTCTTGTGCTATGGACTCAAAGGACAAGACCCTGTCCTTGATGTGGTCGAAGGAGGGTTCGTCGAAAGCGTCACACTCAATATTGAGATCGCACCATTCTCGCGTACAGAGTTGCCAGTTGCGCGACACGGCATTTCGGTCGACAACCGTCAGCCAGATGTCTTTGTCCAACCTCTTGCAGGCGCACACGTGTTCGTAGTCGCTCAATAACGATTCATTGGAAAGATACTCATCGTACCCGGTGACTTTAAACACGTACTCGCCTTTGGGGCTCCCGAGGAAAGGCTTAAGGCTGTCGATCAAGTAGCCCACTTTGGTTCCCGCTGGACAGGAGAAAGATACGGGTTTATGGAACTGCTGGGCAAACACTTTCATTCTAACCGTAAAACTCTCCGCGAAATTATACTGCAATGTTGGACTGATGATAAGTCCCGTGTATGGCGTCGCCTCTGGCTGCACTCGATTGGCAAGTTTTGTGAGCTTTCGTTCCAGCTGTTGACTATGAAAGTTGAAGCGTTTCTTGCGAAGACAGCCTGCCAAGAAGCGAAATGTATGGGGGGCGCTTTGGTGGCTGACGCTCGTTCGAGGGGACATTGAGGCACTTCGTGGCCTCTCAATTCTTGGGTCCAGTGTGTCAGGTACCTGTAAAAGAGATGTCTGTTTCGTCGTACAGCTTAGTAAGTAGGATATCTCACGATAAAATTCTGTAGTTTCTTAAGGGAATGAGCGTGTGCCCTGGAATAACTCACTGCTTGCGCTTTATTAAAGGGAAAGTTCGCTCTGTCTGACCCTAAACAACTCTCCTGCGATATACAAAGTGTGTTTTTTCTCTTTTTTGACAGAGGCTTTATTTAAACAAACAATTAGAGAGTCATAAATTTCGTTTTTGCAGGTGGGGCTAATGGCCAGATGGACATCCAGTAGGACAGTGTATGCAACTACTGGGCTACTGATTAGCTAAAATTCATTAACTTATTAATTATTATTAGGTGTTTTCTGGGAAATGCCAGCAGAACTGGAGCTAGTCATTATTCAAGTTCATCCTCCTCATTAAACACAATGAGAAGCGAACGGACCTTGAAATATAAATTCCCGAATTTTGCTATGCAAATGAGCCGAAAGGAGCGACAGACATTGCACGTGAGAGGGCCACGTGCTGGAGTTCATTGGAGTAGGCGCTAATTTGTTGGTCAAAGAGACCACTCTCCGACCCAGGTAAGGCCAAGATCACGTCGTTTCTGCGCTACAGAAGTGCATAGTTCTGGTTTCGGCTCATTTGCATAGCGAAATTCGAGAATTTATATCTCGAGGTGCGTTCGCTTCTCAGGGTGTTTAATAAGGGCGATGGATTTAAATAATGACTGGCTCCAATTCTGCTGTCACCCATTTCCCAGAAAACATCCGATTAATAAGGACATTAATGAATTTTAGCTAATTAGTCGCGCAGTATTTGCATATGCTGTCCTACAGGATGCCCGCCTTGCCGCATAACCCACCTGCAAAGATGGCATCAGCGCTGCTCTCACAGGTTTCTTTTTTAATTTCCTTCCTTTTTTTTCTTTTCGATCTGTGTCGAATAAATAAATAAATAACACCGTGTATATTTCCAGTGTTGTTCGTGTATTGTGGTGACAGCCGCCTGGCGGACACTGACCCACGGGGAGGAGCAAGCAGGAGAACCTGCTGACCAGCTCGTGTGACGCACACATAAACTTCCGCTAGGATGACCACGTGTGCGTGCACTCGCTATACACGTCCTCTTCACGTATTGTGTTCTAGCGGCTCTCCAGCGAACCACGCTCGGCGCCCTCCAAAAGAAATCCACGTGGGCAGCACAAAGGGCCAAAACCGGTCTGGAGTGGGACCGACGCGAGCTCGCGCCGTTCGTGCGGTCTCCCCACTGGTCCCCACTTCTGTCGTCCCCATACTGCGCCATCTAGTGAAGACGGAGATTTTAGGAAAAAATATTTCCGGAAACAGCACCACAAGCGATGCTGCCCCGACGACCGCTTGATAGGTCGCGCGTTCAAAGACACGGCCCACCCGGGGGCGGACCGTGTTATCAAGGGGCCCCTCTCCAGTATATGAGGGATATGCTCCCGTTTGCCTCCCTCCACCGCGTACGCGGAGTTGAAGGACGGAGATAATTCTTTTCGGCGCCTCAAGGTTATGCGCATGCGCGTAGCCCGTGGTGAAAAAGGTCCGTACCCCCAGGGAGCTTATAGCGCCGCTATGAACTGAAACTCGGCCCATTATCCCATTATCCACGAGGCGTCAAGGTCAGCGAAACCGAAACGTGAAGGGCTGTTCTGCCTCCCACATGACAGTAATCTCCCAGGATGCAACGCGTGCGCTAGGAGCACCGGGATTTCCGCGACAGCGGCGATCGAAGCAAATCATTCACAGAGTTGAGGTCACGAGCCGAACAGAATTGTCGTCACGCTGACGTCGCGCATATCACGCTCTTCGGGGGAATTGCAAACCGTATGGATTCCAATGATTCATAATACCGACAATAAATTCCCCGCTCCAGCCAACGAAAGGTGAGGCAGTGATGCACTATCCCGCGGCAACAAAAATTTATGAATCGATGCCTGATGAGGGAACTACCCAGGGATCCCCCCCCCCCCCAAGTGACACATAATAACATACTCAAGTAATATACCGCTACCGAATTCCGACACTCCCTTTTATGGCGAACATCTTGGGCAAATCTGGCTGGCACCATCCCTTTCACGGAACGGAAAGAATTCTATCGAGGTATCGGGCTACTTCCACTGTACTTATCCACTACGATACCGACAAAGCTAATGCAAACGCTGTTCATTGGAGGTTACAAGGGAATGGAATGCTATACGGGAATGTGTACCTGCGTCTCCATATTGTCTCGCTTGCGCGTTTTCTTTGCAGTTGTTCCGTGTCTTCTTCTCCTCCAAGTTCCCTGAAAAAAAAAAAAAAAAAAAGATGGAGAAAATATATGTAAAGGGTACTTTTTGATAGACACGATCTGATAAGATCACAGACAAAATGCAAATACTACACAGACGGATGCACTCGAAGGACTGCATCTCCATAAAGAGGTGGCAGATAATAGGTTGAAACCATGGACAGGGTTCAACCTCTGCGGACACGATAACTCGTGGTAAAGACGTGCCAAACCTGCCGTTCGTGAAGCCACGCAAAATGCATCCTTGAGGACATGAAAAACTTGCTGGTTCACGCTGCCCAGCGAAAGTCACATAGAAGCCACTGTACTGAATGAGGCGTGGCAAATCGCATTTGTTCCTGCTTGGCAGTGTGTTGTTTCCCCGGTGACATCCAACCAGGAAATGCTACAAAAGTGTCCCTACAGCGACGGCGGAGCCGTTGAATATATCACCGATTGAAGTACGCGATATTGAAAAATGGAAAATTCAGCGATCTAGCGAAGAAGCAAGCAGCACAAATCCTGCAGACAGAAGCAAAAGCCTCAGGTCCGGAAGGAGATGCCAATATTTCGAAGACTGTTCTTACTTATGATGGCCAGATGCGTATACGAAGAGGGGAGTCAAGTCCTGTAGATCACATAAACAAAATACAGAAGCCGACACTGAAGATTTTTGTTTAATTTGTACAAGCTTTCGCGTGGAGGTCCACGCTTCCTCAGGTACCTGAGTACCTTGGTACCTGAGGAAGCGTGGACCTCCACGCGAAAGCTTGTACAAATTAAACTTAAACAAAAATTTTCAGTGTCGGCTTCTGTATTTTGTTTATGCTGGCCAGTATGATATATGCATTGATTGAGAAGTTACCCGTCAAAAAGAACTCGTTACAAATTAAGCTACCGTGTGAAGTTAATAACCAAGATCTTCAGCCGAAATGTAGCTCGCAGTTACTGAGTTACTTAAAAAGAGGAACTAGTTACTTCCAGTTACATCGGACATCAGCATTACGCAGGTGCAGCGCGCGTGAGCAGCTGAGTTAGACCTTGAGTTGCTAGCGAAGGAGTGCAACACGCTTATTTCGTTTATATCCAACAATAGACCTCTTCCTGTTTGTAAGCAAATGACGTCATAGTGTTCGATAGAGGTCGAGCCCGAAAGCCACGGTCCTGGGGCGATTACGATGGTCCCTCAAAGGGACGCGACCTTCGGTCCTACTTTTCTTTCAGTAGGGGGCAGCGAACGAGCGCCCGCTCGTGGAACCCAGCCCTCTCCTTCTGATTTGTTTCGGTTCCAGTCTGTCTGCCAACGTCATGATGACGTTTCTCGTGTAGAGGTCTATTCGAATGCTTTCCATCTGACTCCTTGTGGGCGCACAATGGTTCAGCTTCATTTCAATGGCAGCAGTTATTACCTCCTGAGTAAAATACTGTGATTGATTGAATATCACGTTTTATGGCAAAACATGCCACGAAGAAACCGGAGAGAAAGCAATAAAATATGTGCACGTGAGTGAAAAGCGAAGTAAAAGTAACTTGGAACTTAAGTTACTTTGGCAAAGTTACTTGAAAAAGAAACAAGTTCCTCTGAAAGTTACCACGGCGCAAAAGTACCGAGTTAAGTTAAAAGTTACAAAAAAAAAAAAAAAAGATCTTAGTCACAGTAACGAGTTACCTCGAACTCTCGGTATATGTACCGGTAGTAATACTGCGTAATTTCTTCGAGGGTCTCCTTTATTCTCGTCCACTTTTCGAATCCTTTTAGTCATATGAAAAGAAGGCCTGTCCTGCGTTTGTCGGAAACAATTCAAGGAGTCAAACAGACCTCGGCTACAGAGGGAGTCAACCGTGCTTTTCCGAAATCGGGTCCGCGTGTAAGAAACTCTTCGCAAGATGATTCACTCTCACGAACCTGCATATTCGTCACCGAAGGACACCTACCTTTGCGCTTAGCAATCACTGTGTGTTTGAGGGCTTCATAATACAAAGTCGAATCAAATGTTCCGTCGTGCGCCGAATTTGTTGCGAGGCGTCCGGCAGTAGAAGAAGGAGTCCTCGCTGTACCTGGCTGTTTATACGATGTCCCCCACTAGTCAGCAATTCCTTTCCCTCGCGTTAGCAGAGAAATCGGCGAGATTAGATGTCCTCTCTCAAGGTGTGTATACGTAAAGATAAGCGGACAAACATACCGGGCTGTGGAGGTCTGATATCTTTAGTATTCGCGTCAAATACTGGAAAGACGTGGGAGGGCCGTATAAATGAAGTTATCGGAGCTATATTGAATATGTGAAGTCTTCAAGGAGCACGGAGAGGGCGTAATAAAAGGCATAAGAGGGCCTTCGGAAGGAGGCTCAGGGACACACTGCAGGGAATGGGGTCGGCTGTTGGGAGTCTTTGCTCTTTGAACACAGATTCCTTTCCATAAAAGGGCCCACATGATGAACGCTCACCGACCATACGGGTAGGACTGGTTACCAACCGATATTTGCCCTTCGAATCTACTCTCGCCTGGTTCCGGCTTCGTGGTGAAGTTTATTTACCACCGGCGCACCAAGAGAGTAGAGAGACTGACAGCAGGACTTTCTCCGACGTACGTGCACTAGATACGTTCCAAACAATTCCTAATCACTGGAAAGCCCGCTAACAAAGGTTTGACACACAGTTTCTTCCATATTTGCGTAATGTGTTCCCTATGGGACCTCATTCTGGCCAGGTCGTCTGTGAGAGGGTCTTTTGGCCAGACATCCACCTTCTATGTCAGATAATGTGCAATTCGTTTTACGAGGGTAACGCCGTACGACCGAGAGATCGATTATTTTCGCTAAGAAACTGCGAACCTACTTACATTTCTCCACATAGTACCACGCAGTCGGCTTATGCCGGTAAACATACGACATAGTGCCGTGTTCCGCCCGGACATCCGCGCTTACCATCGTTGCATTCTGCGTGTTCCGGCTGCCTATCTGTCTCGCAGTTCATAATTGTAGCAATATTTTGTGACGTCTATCGAAAGCGAGGAAACATTCCTTTTCCAGAGGGAATCCGAGGGTACTCGAAAGCGATGATTTGTCCAGCCCCCCCCCCCCCAAATGTTCAGTGACACCCCCCTAACTTTTTCAGCTGTTTACCCTCTACAGGGGATGCCCTTTAGACACATGTCGGTAATGGTAGGTGTAATGACGTAACTAAAATAATGACACCCCCCCCTCCATTTTTTTTCTAACACCCCTCCGGGCTTGGGATTCTGGACGAACCACGGCCCGAAAGTTATCAAATTGGTTACGTTGGTTCTCGTAACCAATCAATCATGAGCTGCTCTAGAGGGTGGCGGTTACTAAAACAATAAAAAAAAATCAACACAAGAACAAGAGAGAGGAACAAAATGGTGCAGCATGAAGCATTGAGATTTGCAATAGAAAGCACAACAGGAAAAATATCCCCCATGACAGCAAATAAAGTAGCGGAGGAGTTACACAGTGAAGGAAGTGACCTGCCGATCTGCCTATACTTCAAGTACCATCTCCGAGGAGACTGCAATTTAGAGCTACTTTATCGTACGAGACATGAAACACAGATAAATAGGGTTCGTTCACGCGTGACTTATCGCGCACTTTGCTCGCTGTACGCCAAGGCCAACCAAGAAGGCCAAAAATGCCGTCTGTGTACCATTCCTGATCTTTAGCTCCACCGCAGCGAAATTTCATCGTGGTCCATATGCACTCACCTGCTGAATGTTGAGCCCGCATGAGAGTGAAGAGAGATCCCGCCTGTGCTTCACAAGAAGGATCACTTGCTACATGATTGACCTCAATTGCTCAGATGCTCGCTTTCGTCCCCTTCCTTTAGATGTGCACTTGAAACCCTCCCTTGTAAACACGGTGAGCCGTCAACGCTAAACGACCCTTTTTAGAAGATACTCGTGATCCGTATATTTTGTTACGCCGACTGGATCGGACATGTGGACTAAGAATGTTCATACAGAAGGGTCACTAATATTAGAAAGGAATGAACCGACAATTTACGCTTATGAATCTATTAGGAATGACTGGTCCAGAAATAAAAGTGAAATTCACGGTGAAGGGACAAAGCGCAAAATAGGACCTTAGAAAAACTCGTTTTAAGCGTGCAAAAATAAGATTTTTAAAACGGGGTCCGAGGGCACCACGAGGCTAGAGAAAGGTACACTGAACGTAGCACACTATAGTGAAACTGGTAGGAGGCGGGGTTCGTCTCTTTGTAGGAGTGCCACTCACTCGGTACTACCTGATTTTTACTGCCTGGATTTGAGGGAAGTGCACCAACAGCAAAATCACATATACAACAGACACGTGCAAAGCAGGGTGATTTCACGCCGGGTCAGGCAGGCTGGCAGAACGTAACTTCGACCATCTCTGAAGCAAAAATTTTTTTGATGTGCTGTTTTCAGTCGTCATGAAGAACGTTTGTGAGTAAAATGAACGATGTCACGAGTGGGAATACATATATGGGATGCGCGCTGTCGAATTTTCGCATTTTCCGTAGACACCCCCTCACAAAAAGACTGTTGGGGGCGTTGCCCTAATTCACAATATGATGTACTCGCTATGCGAAGGAAGAGCATTTCGAGATGAACACAATGATGTAGATCACTTTCGGGTATCACAACTGGGGGACCAGTTGTGAGGTTCCCAAAACGTATCATATTTTACAAATGAGACAACTTTGCGATTTTTTATCTCCTCAAAGGCAAACCTTAGGATCTTCAGAACTTAGGAAGCAATGCTACCCACCCCAGACAATACGTGGAAAAAAATTCAGCTGAGTATGTCAAATAGTTATGAAGATACGTGGCATCAAACTGCGTAGGAAGCGCAATGGTCGAAATGCCCACATTTGAATGATAATTCATTAAAAAATAACCACCAATGATCATCAACTACTTTCACCGCCAATATGCCTCCTAGGGACAAAGCTTTAACATATGTTTGAAAGAAAAAAATTGAAGGGGTCGACCGGACCAGCCTGCCTGATCCGGCGTGAAATCACCCCAGCACTCAAAAGTTAAGTTACCGAATGCCAGGTAGAAAATCAACTGAGTATATATAGGACACTAAAGACTCAATCTTGAAAAGTATTTGAGTAGAGCACCGTATATATATATATATATATATATATTCGTAAGAGAAATTCGGAACTGTTTCTGCCACCAGACTCGACGTAGGGCAACAGTGCAAGGACACATTGTGCCTATACGCACGGCGACTCTTCGAACGAGCAAACATCGTCAGCACTTCTGAACAGATCGTTGTTCATGCACTGTCACCGGTCGACGACCGAGGCAAATTGGTGACCAGCATCGCCCTACTCAGTTCATGCGGATAACTGCGATGTGGAGGACAGAAATAAAGCGTATAGTAGTAGCGTAAAGCGTATATAGTAGTAGTTGAAGAAGCTCCTGAAGGCAACATCCTGCAGTGTGGCAGCGCAAGGTATGTGTGGTGTAGTGTGTGAACTGCCCAGTGGGAACTTGCTGGCTACCAATTATCGGCCGGTCATCGGCAGTCGGCAGGCAAACGACGTCATCGGCCAAGGATGCTTGAGACAAGCATAGGACAATGTTGTTGGCTAACGGACGCTGGCCCCACAACACGCCCTGACACCTTGTCGACATCGTCGACGACACCGTGTCGACGTGTCGTTAGAGCCTTGACATGCACCGTCTGACCAACATCGGGTGATTGCCGCGAAGAGATTCACAGAAAAGAACGCACAGCCGCTATTTTTTCGGTAATACAGCAAAGCATATCACGAGATTTAAACCGTATTCTTTTCTGTAGACACTTCTTCATTAACGAGTGTTCAAAAAGTTTGCAAAAATGATTTGAGGAGTATAAGTAAGCAACAATTAAGATATATCCGTTCATAAATGTTCAATCTAAGTGTATAAGTAAGCAATAAGTTCATAAGTGTGGGAGGTTCAGTGTACAGATGTGTGTTGCCGGCAATAAATATCTGCAATTTTCTTTCGTTCTGTTCCTTTCAATAACTTTACCTGTTCTAGAGTTTATTGTGAAGAAATCTGGCTATAGGGTTTTCCGCAAAAGCCTGCCACATATGGTTGATGGTCCAGACTTGGCCCATGCTTGACCCATTAGTATAGGTGGCGGTGGCGGTGGTGGTGGATGAAAGGGCTCGCCGTTGTCGGCCTCACAGAGGTGGGCAACGTCACG
Organism: Ornithodoros turicata; assembly: GCF_037126465.1. Lineage (NCBI taxonomy): Eukaryota > Metazoa > Arthropoda > Arachnida > Ixodida > Argasidae > Ornithodoros > Ornithodoros turicata. Next base: position 12,495,708 of record NC_088205.1, on the reverse strand, counting down.
ACTGACGCCCTGGGGGAATGAGCATCCTGGGCCGACTTCTAAGGGAACTGTGCCAACATATGTCTGAAAGCGTCTGAGCAAAAACCCAGGAAAAATCCCATTAGTAAATGTGGCTACAGGCCAGTGCTCAGCCAACAGCAGCCCTACTTTTACGCACTGTTGTGTCTAGATGGTCTAGATTGGTTGCAGTACGGCCCTATCGTCTATAGGTCAGCATTTTCTAATGGCTGAATGTTGGTAATAGCAAGTTGGCCCGGGTGAGGCCAATGTCAAAACCCATTCTGGTGGGCAACGGCCCGATTTCACACCGATTTTGTTTTTCCCATTGGGTGGTGAACCCATCGCCATCGCTCTACAGCTATCTCGCGCTAGTGGTTCTGTTCTGTTTTGTAGAAGTACGTGGTAATAAACCTCTACCCGATTGAATACCTTGCGTACAAGACATCACGCTGGCGACGAGCGAGGCCAAGAATGTCCACGCAAGGTGGAACAGCAGACTTCAACAGCACATCTTGGTCCCTGTGGATCAAACAGTTTTGCCAGCTACATTAAACTGACTGAATAAAGTGTTCCTTTCGGTTGTTAACGTTTGTAGACGTCCTCTCCTTTAGCTTCCATTCGCGCTGTTCATCCAGACACATTTGTCCGACGCATCCACTAAACCTGAGGTGTGTCTGCACATCTGCTTACCGCAAAATGACGTTTCCGGAACATCTGAAATGAAATGTATGCTGTGCAGGGGCGGATCCAAGAGCCTTCTGCAAGGCGTGTGCGTTGGTCTAAGACAGCATGCTATACATACACTGTCTAATGGTGCCGACAGCAATTGAGAGAGGGGGGGGGGGGTCAGGACATCCGGAGCCGCTCCTGATACCGCCCAGCCAAGAACACCTCAAGTTCATCGTTTTCTGTACCTCCCTGCTTCCCGAAGAAGTATATAAGGAGCAACTTAAAATATGAGACCCAAGTTATACTGGCTACTGAAAGAAGTTGTAAGATGCAAAGAAACCCCCAACAACAGTATTCAAGATAGGGTAACTTGAGTAGTGGTATTGAACAGTGGTATGTCCAGAATCGAGCAGGGTGTGGAGGTGGGGGGGGGGGGGCGCAGGTCATTGGGGGAGATGGTATTATTAGTTATACGTTGTAACAGCTTGATGTACGATTGTCGACGAGTGTTTCAAGCTGAAATAACAAAAACCCACTCTGGTGGGGGCGCCGCCATACATTTGTGGGGAGGGGGGGGAGGTCTGGATAAATCGCTGGTATTTAGATTACGCGCAAGGCTGACAAATATATATTGGGACAGCCGCTCCTTCGCCGCAAGTCACAGGAAGAAAAGCTGCACGTGCAAGCAAAAAAAAAAGACCGCCCGTGAATGTGCGATCGTCAACCTCCTCCGTCACCCATTGCCGCGACCTTCGAAGGTTCGAACAGTTCTCACCGAGCGTGACGTTCAGAAAGACAAAAGTTAAGCAAACGTATGGCAGTGAAAGCGGGTCTTTGTTCGACCGATGACATCTCGTTACATGGGACGGTCAGCCAGAAAAAACGAAAGACCACCAAAAGTGAAGCGCGCCGCGACCAAAAAGCTTGCCGGAGGGACGAGCGGACGTTACTCTACGGCCCCCCAGTAACGTCGAGCGAGGGGAGGGGACTACCCACTTTTCAAATCCAGACGGACGAACGACGCTTCGGCTCCTCCGCCGGCCCTTTTTTTCTTTTCACTCCAAGCACACACACACAACTATCGAAAACGTTTCTTCATTCCGGATCACAGGCAGGTAAGTCGAAACGTTTTTGGTATCGGCAAATTAAAGAGGAAGCTCCTCGTGTTGTTTACAAGATCCGGACAAAGCCTTTGTCGCGAGACCGGGTTCATCGAGGGACGTTTATTGTCACGCCGCGGCCCAATTTTTTTTTTTGTGCAAAAACTGTAGTCGAACCTAAAATACGTGCGTCGTGAATCCCTTATAGCTGTCTTTTGGGAGTTGTATTCAAACCGACTGGGTACGCAAACAAAGCCGGCCTAGAAGATGCCGTTGCTGTCCACTTTGTTCACCCTGAGCAGGGGGGCCGATAACATATCGTAGCATGGTGCTGTCCGAGACCCATGATTACATGATTCGTGAAACGCTATTGTGGTGATCTTACGTGGTATCACTGAATCGGCTACCCTCACTTTCAACGCGCAGCCTACCAAATTAATGCTTTTGTCATGCCCCTCGCACGACCTATGAACCGAGCAATTAGGGGAGGTCAATCGTTTCCGACCCGGCACCTTTATAATTGTTGTCGGGCATACTTGAAATGTCCCGTTGTTAACATTTTGAGGCACAATTTAGAACGTTCTTTTCTTTTCTTTTTCTTGCGATCTAAAGGAGAAGAGTTTAATTACGAAACGGCTCGCAAACGTCTGTGCCAACGGTTGGTTCATTTCAATATTGACAGCGATGGTTTCCTGCTTGTTTGCCAGTGCGGTAGAAAATATACGTATACCTACACTGCATACAATGAGTGAAGAAATATGTTTTGCACATTGACCTTGAGCGGTTCTCTCCGCGCCACCCAAAAAGATTAAAGGCAGCCAGATGCTCTCAACATGCCGAACGATCCTCTTGAAATCCGGCATGTCCTTTCTTTTTCTTTTCTTTTTTTTCCTTCTCAAAATAGATGCTCGCGAACCGAGAAAGGAGCTCATCCCTTCATCAGAATGTATATTGCACCACGGCTAGTCGCCTACCGAACGCCCACAAGTTCCCTTTCGCTTGTCGGTGGGGAGGGACAACCATTTTGGGGACAATGGCTCGCTCGCACCGAGACTTCACTTTATGTAACACCTTCAGTCCGTCGTTTACGAACACTACGATTCTTTTCGCCAGCCCGTGGTGGTCAGAAGGCAGGCCAGAAGCGAGTAGGCTGCACGCTTTTCTTTTTCCTCTCGTTGACGCGTCTTTTTCAGCGTTCTTTTTTTTTATTTTTTTTATGGTGTTACTCATTAGAAAGGGCGTGTTCCCCTTTCTCCTTTTCTTAGCGTACTGCAAAAACGCTTTAATTTCGCGGCACCAATCTTTCGCGAATCGGATACAGGGCACACATTCGCGGCCAGTATTTCTTTCACGAATTCGACATGCTACTATTTGTAGCTTGGTTGGTTCGCTTCGTGATAAGGCCGAGATTGCCTGTACCGCATTTGATAAAAGCGGCATTGGTAAACACGAAATAAAACTGCAACCAGGGTTCAGGAAGGGGTACTCGAGGTTCCCGTGTGTACCCTTCCTGAACTCCGGTTGGAGTGTTGTGCTTACCACATAGTCTGACCCAAGAGCAGACACACTTGTATCGAGCTGTTCTATAGGCACATTGCGCATGCTTGTGCGACGAAGTTGTTCAAATTCTTACTAATATCCTTGCAACGTAGCAGTCGGTTGTTACGCAAAATTTTCACGTGCGCTCTAAAACATACGCGAAACGTTCAATAAGCGAAAACTAGAGGTGCGCGAATATTAGGAGTTTTACAGCATGCAGATGTGCGACGTTATCTGCAACTTCGCGGCATGTCCAGTTATTGTGACACGCTTTTCAGGAGCATTTTCCCCACTTGTTGCGTTCCCTCCAAACTACAAAAGCGCCCCCACCCCCACCCCGTATTCCAAGCAAAACTCCCGTCCCATTCCCAACGAAAAAACGACTTGTCGGTCGGTGGTATTCCACTGCTCTACATTGAATACCTTTTTTTAACGACAATGAGGTATGCAGAAGTTAGACGTATTAAACCTGTCTGTCTGTCTGTCTGCCCGCGTGCACTGCATTTCTGCGTTCTATAGTGCACATCGCAAGTCGTACAGTGATTAATGCCAAGAAGCGCCGTATCGCAATGCTAACTCATGCGTGCCCCATCTGCTTAATGAAGAGCGCCTATTTGTGGCTTTCCCGCAATGCACCGTCACGAAGGTCCACACGCCCAGTGCACGCGGGTCCTCTTTTCGGTAGTCAGGAAGTTCTACGTGTATTTCCCGCTGCCGAAATAAACGAATGCAGGGAAAAGAAACAGCAAGTCTTGCTCGAGCCTTGTATAGAGTTCAAGGGGTCGACAGACCAGAGGAGTATGCTTCGCATACATTTATAGGCCATTGTTCAGGTCTATAAGGAATGGTAATCCTCGTGGGTGGACATTGGATTTCATTGGAGCACGTCGGTCCGGATAGTTGTTTTCAGGGCGTGCTCGTAAAATATGGAGGAAAATATTTAGAATGCAGAGGCTGCCGGAGGTTGCTAGATGGGCTTTGGACCACCTTCTTCGGCCGACAGTCTTTTCTCTATCAATGTACTCTTTTTTCAAATTCTATAAAGTACGTGGAAGTCAGCAACACAGGCGTCTGTGCTTAGCTCCGAAGAAATGGCAGTATGAAACATATTTGGCTTGCTAATTAGTTTCTAATGGGTTTTACACGATCTAGTCTCTGAAATCGACGATGGCTCGGACCACAGCTGGATACATCCAGGGCATGGCACATCCAGGATTTTTCTGAGGAAGGTGTCCGGTCTTGAACAGCATGCAACGTACAAAACTTAGGGTCAATAAACCTCAACCCGACAAACGTCATCTTGGCTTTGGTAGACAGACCGAAGCTCGCGTCCCTTTCAGAAGCCATCGTAATCCCCTCAAGACCGCCACTATAGCTTTGAACGTAGTTCAACTCTATCAAATTCGTGGCGCTGTCGAACACCATGACGTCATTTGTTTACAGACAGGTAGAGGTCTATTGAAGCACCATGTCACGACAAAAACTGAGGAGCATTCAGGGCATCCGGACCCCTACTGAATCCGCTCCTGGGACCAGGACCTCGGACCATGTAGGGGTAGAGGAATATGCAGAATCTCAATGCCTCAAATGTTATTCAGGATGCGAACGAACAGCCTCGAGAAACGGCTTTCGCTGTCGTGGTCCGAACGTGTTTGCTGCCATGCTTTACGGGGCATGTATGAGGTGACAGATAACGCACGTCCACCCCAATCGGATCTCGAAATATCAAAAGGGTCACTTCTACCCGCGGGGACGATTCTCCCGATAGAGCACAGAAAGAGGAGGTTAGCAGGTTTCGCGGTTACGGCAGCCGGTTTCGTCTTGTTTTCCAAAACTTTTACGTAAAAGAGGTACAGGAGACATTGAAACGCCTTCAGTGGGACAAGATGCGTCAAGTAGCCGCCGTTTACGATGCCATAACGTGAGTGCCTCTCGCTTCTACTTTCTCTTCCCAACCACGAGAAGACCCGTAAAGTAATTCATTAGTAATTCATTACAAGTAACCCAGCTACTGTACCTAATTATATTCTCAGTAATTAACTGCTTCAATGGTTGTTTTCGGTATTACGTAATTGTGCCTTTAATTTAACCACTTTTGCGGGCAAATTGTAACGCACTTTGAGCTACTTTTGAAATTACTTTGCACACATTTTGCACGAGAAAAGGCCCCTTCTTTCAACATTTACTGTGGCATTCTTACGACATTCACAACGTTTCTTTGATGCTTTCGCAGCCTCAGTTCAGACCTGTCTTTATGTATCTGCTAAGCATAGTATTCAAACTCCAGTCATTTCATTTGTCCTTTCAACTAATATTTCCGCATCTGCACTCTGTTCTTCATGGAAGAATAAAGTTGTGCATCAAAATTATGTATTGAAATAAATGCAGCGCGGTGTAACCCAATTACTTTCAGACTAACTGCCCTTATTAAATTACAAGTATGATGTTGCAACTGTAACTGCAATTCAACTGCTTCGGAAAAGTAATTTTTAAAGGTCTGGCCACGAAGATTCGTAATTTGCTCGGTTGCAACGTCCATATGAGATCAAATGTTACGTAGTTTCCGGACGTTTTTCAGACTTTTTCTTTTTTTCACTAACTCGACGTCTAGCATAAATTCTGCGGTCCATAACGTAATTTATTTTCGAACGATACCCATGGATAACGATGGACACCCAACGATGGCTCATGACTGACCTTGCATTTAGTCACGTGATGTCTGTGCCGCGACAGGCGCGGTTACCGAGTCCCTCCAACCATATGGATCCAGCTGCGAATCCCCCGAAATAGCGCTACTTTAACAGGAAACACGGGGGTTACGTGGGAGCTGCACTACATCAGCGCCCCTTTTCACCATCTCGGGTGCGTGTGTATGTTTACGATGTGGAGTGTATCAGAAGCCTCTTCCTGACAGCCGTATATGGCGGGCCCCTTCCTTCAATGCATGTCGTGTACTTTTTCTTGTCGATCATCTTCTTCTGCTTCCAGGATTTTCTGCTTAGTTATCGCACATCACCGAGAAATTTTGAGACACTCAATATAATTTCATCACTGCTTTTCAAATCGCAGTAATTCACCCTCCAGGTGTGAGGGATCTCTCGACCAACCGTAGTTTACCCAGAAGAACAAGCACGGGTAGGGGTGAGGTGGGGTCATAATTATAATGACGTTGTAACGCGAGCGAAGTAACGGACAGGGCCGTGTTCTCGCTGCAGCACGTTCAGATTTGCTGACTACTATAGTACGAGAGTGGCCGGCTTCACTCTCGTCCTGGTTGGCTAAGCAGGCAAAGTGGAAAACGGTTCCTCGTGTCGGAATACTTTTTTTTCTAATCCTGATACCCTGATAGCCGAGGTAGATAACACCTCCAGCGATTTCTTGCATCACACGCGCATTGATCGTTTTTCAGGATGACAATCGAGGTAGAAGGAATCGACCACAAGAGCCTGCCGGAGGACGGCATTGAAGAGATATGCAAAGAAGAAGTGGAGGAAGACCTCAAGAATGGTGACCTGAAACCTATCGACGGTGTTCCCATAACGGACGACGACGACAAGATAGAGACCGATAAAGTCGAGACAGAAGAAGCCCCCAAGGACGAAGTTCTTGACATTGACCAGGAAGAGGAGGAGGGGGAGGAGGAGCCCAAAAAGGAGTCGCGTCTGCTGAAGATTGCCCCTCCAAAGTTCTGGGAGAAGTAAGGCATTTTTATGTGTACATCCTTCTTCATAATTTGTTTTTTGGTCCCCCCTTTTGTGTTTCGTTTGTCTTTTTTTCCCCTGCACTTTACCACACCAGTAATGTGATTTTGAAGCGCTTTAGAGTATTTCGGATAACATACGTCATTGACCACCTTTGACATGGTCTTTCCATTTTTGTCTCTCAACTTCGAAAGATCAAGTTACGGTCGACAGAGCACAACTTTTTATGAGGCTGCGACAATTCTCCCCCAACTTATATCAGATAAATGTGTTACTTGCATCGAAGTGAACATTCTTAAAGCAGCGACGAGGACAACCGTAGCGTACGGAATACTGAAAGTCATGCCCTTGCGGCATCAGGGCAGACCGTACCGCCAGTTTCCCGGCAGTTGCATCAGATAATTAAAATACTCCTTTCGGCTTTCTGGAAAGGCATATGCTTCTCGCTAAGTCGCAACGATGAACGCAACACAGGGAGACACTGAAACACGAAGCGATGTCTGTCCATGTTTTATGTTGCGTCTGTCGTTGCGCCTTGGCTAGAAGGATTGGAAAAGACGGCGTTCTTCTGAGAAACAATAAGAATGACCGAGGCGCGCTTTTTAGACGTCATTGCTAGTGACGCAGTCATGAAGAACATCTGCGCTTTACCGGACATACCACGCAGAATATAGTTTTTGTCCTCCAGCTTCCCTTGTAGCACGAACTTCTGTTGCTTTTGCAGATGGTTCAAGAAAAGTGAGCCTCCAACGGAAGCCAGCAACGGTCCCGTAGATGAAACAGAAATGGTCGAGAAACAAGAAGACAAACCCGATTCGTGTGAACCTGAAAAGACGGACATCGAAGAGAAACAGGAAGAGGACGCGAAGACGGACGAAAAGTCCTCCGCCGAGGTGACCATCCCCGTAGGAGATACAGAAACCACCACAGAGAACCTCAAGGAACCTGAGGAAGACAAGACCCTCGAGAAGGCGGTTCTGCGTGACCGCATTGCCATGTACCGCAGCAAAGGGTATATACTCGCGGGCGTTGCAGTGGGGTTGCTGGTCCTTGTCACCATCATTTTAGTGGGTACCGCATTGACAGGAAATGGTCTCGCTTTCGAAGAGGACTGGAACACGCCCGTGGCAGTCACCGAATGTGGTCCCGTCGAGGGACACTTCGAGGACGGTGCCGTTGTCTTCAGAGGCATTCCGTACGCACTCCCGCCGACGGGCGACCGTCGTTGGAAGCCGCCGCTGCCCTTCCAGAAGCTGGAGGACTGCTGGGTCGGAACGCGCCAGGTCCACGAGTTTGGACCTCACTGCTACCAAAGGGAAGTTCCTGGAATGAAGTTGAACATGAGCGAGGACTGCCTTACGCTGAACGTGTACAGCCCGTCGTTGTCTCGGCGTCGACAGCGTCCCGTTGTGGTGTACATTCCGGGCAGCTCCCTGATGGGAGTGAGCGAGTCCGATCTGGGTCTGTACCCGTCGCCCAAGATGAGCAAAGACAGGGACGTGGTCTTCGTGACGTTCAACTTCAGACGGAACGCCTTTGGTTTCATGGCGCTCGACGAATTGGCGAAGACCGCCCATCCGCCGACGTCCGGGAACTACGGCCTCCAGGACCAAGTGGCGGTTCTCAAATGGGTGCAGCGGAACATTCAACAATTTAACGGCGATCCCAACAAGGTACGTCCACTTTACAATGGTAGGAAGCAATGTGGGGGTGTCAACAAGGGATGCGTTCGTTTATTGGACTCGAGCAATAATAGTAGACTCCTGGTGGGCGAAAATGCCGCGGCGTCGTCCACTTGACAGCGTCTCCTGTTTTAAAATTCGAGGATTCAACACTAGAGGTGCTCGAGAGTCGACTCGCAGCGACTCTCCTTTCGATGCCATGCATGTCGCCTGTGTCCCGCTCGCCGTTCCTCGCGAAATTCCCGTATAAAATTGAGGCAGCCTCGTCTCCACGATTTTACAGACATTCATATGACCGCATCCACAAGGAACATTTCATGGACTGGATGCAGGTTGCTGAGGTGAACACAGAAGCTGTTCATAACAGTTGAGACGTTGATAGCTATCATCCGAAGTTTGTGTTTATTTTTATTTACAACGCAGTATGCCGTGTCAGCCCATATAACGAACGTACGTACTCCTATACCACGTCGCCGCGACTTCCAGTTGCGTATGGTTCTACAATTACACGTGACAGGAAGCAAGATAAGGTCGCCATCCTGATAGGGGGATAGTATTACTGGGTGAATAAGGCAGTGTACTGTTATCTTGGACGATTTGCAATCCCAGGTGACACTCCTCGGTCACGGAGCTGGTGCAACATCTGCTCTTCTCCTTATGGCATCGGAACTTTCAAAGGGTCTCTTCAGCAAGGTCTGGGTCACTGGACCTTCAGTGAGTTTCACAAACAAGACCTTGGCCGATGTAGCTATAGACAACGAGGAGTTCCTACGGTAAGGACATGTCCTTAATCACATATTATATGAATTTTCCACCGTTGTTGCCAGCCTTCAGTGGTCATGCAGAAAATGGTGTCAAACTCGTCTATCACATTTGTCCTTTCACAGCAAACTAGACTGCGAGAGTCTCTCCTGTCTAAAAGAAAAGTCTGCCGCGGAAGTGTTGTCAGCTGTTCCGAAGTCATGGTACAACCATCAATTCCATCACTTGCCAAGCACAGAGGAACCAGATAGCCGTAGCTTGGCTTTTGTTGATGGTAAGAACACTCCACACCAATGAAAATTACCCGTCATCAAATTTTGCCGTTTGACCATTACCGTTGCAGTCATTGAGGTGCTACTAAATTCTGCAATAAATCTCATTTTCAGGCTACTTTCTGAAAAATTCTGTCAATGAACTATGGAGCACCGGAGAACACAACACAATCCCCATTGTGATCGGTTAGTCCACATTAAGGTAACCAACAACAAAAAATAATCTCGGCTGTTTCGCCATTCAGGTTCTAACCTGCAAGAATACGCGATGGAAAACGTGCTGCGCCAGAATGCAGACGCTGCTGAAGTGTCAAAGTATGTCAGAGACAAGCTTGACACCATAGACCAGAGGCTGGCGGAAGATGCTTTGGAGTTTTACATCAGCAACAACACTGTGCCATCAAAACAGCTTCACACTATGGTAATTCTTCTTGTCAAGATTTTAGGCATAGGCCAACTTTGACCACTTTGGGCATTCCCATATCTAACGGGCCAATCACAGGCACTGTGGGCAGTTTTGAAGCGCATCAGTCAAAGTTCGGATTCTAGAATACAGATGGCGGCTGGGAGGCACCTGGTGCAGAGCGTAGTATGGTGTAGGACACAGAATTTAGACAACCCGGAATTAAATTAGTAATTACAGTGAAAATTATAATACCAGAACACTCATATAAACTACAGCAAGTTTTCCTGTGCACACAACACAAGATAAGATGTCTACCCTAACATACTGCTCGGCGCGTTATTTTTTTATAAAATCTCGAGCTCAGGAATTCAACGACAATGCACTTAACATGAGGTCAACAGGGGAGATGAAATACAACCGAGCGCAAGAGTTAAAATAAAAACAAATTACTCGTTCGAGCGCTGTTGTAATCGCAAGATTTTGCTTCTTCATGTGGGCATGTAGACTGTCGTATTTTCGGGTTTTGTGATCTTTGAAAATCGCTCGGCAAAAATAGGGTAAGCTCTAGCCATATTGTGCGTGGGAAAAAAAAAAAGAAAGAGAGAATGCGTCTTGGATTTCAGATGAACACGAGCATCCGTGTTGAATGCACAGTGCTTAGCATTCTCCAGCGCCTGTACTGGTGGCTGAATTTGCACTTTCGCAAGTTCGTTTCTGTGGTGTTTCAGGTTTTACCGGGTTTAACCCCAAAAGAGCGCTACGTGTATTACAGCTCAAGAGCACGCGGCTTTTCTACGGGCTATGAACTCTCGCGTACATATATCAAACTCATTTGTTGTACGTACGAGAATCACAATGAGACAACTCAAAACAATTTCCTCCCTTCTTGCCGAAATAGATCTCGGACGTGCGAGTCACTTGCCCATTGCAAGTGTTGACCCGTGACCTCCTCAACGCAACAGGAGGCGGCGCACATTTTTACATCGTGGACCAACCGCTGAGCTCTCCAGTCACCCTGTCCTCCGCCAAGAAAGCCACGACGCTGTCTGCCCACGGCTTGGACGTCGCGGCCATCCTGGGACAGCTGGACCGCTACCTTCCCAACGCGACACGCTCAGATAGACAGTTCCAGCACAACCTCCAGGAACTGTTCTACACGTTCGTGCACAGCGGAACGCCCTCCCTTGGCTCGCAACCGCTCAAGGAGACGCCCTTCACAAATTACGTGGGCGAGAGCGTTCGTAGTCGCTCTTCCCAGCACGAATCGTGCGACCTTTGGAAACGGTACGACGTTCTCTCCAAGTATGCCAAAAAAGATTGAGGTTGCTATTGGGTAGCGTGAGAAATGCGCCGAAACTACTTAAAAGTAAGGAGGTTATTTTTTTTTTAAACTTTTTTCGCTGCCCACCACAGAAAAATCTCTATGGGGGGGAGAGTTGTATTTCCCTCCGCAGCCATTACTTTTGAAAATGGTGGAGAAAATGTTACCATTGGCATCTAACACTTGCAGTGAACGCGAGCCCAAAAATTTATTTGATTTCTACAAACGCCATTGCATATAAGTCATTTTCTCAGCTACACACAGAGTCATCGAGAGCGACGGCACTGGAGCACAGTCTCTTTGTAGCCAGTGTTTAAGACTGATCTCTTGAGTGGCTGGAAGTCGTACATTCACTCTCAGTGTTACATGCCATGTTGTAGGATTTCTCTATCGACATTTTTGTTCTATCTCTGTGAGATACGTCACTCTTAATCGACAGGTGATGCAGATCGCGTCCACCTCGTTTTAATGGACCGGGCTGCACGAGCCAGTTAGGTCTGCACGTCACGAGCTGTACGTCAGTTAAATTGTAAGCTATGGTGTCATTCAACAGGGGTGTTCCGTCACTGGAGCTTTCTTGTGCCAGGCATTCCATCAAACTGTACCGTACAAGCTGAACAACCATGGTTTACACCCACTGTAAACGATGCATGAAGATCTGTTTTGGAACAATCTATTTAACTAATTGTAATCTCATTCTAAGCGGTTTTGAACGTTCCTGGGGGCATTTCTCAATGTACATAAAATTAACTAGAATATCACGATCAGAGGGCTACATGCTTCAGTAAAATCGTGCACACTTTACGCTAAAGGCTGCACAAGCACAGCTGTGTAGAGTGTAAGTGCTGTGGCCAGGACTGTAATACACGCTGTTGCTCCATATAAAACCCATTCTTTTAATACAAAAATGGTATTGAAATGAGGTGCCGTACATCCAGCATAACTGAAACAAAACCTGCACCTACTTATAGGATTTTCTAGTGAGTATTTATCGACGGTGAAATGTGTATTGGCGAGGACACCTTCTACACGGCTCGTCATTTTCTGCACTAGGATCTCCACTCAATGTACGCCACCTTAGTTTCCAATCGCCCCGCCATGAAAAATACTCATTTTTACGAATCTCATTGTGCCTTTTAATTTAAAGCTTCACCCGCGCAACAGCGGGAGACACTTCATCGATTCGTCATCATCGTGTGTCCGTTGTATCATTCGTTCACCATCGTCAGTTTTTTTGTATACATTTTATAGTGATCTTTTTTGTGCTGCTTGGATAACTGTGGGGCTTCTAGGGAAATGTCTGCTTCGAAAGCAGAACAAATTACGTCGCCTGGAGTCCTCTACCCCACAAAGTCACTTTTTTTACGTATGTACTCCGTAAAAATGAAATAAAGTATCTTTTCAAACAAGTGCTTTCTAGTATGGCATTGTCAGAGCCTTGCATGTCCTAAACTCTGATAGGCATCAATATTCTTCGTGAGATATACCAATATTCTGATTCCTCAAAGCAGTAATGCAGTGACAATATGCACTCCTCAATACCCTTCTCCATTCATCAAGCACTCTCTGAGGGGCCACCACAAAAGATATTTTCACTGAACAGTGGCTTGCCAATTAATTTAAAAAACTGCCACCAAAAGCCCCCGATATCTTGACCTGATATTATCAGGTCAGGGTGACGTAGCATCAGCATGGCAAGCAACCGTAAGGTATCATTCCCTACAGAAAATTTGGACACAGCGTTGTGGTACCTGTAGTGTAGCCAACATCACTCATTCACCTGTGGGCTTCTCTGAAAAAGTTCAGGGGTTTCCAGATGGTGCGCAGGCCAAAGACCTCTCATACACATTAGTGGTCACCTACAATTATTATTCTTGAGCTCATGGTATATGTTTAGAGCCTGAAATTGTCGGGAAATTTTTTTTTCTTCTAAATTCGGGGAGTAAAAATTGGGTAAATAAACGTGTGCTCTAAATTTATGAAATTCGGGTGAAAATAACCTCCACTATGCTAAATTCGGGGAGAAATGGGTCTCAGTTGTTCAAACTAACTGTACTGGTTTGGTACAAAATGCTGATGTAACTGCATTTGCTGCCAAACAAGTTTACATGAAGGTCTCAGTGAGGGCAATTTGCTGGGTAAAAATATGGTTTCACCCTAAAGAGGCAACCTTCAATTCGGTGTGCAAATTCGGGGAAGAATCGGGTCAAACCCTAAAACTTCAGGCTCTATATATGCTGCACAATCTACAGCAGCAGCCACAACCGAAAAAAATTGATGTGTGCACGCCCGTAACCACTGGGCTGAGCAGAATGATAATTTGTGACTGTACATCACAAGACATCTATGACCACAGGCAGCGCCATAGTGGCCAATCCTAATGAAGAGCATAGCAGAGTGTGACAGATTGCAAAGTATCACAGTGATAATACATGTAATAAAACAGACACTGGTATTCACATAAATAAATCCATCCCGAGAACTTAAATATGAAACGTGTTACCAAAATATGCGAGTTGTGATGGCTACCCTGTGCTGCCCCCTTCAGGAACTGTCTACTCTGCAAGCTTTGTGAGGCTTTTGACCCGCTTGAGCCTGTCTCACTTTCTCCCCTTCTTCGGCAAGAACCCACCTTCTTACTAAGGTTTCCTGGTGGCAAAAAAGCAATGTTCAAAAAATCCGCAAGCAACGTATTTTTCTTTAGCTCCACGTGGAGATTCCTACCTGAACCATTAGGCTGCGCACACATTCTGGGGTGGACAGGTCCACATCAGAGGGCAAGATCACATAGCACAGTAGTACGGTCTGAAAAAGTATGAACGTTGTACATTCTGAAGGTATTTATGAAAGGGTGGAATCTGTTCAGGGAAGGGTTCCCTTGTGCTCTATGTCGTGTGTGTACAAATATTTCGATGCACCGTGACCTTAAACAATTTGAAGGATAAGGTAAAACATGGTAGACATTTAAAAGTACTAAATTTGTCGCAAGTTACCACTGATTAGTACAATCTGTGTTGGAGCCACAACTCTAACTGTAATGACAGAAAATGGTTTTAACGTAACCTTTAATGTTCGGTCCTGTTAACATCGCTGAACATGACCTGTTACATGGCTCATCTGTGAATAACTAAAAATAGTCTATAGGCATAAAGTAAAAACACCGAGATTAGTGAACAACAAAGGTGCTGCACAGCATTTCTGAAAGACTCAACAGATGTAGCTTTTTAACTAGGTAGCATTGGGACACAAATTTTGAAAAGGTTTAATATGTCTCGTGTATCTCCTATATCCAATGTTTTATGTATCTCCGCAGACAATAAATGTGTTTACAATAAAGAAGACAACAGTACATAAACATGACCACCAGCTGAATGCTCGAAATACGTCGCAGCGTACAAGATAGGACGTGCCAGACAAATTGACTACTATAACTCGACACACTCAACTGAGAGCAACGAAAAATGTTACCTTCGTAGAATTGAAGTTGAGCCTCACGAGGCCACTGAGGGACGTCCACGATCGGAACCTACAGTCCTGAACTTCACGCAATTCAGCTCCCTGCGTACTTCGTACCAGGACAGAGAATGTAGCGTGGTAGAATGGGGGGCCGTCTTTATACAGCACTGGAAATAACGCGATCTGTCAGGTAAACCAGAGTAATAACATAATCCGCAAGAAAAACCACCCGTTACCAGTAACGTAGCCAGAAAAATACTTCCGAGAGAAGTTCTACGGGACTTTTACCCGTGAAACCCCCAATCATCATCATCATCATCAAATTACGTCATCAAATTCTTTCAGGCACTCCTGCAATAGTCTCCATTGAGACTGCAGTATATGTAAATAAATAAATAAATAAATAAAGTTGTTGTTGTTGTTACCCTGAGGAGGATTTCACGCTCATTTCCCCGTTTGGAGGGGGGGGGTTTGTGCTCGAAACTCCCTACAGACGAGT
Source organism: Ornithodoros turicata (assembly GCF_037126465.1). Lineage (NCBI taxonomy): Eukaryota > Metazoa > Arthropoda > Arachnida > Ixodida > Argasidae > Ornithodoros > Ornithodoros turicata. Next base: position 12,480,301 of record NC_088205.1, on the reverse strand, counting down.
TCAGCAAATCCCAGAGTGCTTAGTGCCGCTTTGAACTGTGGGAGTTTACTAATACGAAAGAAATTCGGAAGAAATTCGCTGTCAGAACCTCATGGTCGCATGCTTAAGGGACTGTCATGAAACCTACCAGAACTAGTGCGGCGAGTGGAGAACCCCGGTATCTACGAACGTGAATTTTTGCCCTCGCCTCAACTCCCAAGTACAATTCCCAAGTCGACTCCCAAGTACAAATGCAGTTCTCAAATCAAATGTTCAGGAATTCCCATATCTTACAGTAATCGGTGCCATATTTGGATCCAGTTCGAACCACCCATCCCTTCGTCCGGAAATGGTGATAGACTGTGTACCGTGCCGGGAAGTTTGGACGCAGCGTACACAACCTCTGCCACAGTTCCAGGAGTTCCAAATCCTAAAAAAAGAAGCACGCTTATTCGCGGCAGACTGTCTGCGCAATTGTTATTTGTTGACATTCTTCATGGAGTATTAGTGTTGGGCCAACAAGAGAAGTATGTCACATGGTTTGTATAACAGTGTAATCAGCACATAGAAGATGGAAATGTACCTTTCCATCCTCTTGCACTATCAGGCAGCCCAAGCCAAATGACAGAAAGAAGGCCTGCAAAAGATTGCTTATCAGTCAAAAGAGAAATACAAAAAGTACAATTAAAGATGCCATTCAGTATAAAGATACGTCAGCTTTTGGTACAACACAGAATTTGTCATTGGTTCAAATGGGAAGAAACAATTGCTATAATTTCTTGGAACATGAGTACCCTAAGGCCCAAGTTCCCTTTACTTCTTTACTTAGAGCATTGTGGTTTCTGGCTTTAGGTTTCCCAAAATCGGCAGTAAAGACCGGGTCTTATATCAGGAGCTGTAAAATCAGGCTGTATGTACATATCGGGTGGAAAAGCAGTTTTGAGGTCGAAAATAAATAAAGTGTGCATCTTGCATTTCAGACAAGAGGCTCTGCTGATTGTGCAGTGCTTTGCATTCTCTAGTGCCTGTATTGGTAGGCGACTTTGCACTTTTGCAAGTTCAATTTTCGGGGATTGTCAAGGTTTACCCGAAGTGGTGATGATGATGTAAAACGAGGTAAAAACACTTTGTACCTGGTCTAATTCTAAAACACAATGTCCTATCTCTACTGCACCTTTCTCAAGTAAACAAATATCTGCCATGTTATCGACTTTAGTTTCATTTAGTCATTCATTCTTTAGGACGTTCATCTTCCCAGCTTCACGACCACATCGAACGGTTATCGCCCTTCTCCAAATCACACAATTTGATGCACCTCCTCGAAAAAAAGCTGTAACTTTTCATCTATGGGATAAGGGTCTTCAGTCAAGTAGTAGCTATCATTTTCATCTTCTCCTCCCTCTGCTGTCTCTGTACAATTGTCTTCCTCTTGCCTGACCAACACTGTCTGGGGGGACTCCCTTGTTTCAGGCTCTTCTTTATTGGCGAGCCAACAGTGACGCTGATACCTATCAGGAGATAAATGAATCAAGGTGCGCAAATATTTGTAACAGTACAGAAACTTGCAACAGTGTACCTTCTGCTGCTCATTTTTGGAGGCAAGCTGGAGTTTGTGGTGCCTTTCTCTGGCGCTGAGCGAGATAGAGAACCCTTTCCAAAGTACCCCTGAAACGTTTCAAAATTTATAAAACGCGAACAGGGGCTAAAAGTGTGTACCATGTAGTAGAGGTTTTTCATCTCTTCTGAAGTGCCGATTTCGACACCGTCCGGTTTCAGCGTTCCTCTGTAGAACTGCCATGTGACAATACTCTGTTTCTCGTCGCTGCCCAGGTGAAATATGAGAGGAAACGGTGACTTCTTCGTGGTTGTCACGCGTTGTTTCTTTTTGATTTCAAACAGCACGGTTGCTGCCATGCTCACATCTGTACGGGAACTCAAATGCCTCAGTTAGAGGTTTAAGTATACGTACATGTGCTTGAACTCAATCAAGCTAATAAGAGGCAAACCGGGAAAACCGTGTACCGTAGAACAATTATACGGAAAGAACAAAACTACTAAATGCATGAACTGAAGAAGGGTGAAGGACACTGGTTGTAAGTGGCTAGAGTAAACACCTCTTTCTGCGCGTCTAAAATCAATAATCTTGTGCCGAATTTATTCTTAGATCACTAGGCATTTGACTGAGAAAAAAAAAAGCGTTCAAAGAGTGCATGAAAAAATGCAACAACTACAGCTGCCACCTAGTGCCCAGAGCAACGGACGCTTTTGCCTGTTACGTGTGAAAAAGTGAAAATCTTCTAGTCATCGCCTCCGAATATAATCACTTTTTTCGCCTGTGGTATCGGTTCATAGGTTCATACCTGCCCTGATTTAAAAGGGACTTCAACTACTTGAACCTGGCAGAGTCACAAAGCACCTAGCGGGAAACGTCGTAAGCTCACAATGTTCTTTTTTTTAAACTTCGTTGGTGGTCTGCTAGCCCGAACGTCCGGAACAACATTTCACTGTGACTTACGTGTGCACTACTGGGTAATGTTGCAGTTTTGAAGCAACAGTTAATCGACGAGTGTCATAACGCAAAAATGTGGCAAGTAACCAAAATGTGCAACGAAAACAAAGCTTTGTGAACAACTCGTTGCGCGCGTGACAATGGTTGTCCCGTAAACAAGAGAATGTTGACTATGTCTTCCCATCAACTACCATCCAGTGTCAGGACGTGCACAACGATTAACACGTTAAAGTTGGTCGTGGTGAAGCTTTATATCGTTGTGGTGGTGTTAGGGACAGTATGTGGTGAAGTGCCTTTATTTTCTTCGCAATCACGTCCAACGCGACACGGCAATGAAACATTAGGCTCTTCTCCAACAAATACAACGTCCGACGTCGACTATCAGATTGACAACTTGGTACATGACAGTGCGCAAAGTCCGGCCGATGTGACGAAAGCGCGAATTTTGAAGTCCTTCGAGAAGAGTTCGAAGTTGCAAGGCGATTTTCGACATTCTTCACCTTTGCATCGAAATTGGCCGCAATCGGATAGTTGTTATAGGAGGGCGAAGTGTGAACCCTTGTTGGATAACACTTGTTTTGGTGTTGAACTGCCCTATGCAGAAACGAGCATTCAACTCGTTAATGATTCCACCTCTCAACTTGAGATACAGGTGAGTTGTTTACAGCGCACACTTTAAAACACAGCAAATATTAGGGCTGTCGAAGAGAATAGATGACCCTTATAAATAGACATCATCCCTGTTGAAGCAGAAAACGTTTGACTGAATGACCTTGAAAATCACACTACAAAATTGGAATCTGGCATAATTGTCACTAGTAAGGCATGCCATCACTTCGAAAAAAACTACACGCTTTTGGAGCTGTTTTGCTGTTGGAGCTTAAAAACACAATCTGTCATGGTTAAAAATAAGTAATGCTATCACATTTTGCGAGAAAACTTTTTCACGCTGCTGCCTTTCAGGAGCGTCTGAACCTATGGCAAGGCCTCGAGCAAATTCCACGTTGTTGGGCGGTAGTCCAACCCTTGCTATGCGCCTACTACCGACCCCGTTGCCAGGACGACCAGGTGGCCCTTCCGAGCCAGGAGATGTGTCGCCTTGCGAGAGGTTTTTGCAAGATAGCGGCCGTCGGTTCCGAGTGGCCGCCCTTCTTGCGCTGCGAAGCGGACTTCTTCCCGTCGGGCTGCAAGGTAGGCAAGGCAACGCTCTGTGAAAGTTTGACACTGCTTTTTTAAAATTTTCTTAAGATTCGTAAGTCAATCTCTTCACAAGATGTGCAACAGTTACCTTCCCAAGGTACACGAAAGTGGTTTGTAGTAGAATAATGCAAACAGATGTACAGACGGCTCACCATGATTAAAGCCCCCAACTTTCTGTGGTGGAAATTTTACTTTTCCATGAGGCGGTTTTTACAAATCCGTAGGGTTCCTTGGGGCAAGAGAAAAGAGGAAAAAAAAAGGTGGTGCATTCTCCCAAAATCACATACCGACTCTTCCTGCGCACTTTTCCAGCCTTTCGTAACTTTTCAGTGCACAAAGAAAGCCAGACTCAACTCTGTAAATTTGTCTCCCGGCATTGCTGTAGTTAAGTTTCCTTTCGTAGCGGCACATTCAGCTGTGTACGGGCCGGCATTATTAGTGCTGTCAGGCATTGCAGTCGCAACTGATGGAGTTCAGTCCGCGAAAATGCTGCAGCTCGATTGTAATCCTTATTTCTGTAATTCTTCTCTAATTCTGTAAGGTATCAAATATTCTGCGGAAAGCTAGGGGCTCTACGCCTGATAGATGATTTGTGCCTCTAAACAATGTGTCTTTAGAACAGAGTAATGCCCCTTTTGAGGGAGAGGCCTTCTACGATTCTAACAACTGGAGTTCATACAATGCAGAATGAACTACGGGAAATAAAATTCAACACGACTGGCCAGTGTGGCACTCCGCTGGTGGCTACACCTAGCCAGAGCAGTTGGTACCAGGAGGTGGAGGGCTGCGGAGTCAGGTGCCAACACCCGCTGCTCAACGAGGAGGAACTTAGCAGCATGCGCACCTTTGTCGTTTTTGTCACAACCTTGGCAGTCATAGCGTCTCTCTTTGCAGTGGTGAGTCATCCTCTACATGAAATTGATGTTTCTTCCGCTTGTCAGGAGGTGCAGGTCATCGTTTACTTCACTTCTATGTGACTTGATTATGTATTTCCTTACATGCACAATCGCTTTCAACTTTCCACAAAAACTCCTCTTGATGCCTGGTGTCGTAACGATATAGCGCTTTTATATCCATTCGAAATCATTCTGGACACCTCGTAATCAAGTGTCAGCCCCAGAGGTGAACGTGAGATGAATTTTGTTTCAGCTCACTTTCCTGATTGGCTGGAAGGAAGCAAGCCAGTATCCAAACGTAATGGTGTTCTACATCAACTTGTGCCTCCTGTTTGTCTGCATCGGCTGGCTGTCACAGTTTGTGCCCGGTGCCCGAGAGGCCATCACGTGCAGGAGAGATGGCACACTCAGGAACGGAGAACCGAGGTACATCCGCAATTCTGCCAACGCTTCATTGTTGTTTAATTATAATTAGCCATTTTTAAATTTTCTAAGGTGTCGGAAACTTGTCAGTGCGTTATGTGCTGTCCGTACATAACTGTTATGGAGCAGAGAATAAATAACTCGATTGTTTTAATCAGCTCTGGAGAACACCTGTCCTGCATGGTGGTGTTCTTCCTGGTCTACTACTTCTTGATGGCGGCCCTCTGTTGGTTTGTGATGCTCGCCTACGCCTGGGACCATCGCTTCCAGAGCCGAGGGGGTCCCCAGAGGGAGGCATTGGGGGCAAAGTCTGCCTACTTTCACCTGGTCGCCTGGAGTGTGCCCTTTGTGCTCACAATCTCCGTGCTGGCCCTCGGAGTGGTATGGAAATTTGTAACCCTAACCGTGTATTCACACGAGCGACATTCCCTGTAGAAGCAGATGACGCGATGAAGTGTCATAGCCACAAGATATATTCCGTAGCAGACGACAGGAAAGACGCTGACGGTGTCGTCTGCTAAGCGCGCAGTACGCCGCTCCCGATATTCCGCACCGTGTGAATGCTCAACATAACACAGGTCGGAACTTTGTCTCTGTGAGCAGTGTTTTTGCTTTTCCTTCCACTAGAATCTTCCGTGAGGACGTCTCTCGTGTGAATACACAGTAAAGGGCAGCAGTAAATAGTTTTGTAGACGAGAACTGATTTGAGAGATTGATTGTGCCAGCATCAATATCTGCATTGCTGTTTTCATTGCAGGTGGATGGAGACTCTGTGATGGGCATCTGTTTTGTGTCATCTCGTAACCCTGTGGTGCGTTCTGTGTTTGTGTTGTGCCCTGTAACGGCCGCATATCTGGCAGGCAGTTATTTTCTTTGCAGGGGTAAGCCATTCCGATACCTATTATACTCGATCGACGTTATAACAGAAATCTCTGTTGGGGCTGTCAGATGGTACTAGGCTTGTCGGTGTATTGTCATTAGGGCCGTCCTGGCCATAGACCTTGCAGGTCTATGTTCCAGTCCAAACTATCAGGCCGTGGATCAGTCTGAGATATTTTGTCCACATCCGCCGTCACTGACTCTCAGTGAGAGCTGTAAAATTGAGCATGCAGAGCTCAAAGAGACAATTTGTTAGTTATCCTTGCAAGGTATTGCATGTTTTCCCCTGGGCACACGACCCTGGAGCTACTCAAATATCATGCACTGATTGGTGTCATGTCCAAAGGTCAGCAAAACCAGTCTAGAAACATATCCTTATCTTCCTTTTGTAAATAATGAGCTAATAGGAATTTTTTCTACTCTTGCAGCCAGCTAGTTGACACGTGACGTAAGTAATAGCGCCATTAAATGTGACGTGAATAGTTAAATATTCGCTTAACAAGCATTAAACTTCAGAATGTGGGTATGACTGTTTGTTTGAATGGTACAGCTCCCATCAACCTTAATAATAACACCGGAAAAAATTTGGTCTCGTTTCCGAGCGCGATAATAGCCACCCTGGGGGAATGTTAAGTGAACAGTGTCCTTGCGTTAAACCAAGAGAATAATTTTATTCAATTAAGATTTCCTCACGGCCTCAAGGGTTGCTGTAATCGCGCTCGGGATCGAGACCATATTTTTTTTAGTGTTCTTATTAAGGTTGACGTGAGGTGTATATAGGTATGTTTCATCCTGTGATATGTTTGGGTTTCTTTGTTGTTTCAGAGCTTTATAAACTGATCACCCTGAAATCCAGCAACGGAGGAGTGTTGAATAATCGGGTCCGCGCGAAGATTCAGCGCATGATACTTCGGATCGGTGAGGTCACATCATTTCTTCGTCCTGTCTTTCTGTGTTCTGATCTCCATGCTGCATAATTTCAGGCCTCTTTGTCTTACTGATGACTGTTCTTGTATCGTGCACTTTTGTCTGTCACGTGTACGAGTTTCGCAACATTCCTGTCTGGCAAGCAACCCTGAGAGATTACATCGCGTGAGTCTTCACTTTAGAATTACACTGGGCAGCTGCACCTGTGTGCTATCTTTGTGTGTGTGCTTTCCTATGCAACTCTCACCATTGCTAAGGTGCTTCCTATGTAGCCTTGATACCGATGTCTTCATGTCTCTCGTAGCGATGCCCTTAGTCTGCTATGGATTCTGTCTATTCTACATCCAATGTCACTATGTCAACCCTGTTTAAACCACTTCCTACAACATTTACTAGATGTATCACTGCAGATATGGCTGTGATGTTGTCTTATTTGGCGGCTTCCAGGACACTACTTTAAGTATGACAAGATTTGCATGGAGCTTGGGAATATAAGCATACAATTTATATTTGCATCTCAGCTCTGTCGCAAATACTGTAGCCCAACATGAAGTGCATGGCTTGATGTATGCCATATAATATCGGCATGTTGGAATTAACAAAAAAAATTATGATGGTCACTGGCTTTGCTACATTGAGTATTCTCTGTGGTTTCAATAGCTGTCGAGCCAAAGTGTTGGCAGCACAAGCTGCCATCCCAGACTCTTCTCCCCACTGCAACATTGGCACCAAACCGAGCTTGGCCATGCTACAGCTACACCTGATGGCTTTTCTCGGAACTTGCGTTGGCTTGTCTTCTTGGATCGTCACTTCTGCAACGGGCTCCACATGGAAGCGCTTCTGGCAGAGGTAACCTGCTCCTTCGCCTCACATTTTACGACACTACAGAGAAACTGCTGTAGTGGATGAGTTCATTCATTTGATGCATATTTTACTCCTACATATGTACAGCTAAGTAACACTTACAACAGCTAGATTCATAGCAAACTCCAGTATCTAAACAAACTTAAGTAGTGAAAAAATGACTAGGAAGCAAGCGAGCTGGTGAAGATGATGCATAATGTAAAAAAGTAATATAAAGTAATGTAATGTAAGTAAATGTAAGTAATGTAATGTGAGTAATGCAAAACTTAAGTAGTGCCAGTAAACTAACAGGCAAAAATGGGAGAAGTCTAGCACTCGCAAGTGAATAAAATAAGTATTTAAAGAGATTGAAACATTAAACATTAAAATAAACGTTTCAATCTCTTTAAATACTTATTTTAGTGCCAGTAACAGCATTCTTTGTAGGCGAACTTTACATGGAAACCTGTGTTCCTCCGCAGAAGTATACTCCGGCAGTCATCAGAGGAGCCCACAAAATTGCAGAGGCATAAACTGATTGCTGAAGCATTTGCTCGCCGTAATGAACTCAATAGGGGTCAGGGAGGTCTGCACAGCACACACGACGATCCTGTTGGTAATGAGCTATTCTATCTTCGCTTTGTAAGCTTGTAAGGCAAAATAAACAGCCACGATGACATTGTTCACATGGCAGGAATGAACCTGGACTTGAACAGTGTGACGTCCCAAGATCTGTCTTCCACGTGGGCAGCCGCACTTCCGGGTTTCTTGCACAGGAGGGGAGCCGTTGCTGGTCCCAATGTCTTGCCTGTACGGAGATACTCTTCAACATCTGGTGCGTGTTGTTTCGTTTACATAGTATAAATAGGGCCTGACTTTTTCGGGTTTTATTTTTGGCCAAATTCAGGGGGTAAATATCGGGCGATATTTTTCATTTGAAAATTCAGGTGTGTTCGGGTTAAATCCCGTTGCGGCATATTCTGTCGTCAGGAATTCGGGTGTCTTCGGGTGATTTTTTTTTTGTTTAATTAAAATTTGTCTTAACATGGAACTAATGTTTAGCAATGTTATCAAACTTTATTTTAATGCACGCTTACGAGTGTGCCACGCGACCCGGATGTTTTCGGGTAGATTCGGGTTAAACCCGAATTTTACAGATTTTGTTCGGGGGGGGGGGGGGGGGGGGGGGAAATATCGGGCGGATACGGGTTTAACCCTAAAAAGTCAGGCCCTAAGTATAAACTGCCTCGCCACAGTGCCGGCAAAGTTTCCAAATTTTTACTCTCAAAGAGCCAACATCTATTTGCCTTTAATTAACAATGCCCAATTTTAATCCACATGTGTTGTGAAATGAATGTTTTGAGATGGTTACTGCATCTTCTGTTTCCATGTTATATATATAGAGCATAAAGTTTTAGGGTTTAACCCGATTCTTCCCCGAATTTGCACCCCAAATTGAAGGTTGCCTCTTTAGGGCGAAACCCGACCTTTACTGAGCAAATTGCACACACTAAGACGTCTGTAGGAATGAACACTAACTTGTTTGGCAGCAAATGCAGTTACATCACAGTTTGTACCAAAGCAGTACAGTTAGCTTGAGTAACCGAGCCTGATTTCTCCTCGAATTTAGCGGACTGGAAGTTTTTTCACCCGAATTCGCACAAATTTTGGAGCACGTGTTTATTTACCCGATTTTTAACCCCGCATTTGGAAAAAAAAAATGTTTCCCGAAAACTTCATGCTCTAGTTGTATATCTTCATTGCAGGACAGTATGGGCAAACAGTACCGGGTGGAATAAATGAACTGCTTAACTCGGAAATTAAAATTCTACACTCACTTACAGATGTAAGCCGCCAGATGTCAATGAGCATTCGGCGCCAATCCTTGGACTCCCAACTGAGCTATCAGTTGACTGCCGAGCAACGGTGGCTGGCCGCCCAGAGAGCCATCGCTCGGAATCAGCGTCGCAAGACACGGCGGGAACGGGAACGCCTGCTTCAGCGCCAGTCTCCGTTCCCCCTCCCATTCCGACGCGGAAGTGACTCATCCATCCAGAGCACTGCACTGCGTCGCTCTGCTCGACACGCCCCAGCAGCTGTGGCGAAGGCGACAAGTACGGGAGACCTCAATCCGGGCTCGGTGCTTTCTCAGAAGCCACCATTCCGACCCAGGGTCCTGGCAGCTCAGCAGAAGAACGGAACGCTCATCAACCCTCCCTTCACCCACGGAATGTCAGACCAGAGCCGGCCACGCGAAGCCTCCGTTTCTGCCGCCAATACGACCGCGCAGGGCACAGAGGCATCAAGCAGCGCAGCGGCTGCCGAGGCGTCGGCGAAGACCTTTCCCACGCTCATGCCACCTTTTTCTGCCGTCCCCAATCCGTACGCGCCCTACATGGGCGTACCTTACGGTTACCCACCGTTCTACCCTGGCTTCCCATATTTCCCACCAGGGATGTACCCGTACGGACAGGCATTTGCCTCGTACCCGGACCTCCACCCGCAGCATACGCCGCTGATACCGCTTCATCCTATGCCAGACAGCATGAGCGAGACGAGCTTTATTCCCATAATCACGTCGGACTCTGAGTACACGGACGTGGGAATTCGGAGCTTCGACGAAGCGCAGCTGGAGGCAGCGAGGAGGATAGTGGAAGAACGGACGAGGATGGTCGGCCAACCAGGCTCGAGGCCGCAAACCAATCAGGAGACCCAGACTGAACAGACCGTCACGGAATCACCCCTACCGAGGGCGGAGCTCAATCCCACGAGGCTCTCTGTGAAATCTCCCACCGAGGCCATAGAGATGAGGGAGATCGGCTCTGGGCAGTCCCGAAGATCTAACCTCTCGAATGCGTCGAGAGCGCGCAAGTCCCCGATGTCACGAGCGTCCGTCATGAACCCTCCGCCGTCGTCCGTATTTCCTCCGACTGCTCACGCGCAGAACAGAGCAGAGCTCCAACCGCGGAGTCCTTCACAATGTACGGCGCAGAATTTGTCGGTGCACCTGGAACCGTATTGCAACCCACAGGTCACGAACGACGGGAACCACTGGCAGCAGCAGCAGCAGTGTTGCAGCGGTTGTCCGTGCGGACAAGACCCTCCGGCGCGCAGCGGCTTGGAGAATCCTTACGGAAATGGCTACCTTCAGGGACAGCAAGTGGTGGGGCCTTATTACGGCGAACACCACGTCAGTAGCAGTGGTCCGGCCGATTCCTGTCCGTCCCATTCGGACGGGGTACAGAGCTGTCACACGTACATGTTTGCTCCAGTGGCTTCTCCGACGCACGTTCACTGCTCTCAAAACGATGCCCCACAAAATGGCGGCTTCTTCGGGCCAGCGGAGCAACATCACACGTTCGGCTACAACGGTTGTGCAATTGCGACGTCGCCCTGCGAGGGAAGCTCGGCTGGTCACGCAGGAACGTGTCACAATGGGGGACCGCAGGACGCAACGGGGTTTGTGTCGCGATGAGTTTCGCCCTAGAAGGCTGTCTTGAAGTGCCAACAATGCCTCTACAACAAAATTTGAGGAACATGTTTTTGTTTGCATACACACTTTCGGGTTTTCCCCGGTTTTGGTGCTCTTCGTTGCGGTGCTAACCGCAGGAACGTTGTGCAATGAGCATTACGAACATTTTGTTTACAATTTCTAGATTTTTTAACTGTAGGATCTGTGTTACACAAGTAGTGCAGAGAATCTAATTTTATGTGACACTCGATGTGCAGGAAAGATTTTGGGGGTTGCAAGAACTTGTGATCGAGCAAACCAAACTGTTCAAACACAACATGATCTCTTTGTAGCCAACAGTGTGAGGCATGCGAATGTTGTTCACAAATGTATATTGTTGCTTTTGTTTTGAGTATGAAACAGCCTCCTGTCTTTCATAAAATTTTTACGTAAAATTTTTGGATACATTCACACATGAAAAAAAAAAATTAATAGGTGAGCAGTTTTTCATGACCTGCTGAAACCATAGTTTCTAACCATGTGCAAAGAACGCCAGCTCAAAACTTGCTCGATAGCACTTTGAGCATTGCGCATTGTGCGATGTTCAAGATGTCAGAAAAGCAATTAGAAACAATTTTTTCCCTCATAAATTTGAAAATCACAGACATATCATGTAATGGCCACAGTTTTGGGCTGGCCACTGCTCCTCTTTCAAACTAATTTGCATTTCTCGTTGGTAGTTTCCAGTTTGCCACTGCAATGCAGCTTTGTTACATAGAGCATGTTTATAAGGATACTTTATAATCACACTAAGTCATGCTGTCAGGTGTTACTCGAAAATTTTGCGCATTTGCCGTACCAACACAATCTTTTACGTACTTGATAATGCCGTATAATCTTTTACGTACCATCATCTTTGTGTCCAGCGACTCGGAACGAAGAAAAATTATCTGCCTGGAATACATACTGAACACGAACTCACTATACTGAAATGCACAAATGTTTCTGGTATTGAGCTACATTGTTATTAGAGCCTGAAGTTTTCGGGAAATATTTTTTTCTAAATTCGGGGGGTAAAAATCGGGTAAATAAACATGTGCCCTAAATTCATGCGAATTCGGGTGAAAAAACTTCCATTGCGCTAAAATCGGGGATAAATCGGGCTCAGTTATTCAAACTAACTGTAGCGATTTGGTACAAACGGTGATGGAACTACATTTTTCTGCCAAACAAGTAAGTTGGTGCATTCCTACAGACATCCCAGAGAGGGCAATTTGCCTGGTAAAAATCGGGTTTCACTCTAAAGAGGCAACCTTCAATTTGGGGTGCAAATTCGGGGAAGAATCGGGTAAAATCCTAAAACTTCAGGCTCTAATTGTTATCACTCGGTCAGGTCCCTGTTCGGAGTACCCAGTTTCAAGCCTGTTACCTTCTTGCCATAGTCGATTCCCTAACATACAGGTTACCAGTGATGGCCACTAACTACTTCTACAGTAGTTTAACTATAACTACTAACTACTTCGCGATGGAGTAGTTTAACTACAGTAGAACCCCTTTGTAGTAAACTCTCTGGGACCATGATGAAATTTTACTAAATCAGGAGTTTTATTATATCAGGTGTGCCATTGAATGTACGGGATTCTATCGGGACCGCAGTTCTCGTTTACCATAAGCAGAGTTTTACTACAAGAGGAGTTACTATAAAGAGGTTCTACTGTAGTAGTTCAACTACTTTTCAGGGGAGGTAGTTAAAACTACTTCTTTAACTACTGCAATGTATTTTAACTACATCTATAACTACTTAACGTTGTCGATTCACACCAATCACATTCTATAGTGTTCTTGGACACCTAAATATGAATCACAAGCAGTGATAAAAATGAAGATTTAGTACACATGCACGGCACAATTGCTCTACACCTCCGTTCTCATCAAAGAAGTAGCTCAAGGTACAAGTCGGAAGCGCAATCGTGCCGTAAAGCTTGCGGCAAAATCGCAAGTAGTTGGCGCCTGCAGTAACCTAACTACTGTAGTTAACTACTTGAAATAGTAGTTTAACTAGTAGTTGCCACTACATTTCTGCAAGTAGTTGATAACTACTTTTTAACTACAATCAGGTAGTTTAACTAGTAGTTTAACTACATGTAGTTAACTACTGGCCATCACTGCAGGTTACACGTTAATCAGGTAATATACATCAACAAGACTTCCGTTTGGCGATGACCGGCATGTTTTATATGTACCCGTTGCTCACAGTAATTTGGTGAGAATATAATCATGAGCGAAACGATGTGAGTTCAAAGTCCTACATTGTGAGAAAAGTGAGCAGTACGCCTTTCCTAATCTTATCACAGTTCAGTGACACTTCAACGAATTTATCTTGGCACACGCCGAAACGATCGCACGTGTGCAGTACTCAACCCCAAGTTAATCTTGGAGATGCAACGGACAAGCTTTCCTCTTTCTGAACCGTAGTCGAAGAGAGATGCTGTGCGAGAATTGAACTGCCAATAGCATCTATCTGGTGAGTGCATACAGAGTGTTTCTCGTTGCCTTCAAGGTAGTAACTGTCAGTACAGTTGTGACCACAAGAAAAATATTGTGAACACTTCTAATTTTGTAACAGAAAGTGTTTGTAAAATGTAGTGTTGTAGTCTTGTTCAAAAAGGAACAGCTAACAGAAAAAAAAAGTGGAGAAACTGCTAGCAGTGCACTATGATGGACCCTTACCGCTGGTGCAGATTTAATGGGGTCCAGATCTCTTGACCCCACCTCAATTTCTGCCGTCAGATAATGCTTCGATGGACCTCTTTCAATTGATTGTGTGTGCCTGAAGCCTGTGACTTCGAAGGCGCTACGGAACATTCTCTCTGCACTCGACAAGTGACACTTTAGAGATCTGGTTCATAAACCGTTTCAGCCGGAACACCTCTCGGAATACAACGCATGCTCAGAACATATGCGGGGCACAGTTGCTTCACAGCGCTAAGACAGAATTTAATAAAAAATAAAAAATACATACTATGCTTAATCCTTGACTGCCAAAAGATTGTAGGAAAAATACATAGAAGTAAGAGCAATAGTATGAATAGAAAGGGCCTCACCTAGTGCAGTGAGGTCCCGAGAAGGGGGAGGGAGGGTACAAGTGATGGTCTGCTAACACAGTTCCCGCGGTTGGCTATCTCCACAGAGTTTTCCCCCATTTGTCTGGCTCTCTTGACAGAAGCTTCGTTTCGCGAAAAAAGGGTTTCGGAATTATTACAAAGGCAACTGTGCTCCACAAGTTCGTGATTTTGAGATTAAGATTTCAGTTTAAAGGTTGTCTTTTTAAATGCTCTCAAATTAAGAGCAGACACACTCCGGTTCGTTGACTGCTAAGAGGTGAGCCCATTTGTACCCTGCTGCTGTAGTGGTGTAGTCCGAAAATATTTTGGGAAGGATTCTATGGGGACTTTAAGTGGTGGAGGAGGGATTCCCCCTCAATCATTTCCCTATCCCAAATGTACGACTTCGGGGGGTGGGGCTGAACCCCTCCCCCCTTGCTATGCCCCACCCCTGCTGCCGTTATAGACGTCGTTTTTGCAGTTGAGTTCTGTGACAGGGCGGACATCCTCTCGTGAAAGAAGCAAGCAAGCAAAGAAAGAAGCAAAGAAAATGTGCAACTACAATTAAGTTTGCAATTAATTTCGGGCAAAAGCGAGATAGCAAATTGAATGACTCCTAGTTGCAAGCCATTTCACGTTTAAGAAATCGTGAAACACGAACGTGCGTTAAAATATCCATCCCCGAATTCCGATACGCAAACGAGCCGAAACCGAAATCGCGGCGACCCGGAACGCGCGGAGTACAGCGCTCATTTAACGCTCGAGAGCCACGTGATTTGGAGCGATGGAGATGATTGGAGGAGGTGCCGCTTCACTGGCCAGATAAGGCTCCGTCGGCGAGGGTGACGCGCTCCTCAGGTGCGCTTTTTCAGTTTCGGTTCATTTGCATATCGAAATTCGGGGATGGACATTTCAACGCACGTGCGTGTTTCAGGATTTCATAGAACCTGGAATGGCGTTCAACGATCGAAGGTTGGCCCCTAGTTCTGCTGTCTCGGTTTTGCCAGAAATTTCCTAATTAAAGAGTTCATTAATGATTTTCAGGTAATTAGTCGACCATCTTGTAGTTACATACTCTCTTCCAGAGGATGCCCGCTTCGCCGTAGAACTCACCTGCAAAAACGACATCTATGCTGTTCTCATAGCTTTTTTTATAAGAATTCTGTAAAGGCTAAAGAAAAACATCCTGTATTCTCTAGCCTAGCCCCCTTTTTATTCCGTGTTAGCACCGCGAAGCGACTGTGGCTATGAGCGGCGTACAGATGTGGACAGATGGAGAGAGGACACCACCTCTGGATCCGCCCTCCTTAATATGATCGTTACCGAACTCGATGTAAAATTTATCAATGGCATTCTTCATGTTTTCGCATCGGAACACCCAGTATTTTTCGGTTTTAATGAAGATACGCGGCCTGCGCTGCTTCTAGGCGGCCAGCGAGAGCGAGGTTCAAATGTTCAAACAAACCGTGCCGTTAGCAAGCTCGTCCGGGTTGCAGGCTGGAGGTGTTGTGGTGTGATGTTGTGAGCGAGTTTCGGAAGTCCATCATTTGCCACTGTGAAGAAGAAGCCGGGTGCAAGATGGCTGCTAGCGGCAAATGTTCATTTGTTTGACTGCTTGTGAGTGTAGCTGGCAGAAAAGATACCACACTGGAACCGGACTGGTTAGGGTTGACTGTACGCAGAAGTGCCAAAAAATGTGGATGTCATCACGCACATTTCAACGAAATGTCAGTGCCCCCTGAGTGAGAGCCTGCAAGCAATACGTTCCAAGGTACAGAGGCGAAACTAACAATGTGACGGCAACGAGGGTAAGCCTCAGTCCAACATCGATCCAATGCTCTTGGAACCATAGGTCGGCGAGATCATGATCGCGGCAGCCTTGCCAGTGCTCGTGATCGCACTCATGATCGCGATCATCAGGCTTTGATAAGGCACTGTGATCATGATTGTGCCGACCTATGCTTGGAACACGGCGCGTTTCTATCCTGCAATTCTCAAACAAGTGGTTCGCATGTCAGGGGCATTTATCAAGACGGTTCCGATGAAGCTACAGAAGGAGAAATACATGTGTTACACCAGTAAGGGCCAGATATGGCTCATTTGAGCAACGCTTGTACGGAACAGGCGTTACCGATCGCAAAGTGCCGATGACTAAAGTGCATGGACGCTTGTACAGATGTTCAGTCAGAGTACAATTCTGAAGGACGCTCTCCATTGACATACATGGACTTGACCAACGTTCAAGGTAAATTAATCTTGATTACCACAATTTGGGAATTGTTGAGAGCAGTGAATAATGTGTCAGTACATTGTTCTTTGTAGAAAATTCTGTCACGCCAACTTCTGCACCATGACTGTTCCCCGACACTGAAAGACCTGGCCGTTGCATGTGAAGTGAGACGTTGTTACAGAAAACGATCACTCCTTGTTTAAAATAGAAGAAATGCTGTCACGCTGTCTCTGCTGCTGCATCAAAAAGCGCAGACCAATCTAGGATGTGCGGTACGTCTCTATACCTACGTGGTAACCTGATTGATTTTTAAAAGAAAAAAAAAATGACAACCTTATTCTCACTGTATGATTCATTCCACTGTTTTGTTCCCTTACATTGAACTTACATACAGACATAAAAATATATATAATAATATAAAATTACAGACATTCGTCATGCAGTGAATGAAGCTGGGCATCCAGACCTTAAATTTCGGGGTTCTGCGTACCCCGATGTATTGTTATGTATTTCCAGCCAAACAAAACGCTTTTGAACATGCTTTCAGCATGGTCGTCAAGCAAATCCAACCCAAATTTCAGAACCGCTGGATGACCTTGACAGTTTATGCGCTTCATATCGCTTTCGACATTGTCACACAGAGTCCCACACAGTCCGCCAAGTATACAACGATGCAGTGGAAGGCGAGGGAAATGGATGAGCGTCTACTTGAGCGAGTGAGGCAGTCAGCCCAGCTGTATGTCTCGGTCCCAGCCAATAAGGCAACCAGTCGCGCAAACTTCACAGTATGGTAAGCCAATAGAGATGCTCCCAAACGATATTGTGATGCGTTGAGTGTTGCATGGTGAACTAACTACAAAGCAAACCGTTTCAGCTGTGCGTATCCCAAGCAGAAATCAACAAGATGAGCGGACTCTCCCCCCTACTGCTGAAGTTTATATCCTGCACATGGTAGGAACATTTTCCTGTAGGTTAGAAGTGCATTACATATCATAACTCCGTAGTCAACATCATAAAAAAGAAAAAAAAAGAACGCGTACTATACCAAGCATACGATTCCCTAAGTTGTCATTAATTTCTTCCCTTTTCTTTCTCCCAGGTATTGTGCATGAGTAGCTGGTGCTCTTAACGAGTGCCTACATCTCCATTTTTGTTCTTTGTCATTCCATTCATGTTGCACATATTTCCAAATCTGTACAAACATTTCTAACACTCTGTACTCATGAAACAATCGTGTGCTTTGACGTAAAAAATGTCATCTCCTGTTCGCACGTCAGCGGAGCAGATGCTTGGCACATCGGTCACAGGTATGTAGCTTTCAACGTTTTCCTTGATTTTGTGGCAGATTGCACCTTTTGTACATTGTTTCTTCTTCTAGGTCTTAGGGTGTTAATACGTGCTTCTCGAGGGCCGTCTCAGGAGATCTCCCCACATCGGAAGTATATACCTCCACCTTGCTTCTTTGCTTCAAGCGATAGGGCACAAAGCAATTTATATAATTTACTTTAGCCTTTACAGATGAAGTGCTCAGAATGGTGCATACCATGATGCTTATCAGGAGCACCACACCGCGCGGCTTGACCTCGTATTAGCTCTTAGTCAACCAGCATTATCTTCATTAACTTGTCAGTTGTTCCTTATTGCTCGTGTCCGTATCACGGCGTGTAGTGCCAACGCTGTATAGGTTTACCTATAGTAAAAGCGTGTTCTGACCTGGAGATTTCCTGCCGTTGGGAAGTGCCCGCAAGTTAAGCATGTGAACATTTTATGGAATAAATATTCATTTGATGTGTGCTGCCACGAGACAGATTTGTTCATGTCCTGTTTTTGTCGCGCTTTCCAATCTGATCCACGAGGTGACTCCTCAGCTCAGCAGGCAAGGTCATCAGATGAGAGTGTCTGCAAGTAGCGGTCCTTATGTTTCTCTGGTGTCTGGCATAAAGCGTACGTCCACGAGTCCGGGTAAGATAGGAGGAATCTAAGACTACAATCGCAGCGCAACGGATTTCCATACATGTACACATACGTGCTGTTTCTAAGTGGACGTACACTGTCCTCTTCAATCGTCGTTAAGTTATTCCGCCCGATGTTGAGAAACTCCAGAACTGGCATGTCCTCGCCAATGTCCTTCGGCAGCGAAGTCAGGAGGTTTCGTTCCAAGTCCAATTCTTTAAGCATGGGTGCCGGTCGCGGCAACATTGCTCTCGTGAACTTCTTCAGGTGACTATCCTGAATGATAACCAGGCGAAGATTTTTTAGCTCTGACAACCAGTCGTCTTCCACATAGCCAATGCGTGATTTGTAAATGTACACTCTGTTCACACTCTGTGGTAGTCCGTTGAAGTCTCGAGTCAAAGCCAAGTAGTTGTAGTTATGAAACTCTAGCTTTTCCAACATGTTCAGCCTGTTGAGCATGCTCCAGGTATCGGGCAAGGTGCTGTCCTTGAACACAATTATTTCCAGCGAGTTTTCAAGTCCCCAAAATGGATTCGGCCCAGAGCCAAACTGCGCGTAGCTCTTCACTTTGGCGCCGTTAAATTCGAGCGCGGACACGTTGTAGTCCATGAACACTCCGGCGGGGTAGTAGTCGAGTTCGCCGTCTTTCACGGTGAACCAGACATTTTCATAGTGCAGGGCACTCCTGGCGAAATGGTAAAAGTCGCCCACCTTAAAGATGTTAACGCACGTGTAGAATTTGTAGCTGTTGCACTTGGCAGTACACAAATCGGAGCGGTCTTTGTTCTGGCACGAGGGAGCGGACAATGCCGTTCGCAGAAGGTGTAGCACTATAAGTAGCCAAACGTGATGCGTTGGAGCCATCCTTATACTGCGTGGCTCAGCACATCGAATGACACGTGCGTTAAACTTTCAAAACCGGTTGGGACGAAGGTTGTTCGCACAAGTTCAAGGCATGCATAGACATGGTTATCCTTGTAAACTTCCGTTACACATATATTGCGTAAGTACATTTCGCGAAAACTCACGGAAAGCGAAACTCTTCCGTGCTATAGCAATGAATTGAACCAGTCATATGAACGGGAGGAGTGGAATCAACGAACGAGCTTTTCTAGGTCTCTCGTTAGTCACGGAGCCTCACGAAAGCGCGCTCAATGTTTCGAACGTTCGATAAGGCTTCGCTAAGTCATGTGCAACGGCGATGACGTAACGTTTGGTACGAGTGCAGGAAATCATTTCAGTAGCCCTCCGCATCAGAACAAGTGGTGCGTGAAAATCTGAATGCTTTTCAATGATGTACGACCACAGAACCGAGCACTACAAGGAAAGAACATCAACGCGCAATTCGGAAACGACTGGTGGTACGACACCATGAAAGTGGCGGCAGCTAGAAATTGCAGAATGAATGAATGTCGATTTAATCACTCTGGAGCACATAATGGCCCATGTTCTGATTCATTTTTTATATATGTTTTCCTTCTGTCTCTCTGCCTTGGGTGGTGGGGTCACTTCCTGCCACCAATGTCCTGTCGTCCATGTACCAACCTCGTTCTGATACTAAGAACAGTCTATTTACCCTCAGCACAATCTCACCACCAGGCAGGCGCGTGATTGTCAAAGTACGTGGGACGAATAGACTTCGAAGCCGCCACGGAAATACCTCTCGTATAAGTTGAGCGTGACAAACGAAGGTCGTCAGTCCATGCAACCAAAGGACGGTATTCGTTCTAGGGCTTACGCTCGTAGTGAGCAAACCGGACTGGGCGGCCCCGTGTACAGCGATGTTCGGATATAACGATTACTCGTCGCTGTGACACCAAGATACATTGAATAGTCGCAAAGGAGGGTATTTGCATCGATGTGAACCGGTGAACACTATTTTGCAAGAAGTGTGGAAACTCGCTCGAAAACAAAGCTTCCGGGCAGAGCCGTCGCGAGGCGAGTTTACGCCCAGGGCAGGGCAAGACTGGAGCGACTCCCCCCTCCTCCTCGCCCGTTGAGGTCAGAAACCCTGTAAACAAAGAAAAGAAAACGCTTATTTGCACTGCCGAGGTATATTGAAATGTCGCATAAGGCGGGTATTTGCATCTTAGCGGAGCGAAGGTCGATAGCGCACCTGAGGAACACGCGGAAGTGTTCCCCGGCTGGACGCAACAGGTACTATGGACCTACGCGCTTCTTGACGGTGCATGCCCTGACCATATCTAGCGGGATTTCGCGTTGACTGCATTGGTGCACCAATGCAGTCAACGCGAAATTCCGCTAGATCCCGCTAGGATCGGACATCCTGCTTTCGATGCCAAAAATAGGACACCGTCTGGCTTTCCCCTTCCACTGATGACCAACATTTCGCGGACAAGTCGATAGTGCTCGAACAATAGATCCGCATAAGTTCAGATTGGCACGAAAACCGGCCAGATAGGAAAGTATACCATAGGATAGGACATCGCGAGTGACTGCCTACCAGATAAGGGCACACCTCCCATCATCTCTCTGCTCATTGGTCAGCCCCTGGAAGATAAGGGGCGGGCTTCGCAATAAATAAGAGCAACGGTATTGAAGAGGTCATTGGTGACATCTGTTTTGACAACCAGCTCCGTAAGTACATTTCCACTTGTTGATAGCGTCGCGTCGCCTTTCAAGCACGTCTTTGACGTGGCTGTCTCAACGGTGGTGCTCATGGGTACCTATCAAGACTCAGGACAGGACTTGCTCAGCGAATCTCTGGAGGAGTAATCTGTCTCTAGCTATAATGGCGCAGCGTCACCGACAGCAACCGTTCTCATCGTATAGAGTTCAAAGATTAGATAAACTCTTGTATGGAAGAGAATCCGGAGACAGCATTGCATTGGTGCTCTGCATCCCTCGTAGGTGCAAGTGCACTCCGCCTATGCACTCGGCTGCCAGATGCAACAATTGACTAGGAATAATGTATTGTACATTCTTAGCCCCTTAGCACCAATTTTTGCGAAGCGCATAAGTGACTCAAGGATAACTACACAGTAAATCATTTTACACCTTTCTTTGCTCAGAAAAGGTGTATTCTTGTAAGAACACCATTTTCTATTCCGCAAAGGGTGCAAGAAGAGCATTACTAATAGTGTTATATCAAGATACACCTCGTTTTATCCAATGTCGATCATTAATGGTGCAAAGTGGGGAATTGAAACAGGTGTTTATCGTCTAATACAGTACACATTTTTTACACTCCATTTGAATTGGGAATACGGTGTTAAAAATGGCGCTTTATTTCGCCAGAGAAAAATTATGCTGGTTTCACAGCTCCGCTCAGCAAGCAATCACATTATAGACGATAACCTGAGTTAGAAACACAGTATTTGACAGGGAATAATGTTAGGTATTTAGCTGATATATTTGACTTGTTGCAAATGTGGGTGTTCATTGCAAAGACGTATTCCCGTCACGGTTACAAACGTTTCCCGCCCCACCACATGTAACGAACGTTCCCCAGCAAATTGTATTTCAGTATAAGATCCATCCAACACGCCAATATAGGCTACTGGGGGTGCCCGAGGTCTCCAGGCCTCGGCACTCACCTTGGCCCCACAGTGTTACCAAGCTACCGAGGCGTGCCTGCGACGCACTGCGTTCCAGCTTAGGTTCCACGATGGAACCACGGCTGGAAGCCTGCAGTGTTCAGGGTGGTGCTCGCCATAGAAGCAAGAACGTCGAACAGTGTGTCTCGACCACTGGTCTCGGCATGCTGCCACAGAAGCTTTCATTACACTAGCTATTTGCGAGGGAATATTTGCCAGCAAACAATTCCATAATAAAGGGTGTTTTTAATAGAAGACTCCCCTTTTAAGGGTGTTTTTGTTTTTTAACGCCCATTATAATAGTGTTTCATTAGGAATACACTTAAGTAACGGGTGTATTAGAAAACGCCCATCATTTGAGTGTAAAGGCAACACGAAAAAGGTGTGCGCCATGGGACAAGCCATTTACACCAAAAAAGTGTAAAAGAGTTTACTGTGTAAGATAAGCTCCTCAAAAAGAGCCACTGGCGGCAGTGAAGTGGTCTGTCAGATGTGGCGCTCACGTGGGTCTTGGCTGATGTCACTTCGAGTAGTACCTTTGAAATATAGCTTATCTCGAACGGGGAAGCACTCCGTATCGGAATGTTTGTCAAGCACCCAAGTCTGTACAGTTGCACATTTTTACGTCAGCAAAACGATTCCCGTGAGAAACTGCATCCCATGCAGCCATGCTTCCTTGCTAGTGTTACTAGCTCTATAAACCATATTTTCCAGTCTTGAGACCACTCTGGTCTAATCCGGTCGGCTCCGTCGTGCGCCGTTATCGAGCATAATCTCAGGGCATCGACATGCGATCCGTTCTTGCCTCCTTGTTGTCGAGGCTTGTGTTTACACTGGAAAGTCCCCATATCGAGCGATGTGGGAGGAGGGGACTGAAACGTAGCAGAGATGGGCTCCCTTTTTGGGATACTCTCATCAAAGGTGTACTTGAAATTTTTTATTTTCCAAATTGTATGGTCGTAACCTTTTGGAAGGAGCTTAACCGTGCAACTCTGGTTTGTACTAGACACGTACTGTACTAAGCACTTGTGCATTCCACACAACGCCACTGAAGGTTCCATATTATTTCGTCCTTTGTCCAAATCTCGAAGGCTCTCTGCGCAACATTTCAGCAACCGCGTGGATGTCAACACCATATGGCATAAACGAAATGGCGTTCTATATGGCGCACACAACAAAGAGATCGTCCTAGCAGTGCTTTGTATGTATTACTGCTGGTGGCAAATAAACAACCAATCAATAAATGAAATACTGTAAATCCCTTATCGTTCGCACGCCCCTAAGTTATCGCGGATCTCACAAATTGAAAAATTCGTATTAAACCAGTTCAATTGAAAATTTTAAGGGCACATGAGAATTCAGAGAAAGAATTGACACTTTGAAAGCAAGAGAGAGTGCTAGAACACCGTTGATGACGTCACAGAGAAGATACCCCAAGCAGCACAATGCACTGAAAGTCGAGTGCAATAGGGGTGGACGGGTAGGTGGAAGGCCTTGAATAGACTCGTGAAACTAAAGAAGATTGATAGGACACATACCGTCCAGCCCTATTGCACTCGACTTTCGGTACATTGTGCTGCTTGGGACCATGCCTACCGGAACCAATGACAACGTGCATGACTCAGAATCTTATCAGTAGATTGGTTGCGGTAGACACGTGTCTCACCGTACGGCCATGTCTACCCAAGCAGCACAATGTACTGAAAGTCGAGTGCAATAGGGGTGGACGGGTAGGTGGAAGGCCTTGAACGGACTCGTGACACTAAAGAACATTGATAAGGCACACACCGTCCACCTCTGTTACACTGGACTTTCAGTACATTGTGCTGCTTCTGCTTGGGGGTGCTCTGGAGCCACGTTATCAACGGTCTACTAACGCTCACTATTGGTTCCGGTAGGTGCGATAACTGTACGGTTACTGTATCAAACTTGGTTGCCTAATTGTTAGCATTTGAACAGCTTGAAATGGGACAATCAGGCCACGAATATGAGCTCTGTGCCGCGCGAAACGAAAGGGTTTTACAGTAGGTGACTTTGGATGAGGTTCAAGAAACCGTATACGTGGACATTGGGGTAAAAAGCTGGTGCCGGATAGATCCCCCCCCCCCCCGGGTGAGGGCAACAAGCACCACGCAAGCCGTTTTACTGTCCACCGCTAGAGAAATGGTCATCGTAGATGCACAGTTCCGCATCCAATGTGCAAGCTCTCTTTCTCGGTGGCATGAGAAAGATTCTCGTAGCATTCCTCAAAGAATAGGCACCGCAATCCCTGCGCAGGATGTAACAGATGCGTTCACACATAGGAATGCGTCAAGACCTATCGTGTCCCTTACTCGTGGTCATTATCTTATCGCTTGTTTTCAATACGTTGCCAAAAAGAACGCTCTCATGTGCGATCCTCGTGCTATATGTAATTTGCGTGATATGTCTAATCTGAGGAGCCGGATCGCGAACGCATCCCGATTAGCACCGAAAGAGCTGAAATGGCCAAGAATACGAAGAGGCTTCAAACAAATCAATAAATCTTTTGTTAGCGCGTCTGAACAAAAATGAATCCTTCTGTACATGTTCTGTACATGGTCGTGGTCCTTGCTACTTGTGTCGAAGGCCCGGTGACATGACACACTAGTGTGCCCCAGTGGTCTACCCTCATGCTTGTTTTTGTACACTCTTAAAAAAAAGGTGTACTTTAACTCCTTTCCTTGCCACATATATAACACCCTTTTGGAGAGTACAATTACGCTCAAAAGGGTGTCTCCTCACTCCCTCAAAGGAATAGCATAACACCTTCTCCCTGCCGGGGAGTAATATTACTCTCTAGTAGGGAGAAAGGTGTTATGCTACTAGAGTGTATGTGTGGCTTTAATTCTAGCTACGGCTATATCTGTGAAGTCGTGCTACCTGCAGTATGGGGGGGGGGGGGGGTGATGAAGCGCCCCAGCTGTGTCGACTTCACAGGGAACTGTACATGTTTGTGAACAAACGTCTCGGAGAGCCCCGGAAAGCCGTGGCTATACAGTGACCAGTCGTGTAACATCAACCACCGTGTTGTTTTTTTGCTGCAGATGGCGCGAACAGTGCTGTCCCTTGTGCGAGCCATGAGCCGTGGCGCTCCCCGACCACGACTACAAGGAGGATACTACCAACAAAGACGTACGTTTCAGCAGTGTCCTGCTTGCAAAATGCTGCTATCTGCTGTACACACTTTCTTTTCATGGATACCAGTTAGGGTTCTTCGCTATCGCGTTAAACCCGATTTTTCACGATAGTTCCCCCCCGAACAAGTTTTCAAGAATCCGGGTAAAACCCGATATCTACCCGAAATCCTCGAAATCGAACTTGTCGTTCTAGCTAAACCGCCGGGAAAGTGAATCATATGATTAGCAAAGAGAGCTGTAGAGGGATACCACCTCTACAGCTGCGGGGTGGTACGCAGTCGTCCTGATATGCTTGGAGCCCAGAAGTGTAACCAGGCTCCGGAATAGACGGGATTCAGAGCTATTTGTGACAACCTAGTTGTCCTCCTTTTATAATCCCCTCCTGCAGGAGTGAAAGACGAGCTCTTGTGGAGCTCGGGCAAGTGTTTGGATACCACAGTCATTCACTGTCCCAGTTCCGAGCGGAAATATAAATTTCTCGTCCAAGTGTTACAGCCATGGCTTGTTTCTGTTAGGTTCAACTCTTTAAAAGGAGGATATAATATGCAAGAGACGGGCGAGTCGCCCGTGATACATGAGTTTCGCTCTGCCCAAGCAGCTTCGACTGAGGAAAAACTGCGTCAGACGTAACGCGAGCTTCCCTTTGCTTCTCAGCCTTTAGGTACGTTGCACCCTCACGTGGAGAGCTTCGAATACAATTGCACGTACACGTACGGAGAGCACAGGGAACACCCAACATCTCGCTCCTTAACTCTGGTCGTACCCGTAACGGGTTGGTGGCTTCAGATGTCTTCCCTAACGTGACGTATAGGTCCAGACGCTTCCGGTACTGTTTGTGGAGTTGTCCCATCGGATGGACTTGGAGGGGGAACGCAGGGCAAACGGGAAACAGACAGCTGATCATCGTCAATGCTGCTTCCTCGGTGGTCAAGCACTAAGTGCTTTGCATTTCGGCGAACGGTGCCCTGATCTGTGATAACCCAGTAGGACCGAGGAATGTCAGCCACACTCAATATGGTTCCGTGACGTTTAAGGTCAGCTACCCAGACCTTCTGCTGATGTTGGAACTCCTCACGTTCTCGGACAGAATGGCGCCTGTTGAAATTTATTTCTTGCGCGCTCACAGAGATCGTAGCGCCCGATTCCGCCCCGAATTCTCGTATATGTAAATAGCACCCGATTTTTACCCCCCGAATTTGAAAAATCACAAAACCCGAAAACGAAGAACCCTATATGGATACTCCATTTATATGTGAGAGCCACCCTGCTATACGGGCTTATAGATATCATCATGATGTATAGGAAAACCGAGAGGCACAGACAAAAAATAAAAAAAATAAAAGGAACACACGCACACACACAGATCGTCAGAAGTGTCGTCCTGAGGTGTGTGTGTGTGTTTTTGTCCGTGCCTCTCGGTTTTCCTACATCATGATGAAATACTAGCTTGCCTGCACCCTATCTCTACTCTCACATATATCATGGGCGAGACCCATAAAAGTACTGAATGTACAATATAAGAATGTATTTCTCATTGTGCAGTACGCGAAAAAGCTCGGTACAGCTTACTTGTTAGGTTACTGCTGTGTGCCAGACATGCCGCTAAAAGACGACGGTCTCGGCACCCACGCCAATGGTGCATTCCACACGGAGAGGCCCACATTAGGGGCGCCTATAACATCGGGTCAGAGTGCACCTGCGCTGTCGGGATGGACTCTCACCTCGCTAAGCAGCCGGTTTCCTTCGAGCATCGGAGCCACTCGCTCGTAGGCTCGACATGTAGCCCTATTGATCAGTATTAAATGCTTTATGTTGCTGTAGCCCACTCGGGTACATTTCAGTTAACGATTTCTATGTCCTGTTTGTGTAGTAAAGTGTAGCATCTTACATTCTGATGCAGGCATGTTGTGAATGTTGTATTATAAGTACGCAGCGGTGCGCACACCTATGAAAAGGCTATATTGAAAATGGACGACTTTCTTTGCATTGGATCAACGATGATGTGCGAAAAATGTTAGCTCACCGTGCATCCTACTCAGTCCTACTCTTGTGCCATAAAGCACCAAAACACAACCCTGTCCTATGTGTATCGGACAACGCATTTGAACTCAACGTGGTATGACATTAGACATGGCAACACACTTGCTAGCTTTAATTCGAGTACCCAGTAAAGACAATTCAAATAAGTGGAGCCAACTGGAATTTAATTATCGGGACATATGGTTGATATCGGCTCGCGAAAGCTTCGAAACTCGCGCAAAAAGAGAAGACGTTCCATGACAAGCAATGTGCCATCATCTCCTTGGAAGAAGAAGAAGAAGAATGTGCCACTGAGGCTGAGGTGAAGATGCTGGCACGACTGGGGCCCGCCTTGGCTCGGCGGTTAGTGCAGCGACGCCTGATTAGCAGTGAGTGGAGGCTTGAGGCTATCGCTACTTGCTCCGGATATCTTTTGCAGTATTTACTCTTTGGGAAAAAAAAGAAAAGAGTGGCAAAGCGACTGGCATTTCTATCCCCGCCAAGGGCAACGTCCGAATTTTTGAGTTGAAACCCCAACGGTTGCTCTTCCTATTGTATACCCCTTTTGCCCTTACAAAAAAAGGCAACGGAGCAAAGGCAAACGGTGAAAGCATAGGGAAATTGATGCGAGAAAATGGAGTCTGGTTATATTTCAAATGTTTTGGAACGCGCGCTCTATTATTGGTTTGTGGTGCTTTGTGTATCGCCTGACGAATGCCGAATAAAAGGTACATTGTCCTCTAAGGTACGCTTGGTATACTTTCCAATGAAAGGCAGTACTGTTGTATCCATAAATAGAGTGAGCTATCTCGTAATAGGTACGGTCGCTTTGCATTCCCGCCAAGAGGAACTCCATTCTCTCGGCGTCGCGACGACTGTGCCATTGGGCTCAGAATCAGTCAAGGTCATCTTCAACGATGACAACGCCTGCGACCTCAACTACATTTGGGTATGAAACCTTTTCTTTTTCGTTCTCAGTGATTATTCAGGGCAATAACGAATTTGTCTGATTGGCAAGAAGCGATATAACCAGTAAATTCCCCAGAAGTCGACCTTTGGGGGCGGGGGTGCTGAGCTTCCAGAAAGTGGAAGGATGTTTATGCTACCGCCAGCTGTATTGCGCAATCTCAGAAATTTTCGAGGGAAGGAGAATACCTAGCTGCAACATACTCAAGCTCGATGTGGATACGCTGAGCTTCAGTGTAACGGCTCAGTGTAATTGACCTCTCCCTGTTTGTAAACAAATGACGTCATAATGTTCGACAGCGCCACCAATTTGGTAGGCTTAAAGTACGCTGGAAGCTAGGGGCCCATTGGACACATCCTAGAAAAGTCGCAAACGTCACAGACGTCTCGTACGTCACATGGATGTTGCACGGACATACACAAGGATTAATTAAACGCCGTTGCAGACATAGCTTAATTGCAAAGAAGCAGTCTCGTCACAATTACAGATGTTCCACACCCTACTACACTTAACCAGCGTCCCTCGAAATATTTAATTTTAGTGTATTTGGTTCAACCGGTATGCCATAGTAGCTGGTATGCACGGCTAACGATGGATGCCAATGATTGCATTGCTTACCGGTTTAGAGGGAGATCGCCATATGAGCACCTGCATGCTCTTCGTTTTAGGCGAGGGCAGTGTCATTTTTGTCACGGGATGTGGTTGAGCAAGCTGGCCTTCCTGCCGCCTTAAACTTTCACATATATTCTAAAATTGTGTAATTTTGAAATAAAATGTATACTATAAAATATAATATAAAACGATATGTGAGTCATCAGTATTAGTATTCGTAGTAGTCAGTAGTTAGATATTGCACCGATGAACCTGTCACGGCACTCTTAACAGATTGCTCAGTGAATTTCAATGTTTACGCACACGCATAACATGTGAATTGGTTTGCTCTTGGTGCAGCTCCGTGACAATTGTCCCTGCCCCAAGTGTGTCCACCCCGACAGTAAGCAAAAACTCGTAGACACAGCAGCGCTCGACTTCAATGTAAGGCCACAGCAAATGGCAGTTACGCCGGACGGCTCCCTGGACATTATTTGGAACGAGGGACAACACGAGTCGGTCTACGACCCAATCTGGTTCGTTCCTCCGAGCCACACGTTAGAGAATATCGTATGTTTATGAAAGCAATACGCAGGTTATACAAGAACGCCCGTAGCTACATGCTAGACTCCTTCCACAAAGCTGCGTCCAGCTCGAAGCCTCCGCCCTTGGAATTATGGGACCGAGTGTCCATATGGAAGAACATGCCCGAGTTGTCTTACAAGGAATTCATGACCACCGAGGAAGGCCTCTTCCGCTGGCTGGACCTAGTCTACCGCTACGGGGTCGTTATCTTACGGGACGTGCCACAAAAGAAGAACCAGATTCTGGAAGTCGTGAACCGGGTGGCCTACGTCAAGTCCACAATCTGGGGAGACACTTTCGACGTCGTGTGTCAGCCAGTCCAGAACGACCCCAAGCATCTGGCCTACACTGGCATGTATCTGGAGCACCACACAGATATGAACTACAGGGAAAAGTCTCCAGGTAAGTCCCACTCAGCACGCCATAACCCTACTCAATGGTGTTTGTGCCACAGCAGCCGTCTAGCTGCGGGTCTCAAGCAGTTCCTGTGGTGACCACGAATGCATTATGAAGCACTGTTGAAGCTGTTCCGATATTTTTGCTATTGGATTGACGTATCCCGAGGGATCTCGGAATAAAGCAAATATTCCGGGCATTTTCACGATGAAGTTATATTCGAATGGCTCAGTGGGCCTGTTGGTACATAGCTATACGAAGAAATTGGAGCTGTAAGGACAAGGGACATGAAGAACACACGTATACACCGTCGCAGGAGCAGTCGGTCCCGTGTCAAGGGCGGTTCCAGGATTTTTTCCAAGGGGGGCAAAGGTCTTCCGGGGTGGGGGGGGGGAGGCAGCGTGCAACCCCCTCCCCTACCACCTCTTTTTCTGCAGGCGGACGTTGCGGACTGTGCGGGTGTACAGAGGATCCTATTATGATATCCGAGAATAATCATTACGACCCGTGACTAAAAAGTGCACTATTTTCACAGGCGACTTTGGGTCTCTAAAGGGGTGCCACGGCCCCCCCTTGCCCCACCCCCTCGGTACGCCCACGTCCCGTGTACGGGTGTTCTTTGTGTCCCTTGTCCTTACAGCTCCAATTTCTTCGTATGTACTCAAGTTATATTCGTACACTAAACTGACCAGTGCTGAAGCCCACATCAAACCGGAGTCGAAGGAAACCAGACAAAAATCTGAAATGCTTCAATACCTCGTGACGGTTGCAGGGCTGCAAATGCTGCACTGTCTAGAGTCCTCGAAAGACCCAGGTGACCATGGCGGAAAGTCCTTCCTCGTGGACGGTTTTATGGTTGCCAACTGGCTGAGGCAAAACAACCCGGCCGCCTTCCACATTCTTTCCTCTACGCCTGTTCAGTTCAGCATCAGCTCGCATAATGTGAGGTGTCTTTTGCGCTTGCGGGGCACACTCGCTAATAAATCCTCCTAAAAATGTCCAGATGCGGTACAGCCAAACGACCCCGATCATCTGCGTTGGGAAGGACGGCAACACCGAGGAGATCCACTATAACAACCGCACCATGGCACCTCTTCAGGCGCCACCGCAACTCGTCAAGCCTTTCTATCACGCCCTCAAGTATGCGATAATTACTCCACGAAAGTACCAGATCTGACTGACTGAAATAATGCGTGTTTCAGGGAATTCGTCCAGAAGTTGCGCGACCCTGCATCCGAGCTGTCGTTCCACATGGTGCCGGGTGACCTTGTCGCTTTCAACAACCGACGAGTGCTGCACGGACGAACCAGCTTCGATCCGACAAAAGTTTCCAGGTACCAGGGTATTTGCGTAGCAATTATGCGAGTGTCGCACTGGAATGACGTCCGTCTTGTTGTGGCCCAGAGAAAACTGCTCTTGGTATAACGATGCCTCCCAAATTCTAGACGTACCTTTTATAAAGGGCGCTTGAATTGCTCGCACATTTCTATGGCGTCTACTATGTGCACTACAGCATATGAGTCATATGAGCTTGTACTTTACTTAGTAAGTGAGAATGCTTTGGGAAAGCCCGGAGCTTCCAAAGCAACGAAGGAAGGCATAGCATTATATGGTGCAAAAAAGAATAAGAAGAAAAAGACTCAACACCTCTAATGCAGGCTGGTTTTCTGTTGCAGGCATCTTCAGGGCTGCTACGCCGAACTAGACGAAGTTTTTACGCGGTATTTTGCCATGCGCAATGGAAAGAAATGACAATCACTCTCATTGTTCTCTGTATAAAATTTGCAGATCATTACATATAGCAACTGTGAGATTCTTAGTCAACCAGCATTATCTTCATTAACTTGTCAATTGTTGCTTGCTCGTGTCCGTATCACGGCATGTAGTGCCAACGCTGTATAGGTTTACCTATAGTAAAAGCGTGTTCTGACCTGGAGATTTCCTGCCGTTGGGGAATGCCCACAAGTTAAGCATGTGAACATTTTATGGAATAAATATTCATTTGATGTGTGCTGCCACGAGACAGATTTGTTCATGTCCTGTTTTTGTCGCGCTTTCCAATCTGGTCCACGAGGTGACTCCTCAGCTCAGCAGGCAAGGTCATCAGATGAGAGTGTCTGCAAGTAGCGGCCCTTATGTTTCTCTGGTGTCTGGCATAAAACGTTCGTCCACCAGTCCACGTAAGATAGGATGAATCTAAGACTACAATCGCAGCGCAACGGATTTCCATACGTGTGCACGTACGTGCGGTTTCTAAGTGGACGTACGCTCTCCTCTTCAATCGTCGTTAAGTTATTCCGCGCGATGTTGAGAAACCCCAGAACCGGCATGTCCTCGCCAATGTCCTTCGGCAGCGAAGTCAGGAGGTTTCGTTCCAAGTCCAATACTTTAAGCATGGGTGCCGGTCGCGGCAACATTGCCCTCGTGAACTTCTTCAGGTGACTAGCCTGAATGACAACCATGATAAGATTTTTTAGCTCTGACAACCAGCCGTCTTCCACATAGCCAATGCGTGATGCGAAAATGTACACTGTGTTCACACTCTGTGGTAGTCCGTTGAAGCCTCGAGTCAAAGCCAAGTACTTGTAGTTATGAAACTCTACCTTTTCCAACATGTTCAGCCTGCTGAGCATGCTCCAGGTATCGGGCAAGGTGCTGTCCTTGAACACAATTGTTTCCAGCGAGTTTTCAAGTCCCCAAAATGGATTCGGCCCAGAGCCAAACTGCGCGTAGCTCTTCACTTTGGCGCGATCAAATTCGAGCACGGACACGTTGTAGTCCATGAACACTCCGGCGGGGTAATAGTCAAGTTCGCCGTCTTTCACGGCGAACCAGACATGGTCATAATGCAGGGCACTCCTGGCGAAATGGTAAAAGTCGCCCACCTTAAAGATGTTAACGCACGTGTAAAATTTGTAGGTGTTGCACTTGGCAGTACACGAATCGGAGCGGTCTTTGTTCTGGCACGAGGGGGCGGACAATGCAGTTCGCAGAAGGTGTAGCACTACAAGTAGCCAAACGTGATGCGTTGGAGCCATCCTTATACTGCGTAGCTCAGCACACCGAATGACACGTGCGTTAAACTTTCAAAACCGGTTGGGACGAAGGTTGTTCGCACAAGTTCAAGACATGCATAGACATGGTTATCCTTGTAAACATCCGTGACACATATATTGCGTAAGTACATTTCGCGAAAACTCGAGGAAAGCGAAACGCTTCCGTGCTAGCAATGAATAGAACCAATCACATGAACGGGAGGAGCGGAATCAACGAACGAGCTTTTTTCTAGGTCTCATCGTTAGTCACGGAGCCTCACGAAAGCGCGCTCAACGTTTCCAACGTTCGATAAGGCTTCGCTAATTCATGTGCAACGGCGATGACGTAACGTTTGGTACGAGTGCAGGAAATCATTTCAGTAGCCCTCCGCATCAGAACAATTGGTGCGTCAAAATCTGAATGCTTTCTCGTGCACAGAACCGAGCACTACACAAGGAAAGAACATCAACGCGTAATTCGGAAACGGCTGGTGGTACGATACCCAGCCTATATATATACGGCTCTGACGATACCATGAAAGTGGCGGCATCTAGGAATTGCAGAATGAATGAATGTCGATCGATTCAATCACTCTGGAGCACATAATGGCCCATGTGATTCGTCTTATATACAGGGTGTCCCAGCTATATAAATGCGAACATATTTCTTAAATATATATATATCACTTTTTCCGAGGTGAAATCAATTGCATTATAGCGTAGGCTGAAGGGCACTCCTGAGGAGGGTACCGTTGGAGGGCATTAGCAAACTCATAAAGCAATGTCTTAATTAACTTTAACTTTTTAATTATAAAAGCTACGAAGTTGTCCCAATGAGAACATCTTGTCCCTTTGGTCACCTGATACCGGAGCCGTTTTCAGAACAAAAATCCGTTCGATAGATCGTCCGCAAAAAATTCGTGAAGGAACACCATTTTTTTCTTTATTTTGTTCATTGCGCATCTTCTGAGACGCGTATTTCACTCACCCCCAATGTGAGAGGGTGAAAGAGCACACTATCGCCTCTTGCGTCCTGGAAAAAAATGAAAAGAAAACAGAAAATGCAACCCAAGATAAGGCGTGCGTTCCACAACTAACTCTCGAGTAGGAGCTGGTCACGTGACAGGGTTGTACCACGTGACCATGGGAGTAGGTTAACCCTCGGCCTCGGGTAGGTTGTGGAACGGGCGCGAGTACGATTCTCAGCATGGCGGCAGCAGACGACAGTGACATTTGGGCCTAGGGACATCAGAACCGCTGTCTGCTGCTTCGCTTTAGTGTGACATTGTTGACTTCGGTATGGGGTCATCTGCGTGGGTTCGTAAAGCATTCATGCCACGAATTAGGGGTACTTACCGCACGTTCCGAGAAAGGGTAACCCATGGAACACATGGTAGTCAACTAGACGTCCAGACCTGTTCTAGCCCTTGACTTTAGGGATAGTGCCCAAACTAGACGTTGACTAGACGTCTAAAAGTCTTACCATTATTTAGACGTCTAAAATTAGTGATTTACTAGACATCTTGTAGACATTTAGTAATTGACGTCTAATTGTAGACGTCTTGTAGCTGGCCTTGTATGTACCACATATTAGAAATCATCAAGATTTTTGTTTTATTAGCTTTTTAAGAGGTGTGAACACATTCACACATCACATACAGTCACTATATTATAAGAGGTGGTTTTAAGCTTAGCTTTCAGGCTTACAAAACTGAAGTTCAATTGTTACAAAACATATGCAGGAAACTGAATTACTTGATGGCAGAGTTAACATAATTGTGATGTTCAAGTTGTCCGTGAACCGGCCCTGGTGAGTAAGTCTGTTCGCCTTCTGATCCCGAGATCGCTGGTTCGAACCCGGCCAAAAACAGCAGCAACTTAGTGCCAGGATACAGGTTGCTTAGACATGCCATCTTCCACAAGGGACATTAAATACGGTGTGTTGTGTGGTGAGCTTTCATTGCACATTTAAGGACACTCAGGTGGGCAATCCACAGACCGACTGCTGTGGCGTCGCTCATGATCTCAGTTGTCTCGCAATGTAAACCCCAATTGTTATTAAGTCTTCCATGCTGGTATTTGTCCACAAGAGTCGTCACAAGAAATCTAAAAAATGTAGCCAAATGCAGAAAGAGAACTGGAATTAGGAGGGCCATCCAAAAATAAGTTTCCCGATATTTGGTATTCAAAGGAAACACCACTAGGACAAACTGAATGGTGTAGTAGTTGGGTGTGACATCCCGGCACTACAGATGTTGGGTAATGGAGTGCCGTTCACCTAATGTGTCAGGCATTCAAGCATGGATGTAATGTTTCCGAGTACGTCTGACTATCCTAGTACGGAAGAGTTATCCTACTTTTCGTTAAAGAAGAAAAGAGTGAAAGAGTACTTTAGAGAATATCCACTCACAGTTAACACCTGTTTATACAAAACACTTTACAGGCATTGAAATGGTGTGTCCTCTATACAGGGTCGTGAAAATGTGCACAATGAACAGTACAGTGGGAGATCAGCTATAACACCACGAAACGACGTTTCTTTTCTGAAATTCCGAGAATTGTTAACGGAGACTGGCGGGTCACTGGTACTGCACTCTGATACTAATGAGAACAAATTTCCTTCAGCATGGTCAACGAAAGTTATGCGAGATGGGGGCCACATTTGCTCGGTAACATTTGTAAAGAGCAACGAATGAATGCAGCTTGCATTTTCCTTCAATGGTATCAAGACGGTCAAGATGAATTTCTTGGAACAATTTTTATTAATGAAACCTGGATGCATTATGCAAGTGCTGAGACAAAATACCATAGGAAGTCATGGTGGGTGCCCGGTGAAAGCATTCTGAAGGAGGTCAAACTCGCGTTTTCGTCTGGAAAGGCTATGCCGACAATGTTTTAGGACTATCATTGTGTGCAATTTGTAGATTATCTCACATGCACAATGACAGTAAATGCAGATGTACTGCGAGATCCTGGGAAAGCGTCAAACTACAATGAAACAAAAACGCACAGGACTTGGAAGGGTGTAGTACAACCACGTCAACGCTGTCTGCACTCGTCTTGAAAGACTCGGGATTTGTTCGAGAAATTCATCTGGAAATTTGCCAAAGAGAGAAAAAGTACACAAGCGAGCTGGTGCAACGTTGAAATAGGAAGCATCACCTTGAGCATGAGGAGAATGAAGTATACAGGAGACACACAAACGTGAGTTTCCTTTTCGTGGGCTTCCTGTATACTTCGTTCTCCTCGTGCTCAAGGTGATGATTCCTACTTCAATGAAAATTTGCCCAATCTGCTGTTCCATCTTCCTCTCAAAGCACCCCTCGGCAGTCACCAATTCGCAAGTGATCATGAAACACAAATTGATCAGGTGAAATGCAAAGTGAATGCCTCACAGTTTCAAAAATGTACAGCTAAATAAGTGACTGTGTTAGGGAGTAACGTTGAGCTCTAATCTGTACATAAATTTTTTCAATGTTGTGCTATAGGTTTATTATTTTGATCACAGCAGAGGAACTTTTGTTGGATGATCCTCATACATGGAGGAAATTCCTTATTCTCTTACTTTCCATCACACGTGTGTGGAGCAGCAAGTACAATCTGTTTGCAAATGATCATACTGAGGTAATAAAACTGGACTCTGCAACAACCTTCAGAAACTATGCAAGGAATGGACCACATTAACTTTGTCCAATTATATTATGACCAAATGGATAGTATGTAGTCTTTCATGTTATGTGAGTTGTATGCCCATATATTGTAACAAAAGATCAGTCAAATGAAGGCAGTCTGACTGAGGTATGTAGATAATTTAAATAATGTCCATACATATGATGATCCGAGTGTTTTTGGCTCACTGACATGCATATACACTGACAGCATCCACAACTAGAAGACATTACCGGAATCTAAGTGCTGTGAAGTAATATTTTATTTTACTGAATATATATCTTTTTTTCTTAACGGAAGCCCGCATTTGTTCGGGGCAATGTTTTTTGAACTAGCGTTCCTGATGGCGTTACCGTTGCTGGTAAATGTAAATTCTGTACGAAGTAACTCCCCTGCACCAACACCTTAGCACCAACTGCTACACCAACTTAAAGAAATCAGCAACTAAATTATTGAATCACTGAAACGTCAATAAAAAAGTCGACGACGCCGACGAATCGTGCAGCGCAGCACTATAAACCATAGCTCCACAAACACAGCAGCACTTTGCACGTACTGTGGGCAGCAGATAGCAGATGTTTGTTTACTGCACATAACATTTTCCCACAAGCTACACAGCTGCAGCAGTAAATGGAATCTGACGTGACTTAGGGATTTCAGAACCCTTCAAAAAATCTTGAAACTGCCCATGGTATCTCTTTGAAACCACTGAACAGGCAATGCGCTACATATTAGGCACACCTGTAGCTCAGTAGCAAAGGCACTGATAAAATGTTTGCAAAAAGAACAGCGATTTTCAACACATACATCACAAAATACGACACTCGTCGCTGCAACAACGATGGCGATTGCATAATGATGATGATGTTGGTGTAACTTCCGCTGGATTGGCATATGTGTTATTTAACATTTAACCTCCACCATCCAATTATAATGAACGGCCACGGAAATTAAAGATATTACAAAAAATAAGTACTCAATAAGCACGAGCTAAAGCAATGGCAATGACGCCTGCCCGTCTACCCAATCACCATCCATCATCCATCCATCCAACCAGTTCGAACCAGTTCAGTTTCAACGGTTGGAACTTCAAACTTTCCGGACGCGCAACGGGTAGCAGTTGGTGTCTTCACGGCTGCATTCCACTGGTTGTTATACGAAAATCTTTCGAAGTTCTAATCTCCCGCGCGTTTTGTCTTGCAATTTTTGAGCATAGCGAGAACGTACGCCGTGCTGTCCAGTGATAAAAACTGTTGAGCGCAGCAGAGCTCCCAGAGTACTGTGGTGGACAACGTTTCTTTGTTCTCTGGCTTTCAAGTTTAAGGGGTGAGTTCACTTTTCATTAAAGTATGTGCCTGTTTCTGTGCACCAAATCGCATGTAGTAGAGATGCGTGGCATAATATTGGAATATCGTTTCCTTTATTTCGGCTTCGTATCACCGATTGAAGCATATTGGAAGTGTGGGTTGACCTGACTGCACTTGCATTCAAAGTAGTGATTAACGTTGTATGTTCGGCAGTACAACGTTTCATTAAGTGCCTTGGTTCGTCTTTGTGCTAAAACAAATACGGTATCACTAATTAACCATCGAGATTAACGAGTTTTCGATGACTGTTGAAGTCTTGAGTAAACGAAAGTCGACAGTTACGGTTTGCAGGGCGGACATGCCGGAACATAAATGCTGGTTAGTTCATTGTCATGTCAGCCCGACTTCGGTTGTTGCATTTTTCGCTGGTAGTGAAACTACACACTGAAAATTTTGCGCAAGTACTTTTGTTTGCATATCATGGTTTCATAGCAACTGGGTTTTTCTTTTTATAGGTGCTTGGACTATCTTGCATCGGTGGATATGAAAATAGTGGTAACCTACCCTACGAAACAGCTGTTTGCACATAAGCTTAACAGTTCCCTGTGAGGTGAGGGGAAGCAGTTGTCACTGACGTGTGACTGTGTTGCCCTCCAATGTTCCTGATGTTCGATGTGCCCCCTAATCTTACTCTGGAGGGTGCCTCTTTAAATTTTTTGTCAACAAAGTATTGCAAATATAGTTGGTGGAAGACTCTAACTGCTTTCCATTTACATGGTTGTCTTGTGGTTAACGAAATCGAACTTTTTTTCAGATGCTGTGAAAGTCAGCAGGGAAGTGCGATGTAGAAGAAACGACTGCCAGAAGCTTGCTAAGGGACCGCACAACCTGTGTGGGCAGCAGACAAAATATTCATCAAATGGTACAAAACTAGTATTTTTGTGCTTGGTCGTTTTGAGACATCCTTGGTATTGTATGGAGAACAGCGTGACTATGTCATTCCGTCTTACTTCACCAAACAGCTATCTGGTAGTAGTGCAAGATTTGAGTTCCTAAAAGGTTTATTCACTGAAGTCACCTCAGCGCCATACTATAGGTCCCGCAATGTTTAGTCCTTGCATTTGTTTGCTGCATTACGCTTTTTAGGTGACTATTAACACAAAAAATATGGAAATTGCTCAGACATTCTACAAATCACAGAGCAACAAGTTTTAAACACCAGATATACGGTGAGTATAATATGGGTAACAGCTTGACTGAAATCTACAATAGGGCCGATGGCAGCAAATCTGCCTGCTAGCGACAGTGGCGGTCTCCTGCGGATGACGTCATGTGAATAAACTTGTATACTACTTGTACGTACTTATAATATTTGACGTGGTGATACAGCTCTTGCTTTGTATTGTCTTTTATAATATACACAGTGTTTATTTTTATCCTGTACAGAAGTTTTGCACCAAAGTTATGAGAGCAGCACAGATGTTGTTTTAGCGTAATTGAGTGATGGAAGTGCTGCGCCAATCATGGAGTGCTTAGCAGTCGCCTGCTCGACCAGGTAAGGTCGTGTGTCACGAGAAAACGCCTGTCACATTGATGTACTTTCACAGCGAAAGCTGTTACATCCTCATTTCCCTGAGATCCTGGCAGCGTCTGCTAGAGCCCTGTGCAGATAAGATTTTTAGCATCCGCGTGCACGTTATCCGATCCGCACCGTTGCATACACAACCGTTTAGATCCGCAAGTTTCGAAGGACGCGTAAACACAGCCGGAAGAATGTTGGTATAATTTCGGATGCCTCCATGCTCTCATGGAAGGACTCATGGCGACAAGCAAAGATAAACCTTTCAACAAACGCGATATGGAGAGACTTCTGGAACGCTTCCTCACCGGTGCTCGTGTGGACGCCAAAATGCCTTCTCTCCCGTCTTGGCCGTGCATGGTCAAAGGTGAACCCGGACATGCGGTCGCTGTCGGTGCGCAATACAAATAAATTGCTAGTAGAAAAATTACAGCATGCGGTATATCTGCATCCGACCTCGAGCCATCCGATCCGCACACCGCAGAAAGTGATAAATTCTCATCCGAATCCGCAAGTATCTTACGGATATCCGCTTCCATCCGCGGATGGTGCAGGGCTCTAGCGTCCACATCAGGTAGTGACGCGCAAACAGATTTTCAGCTGTTGCTGCAATTTGTGTTGTGTAGCTGTAACAGTTCTGTGATTTTCGTACGTGCAGCTTCTTTTCTTTGTGTCTCTCAGATCAGTGTTGATACAGCTTTTGCTCTTATGTGGCCAGACAAGCATCCCGTGAAAGAGTGTGCATAGCCACTAAACAAACTAGTTAGAACTAGCAGGCTACATAATGCTTTCTGACATGTTTTGTTCTATTTTCTAGCCACAGTGAGTCATTGGAGGCAGTGCTGCAGCACCAACAATCACTCGTTGGAAGAAAGGAATGAGGTGGCCATCAACACCCTGCTGCCAGTTCAACACTCCTCAGTCAAAACACAAGACGCCTGCTTGGCGGCAAAGTCAATTCAGTTTTAGACAAGAGTTTTGTACCGTAGACTTTGTGTGTGGTTTACTGCGAATAAATGTTTATGCTGAGATCCGTGTTGCTATCAATTATATCATATTTCTGCATGAATGCATGCCAGGACGGTAGCAGGACTAGTCATGGTCTAAAGGTGGCTAAAGTAAGGTACAGGAAATGTATAACCCTAGACCTGTCGCCTGAATAGAGGGATAAAATTGGTCTAGCTGTAGACTTCATGTCTAATACATGGTTAAGTGTCTGACCCTGTTCCAGACATCCAGGTCAAGA
The DNA here is from genome assembly GCF_037126465.1 of Ornithodoros turicata. Lineage (NCBI taxonomy): Eukaryota > Metazoa > Arthropoda > Arachnida > Ixodida > Argasidae > Ornithodoros > Ornithodoros turicata. The sequence continues at coordinate 12,439,795 of NC_088205.1, read as the reverse complement.
GAGTGTCTAAATCACGGCTAGGTACATAGACATCGGATGTCTAGGGCTAGATGGCTAGGTGGCGTAACGTTAGACGTGTTATTTGACGTCTAGTGGAGGGATACTAGACATTTGGTCTAATTGCCTAGACATTCCTTATCTCTTTTTTTAGACGTCATTTAGACGTTTACTAGCCCACCATGTGTTCCCTGGGAACACTGTTCTCGTCCGCAGCTAGCTCTAAAACGCACAGAAACAGGCTTCGACCTTCACATGCAACGATCTGATGTGTGTTGTATGTATGGTTCCGTGCATGTTGCTCTGAAGAAAAGATCAGGTCGCAAAATCCGCATTGGAACTTTCCTGGATCCTCTATGATGCTGCCGAGACGAGCAGCAGCAAAAGCAGACGACCGTATATTTCAATGCAGACGACAGCTCTGACGTCACTACTCTTAGCTACTCCCGTCTGATAGGGAGTAGAGCGAGTCGATCTCGAGTAGCTACTCTCGAGTAGGCGACCCGCTTTTGGAACGGGGGTCGTGACGTCATCGAGTAGGTTTTGGAACGCGGAGAGTAGCTACTCCCTACTCTCGGGTCGACCCGGGTGAGTTCTGGAACGCAGCCAAGGGCAGTTCCGATAGAGTCCCCCAATACATTTGTTTTTGAGGCGGCACTGTGCTCCTTCACCCTCTCACATTGGGGGTGAATGAAAGATGCGTCTCCGAAGATGCGCAATGAACAAAATAAAGAAAAACACGGTGTCCCTTCACGAATTTTTTGCGGACGATCTATCGAACGGATTTTTGTTCTGAAAACGGCTCCGGCATCAGGTGGCCAAAGGGACCAGATGTTCTCATTGGGAAAACTTGGTAGCTTTTATAATTAAAAAGTTTATTATTGAAAGTTAATTAAGACATTGCCTTAGGAGTTTGCTAATGCCCTCCTAAGGAGTGCCATTCAGTCTATGCCATAATGCAATTGATTTCATCTCGGAAAAAAGTGATATATATATTTTTAAAAATATGTTCGCATTTAGCTGGGACACCCTGTATGTGTTTTTCCTTCTGTATCTCTGCCATGGGTGGGGTGGGGTGGGGGGGGGTCACTTCCTGCCACCAAAGTCCTGTCATCAACGTACCAACATATTTCTGATACTAAGAACAGCCCATTTACCCTCCGCACATTCTCACCATCAGGCAAGCGCGTGGTTGTCAAAGTACGCGGGACGGATATACTTCGAAGCCGCCACGGAAATACCTCTCGTATAAGTTGAGCGTGACAAACGAAGGTCGTCAGTCCATGCAACCAAAGGATGGTATTCGTTCTAGGGCTTACGCTCGTAGTAAGCAAACCGGACTGGACGGCCCCGTATACAGCGATGTTCGGATATAACGATAACTCGTCGCTGTGACACCAAGATACATTGTAGTCGCACAGGAGGGTATTTGCATCGATGTGAATCGGTGAACACTATTTTGCAAGAAGTGTGGAAACTCGCTCGAAAACAAAGCTTCCGGGCAGAGCCGTCGCGAGGCGAGTTTACGCCCAGGGCAGGGCAAGACTCCAGCGACCCCCCCCCCCCCTTTCTCGCCCGTTGAGGTCAGAAACCCTGTAAAAAAAGAAAATAAAACGCTTATTTGCACTGCCGAGGTATATTGAAATGTCGCATAAGGCGGGTATTTGCATCGATGTGAACCCGTGAACACCATTTTGCAAAAACTGTAGTACCATAGTGGAAACACGCTCAAAAATAAAGCTTCTGGGTGGCCCTCTCATACAGCGACGGTACCGGATATAATGATTACTGGTCGCTGTGACACTAAGATATATTGAATAGTCGCATAGGCGTGAACCTCCGAACAATGCTTTGCAAACAGGGTAGTACTATAGTGGAGAATCGCTCGTAAACAAAGCTTTTCGGCGGCCTCGTATACAGTACGTTCGAAAATGATTACGGTCACTTTTCGCTGTGACACTAAGACATATCGAACATCGATCTGGATCTGCAGACCCACAAATACCCTGCTGTGACATCACTGGAGTCGCTAAAACCGCCGTGAAAGCATGGTTTCTGCTAGATTCAGGTTCCTGGTGAGTGAAAGCCACAAACCTAGCAGCCAAGGTGACTATGCACATGTGCCACTGATGTACTATACACTGACCAACAAGGAATCAGGTCTCACGCTTTTATATGACTCAGTTCATTATGTACAGTCCATTCCAACTCAAGTCTGGCAAACAACTGAGGTGGTGAGCATGCGATAGTTTTATCTTGGATATTCATCTTTATTATTTATGTCACTATATTTACTCATTCACGCTTTACCAGCAATACAGTACTACAGCTGCCATTATAAAAAAATCTGCACACTTTTATCTCAATGGTGGCCATGCCTTGTGGTCTTGTAGTCTTTGTGATCCAATACTTGTGTCTTTTGGTTCCCTCATTAACGCAAGCTGTGACGGAGAACACACTTTGAAAAACGAAAAGTCTGTACTATATGACTTTCACAATACTAGATACAAGCTGTGTCATGAAACAGAATCTGGGAAACGTGGGATTGTGCGCTTCAAGCTTAATGATGACATACTTTCTGAAAAATTCTTTCGAGAGGGCGACGACCGTTCAAGACTGAATAAAGGTCGTGACAGATTGTCATGCGGCACCTTTGATGTGAAATGAACAGAGAGCACTCTCCATGCAACCTGTTTATCACAAGAAATGTACCCTCAGCACAGCCCATATCGATAATACTGATGTTACTGTTGCCCATCTTACACAGGATAGGAATAGATTCTCCAAAATTTTCAGTTCTACATGCTTAATGGTCGCTGCAAATACACTTTAAATAAACCTTTGGAATAAACTTTGTATAACGTCATATTTCACTTTGCACACACGCAGATATAGGCACTCATGATTCTCCACGAGCGACATTACATGCAGCAAATATGCTTAGCGAGCTCAAAAAATCAGGTGCTTTTGTACATGCAACAGAGGCATTTTTCACGTCATTTTTCAGGCATTTTTCAACGTCACGTTACGCTGAGTTGCTGAGTACCTATGATGACCTGATGCCAGAATTGAGGAAGGTACATTCTTTTGTGACATTTAACTGGCAAGATCTCTATCAGTCCTAGTGCACTTGTGAACCAGAAATAAGGAATTGTTTTGGTGTGATACACATCTTTCAGTACAAACTGCACTGCTGTACATAAAGTGAGCGCTTCTGACTTCTGATCGAATTGGTCAGATAAGCTTTGAACATCTGCCAAGTGTTACTAAGAGGCAAAACTTCGGTTTAAATAAGAAAAAAAAAAAAGAAAGAGTGGGAACATTCCTGTGGTACCGAGCGATAACTGCATTATTGGAACCAGAGATAAAGGAAAGCGGGGGAAAAAAAATTTGAAAAAGTGTCCACTACTCTCCAATGTCTTGCCCCTCTGTTCATGTTGTGCATTACAAACTTTGTCCATCACCGTTTTTAAGCATACAATGAGCAAAACACTGCAGCAGACATTGACCCTGAAAACTTGCGTACAATATGCAACATCGAAAGAAGAAAAGAGGTGGGAACCACCATCATCTTCACTTCGTTAATAGAAAAGGAAGCAACGACCAGCTGTTAACGGCTTCTTCTTTAGGTTGTTTGAAAAAGATGCGGCTGACAAAGTTCCTGCGTTCTCGTGTGGTATATCACAATAGTGAGCGTCACTCAGACGAGCTGAGGAACACGATTTTCCCAAAAATGCAACTCATGACATCTCCACCAAGCACGAAAATATGTGACTCTGATGCTCGAGTTGAACTGTCACTTGTGTAAGAGAGTTCTGCGTTGCAGCACCTTTAGACACTACTTCTAAGTAAAATTAATATTTTACTAATTAATGCTTTGGCCCCAGAAGAAATGTTTCTCCTGGCGTGGCAGTGAAACAATTACGCTGCATCTTTAATATGTTCATATTTATTGTGGATTTAAAAAAAAAAAGCCCCAAATTTTCTGCATTTTTAAGCTTAACTACGCGACAGAAAATAACTACGCAGAATATTCTTGACAAATAGAAGATGGAATGTACAAAAGAACACTGCTAGAAAACCAGCTAAGTTTTTGTAGTGTATAGCTTTCAACATATGGGAACAATATGCATGTATAATTTGACATGCAAAGCTCGCCGTAAAATCCCCTACGCATCATCAGATTCTCGCGCCACCATGTAGCGACGACGTAAAAGTGACGCAAGTCCACGTGTTTGACTGCGGTAGCGACCAGGACAAAAAAAATAAAAAATTCATTGTTTCACAGTAAGGACCAGCCCTTTGCCGCAGCTAATGACATCTTAGTTCCTAACCATCCCAGAAACGCTCACAATCACAGACGCTTCTCCCAAAGTTTTGTTTTACCCTAACCACAGTCATTATCACACCAAACAGTGTACTACCTTCCATGTGCACCGGTGAAAGACATCACCCGGGTGCAAGAAGCTGCCCCCATGCACCCCTTTCTTCAACATGCACACACCGAGTCCGCGTCGCCGACGTTGTAACGCTGCTGTTGCCGCAGGGCAACAGTTCGCGGCGGAGAATCCTTGTGGGAACGGAGTGGAGGCGGCATCATGGGCTTGGAGCTCTTCAGCTTGTGAGCCAAGGTGAGAAAGATGGCCTCAACGTGGTCAGACTCGCTGTCGTCCTTAGCGGACGTCTCAAAGAGTGGCATGTTGTGTAGGTCAGCAAACTTCTGAGCCATGTTTGTGCTCACGGCCACCTGCACGACACAGCAGTAATGCTTCGCTTGTGGCAGTATTATAAAAAAAAAAGTGTGAAATAGTGATTAAGCTGCAAGCTGAGGTAAGGTGCAAGATGTACGCCCCATGGTAGGTCCCTTTCTCCTCCCCCTAAAAAAAAGAAAAAGAAGAAAAAAAGAACAGAAAGAAAGAAGAAAAAAAAAATCGGAAAAATATTCTCGGCAGCATGCTCTTCCATGCATGTTGCCATCAGTGATTTCCCCAGAAATTCACTGCTGTGGGGGGTGCCGAGCTTTCAAGGGGGAGGGGGGGTTATGCTTAGTGACGGTTCCACTTCAGGATTTTTCTTACACACGGAAAGAATTGTGGCACAATGGTGACATCTCTGCACAGCTTTCCCGTTTTATTTGTACATGTTATTACGTTAGAACACAGTACATTAGAATACAGATTCATTATGGACGGCATTTCAACATTAAGATGCATAATCACACGTCCGACACAGAAGAAAGACTAGCACCTTGTCTCACCAAGCTCAATGAATACGTAGCACACAGATTGGACAAATGCATGGTACGATCATCTGCATGACTCTGGTCCTACAGCCCAAGTTTGACAGTACAGGATGTAATTCGCTGCGCCAAACTCTCTACCAGAACATGTTGCTGGCCGAGCTGGGTGGGGTCACCTGACAAATTTCAGGGGGGTGTTGCAAAAATGCAGGGGGGGGTGTAGGGAAATCCCTGGTCGCCATGCGTTCGCAGCATGCACAAATGAAACGTTACCATCCTACCTTGTCCTTGCAATCGCATTTGTTTCCCACCAGGATCCGAGGCAAATCCCCCGTGAGGCGATGGGAGTCGCACTCCTCCAGCCAAGCAGGCAGGCTCTCGAACGAGGCTACCTTAGTGACGTCGTAAACAAACACGACCGCGTGGACGTTGCGGTAATAGTGCTGTACCATGCTCTTTCGAAACCTCTCCTGACCAGCGGTGTCCCATAGTTGGAGCTGAAAGAACGACAGCAACACTCTTCTCTCAATCGCTCGATGACACTAGACATGTACTCGCCTTGATTTGTTCGCCGTCCACTTCGACCGTTCTCTCTCTGAAGTCGACTCCGATTGTCGCTTCAGTTTTCAGTGGAAACTTTCCTCCGCAGAATCGAAAGGTCAAGCATGTCTTGCCGACGTTCGAGTCCCCAATTACGATTATTTTAAAGATCCGTTTCTGCTTTTCGACGCTTACTCTACTCGCAGCCGGTTCTCCGCTCGCTTGCTTTTGTTGACCGCCTTCGAGCATTGTAGACGTCAGCTGTTTCGGGCTGCGCCTGTGTTTGCTCAGTGTCTGGTACTGTCAGCACTGCTTCTAACTCAAGTTTTAAAAATAATACTCCTAGTCTTCACAAACTACTCCTTACGCATATCAGTTCCGCATTAATTGAGCTGCTCAAATGTGAAATGCAATTTTAGGTGCAAGTAGTGATGCTTCTGCTTGTTGTACCTCGGCCGCCATTTTTGTTGTCACAACGGAAAGATGATAAACAAACTCTGTCACGAGTCGTTTGCTCCCTCTGGGCTTCTTGACATCTCGAAAGATGTTCAAATGTGCATTAAGTTCAAGAAATGTTAGCAGTTTAACACGCAGATCAGAAGAGCGAAGATTAGGCCTGCGCGCGTAGCCCATTTTCGGTTTCGATATCACATGCGATTAAATTTTGAACAATTGCTGCATGATTGATGACAAAAGCCTACGCGTTAGCGACAAGTAAAACAGACGACAAGGCGTTAGCTCATTTTTCTTTTGGTTTCTGTATTTGTTTCTAATTCCGAAGGAATAAATGTTGCAGGATGTCGTAGGTTTTTCTATTGATGTTGCCTTTACCACCAGTCTTGCTCTCTGTCCCCGACCCATTTCTTTTCTTGTCACTCATTAGTGTTCAAAAGCGCGAAACCTCAATAACGCGAGCTGCTACAGAAATCGACCGTAATTTTCCTGCTTTTTCTGGCAACATTGTATGATGCTCCAGAGGCCGCCATTTGGGGCGCCGTACCACGCGGTTTTGGGCACGAGTGTGACTCGTCTTCAGTTTCATTCATCAATTCTTTCCCTGGCTTCGGGATGTCCCCAAGCCAGCCTTTACCTCCGAAAGAAAATGCCCTTTTTAAGAGAATATTGGTGGGTATGATCGGTGTACACAGTTATTTACACTCGGCGTAGGCCTACACCTGCTCAAATTTACTCGGTTATCACGACAGATAACACTATTGGTCATCATCTTTTTGACAATCGTGAAATATTGGGCAGTTTTGGTACCATCTGAGGGTTCTTCTTAGCGTTAGTGGACCAACGTGTGCCGAGTGCCGGTTTGTGAAGCCGCCTCCATGTATGGAATTTCTTTGTGGGATATTTCAGAAATGCTACGAACACAAACAGTACAAGAATGGCTTGAAATTTGCGAAGCAAATTTTGACCAACCCAAAGTTCGCCGACCATGGAGGTAGGTCTTTGTAATCTTCACTGCCACATGTCGTACATTGTCTGTTATGCGCAATAATTTGACGGCCATACGTACGCACGCAATAAAAATACATTTGCTACCCATCACGACTTCATCTATGTACCATTGTATTTGCACATCGAGTACTTCTGTGCTGTTCCTATATGAATACGAGTGCCTTTTAGAAATTTAAAAGCTAGATTCCTTCTGCTTCACATTGAAGTGAACTTTAATGTCAAATCTGTAGCAAACATGAGAATATTCTCAAGCATGTACTCTCGGTTGAAGAAAAACCTGTAACTTTCTTGCCAAATATATTTCTTTAAATAATAGTTGGTGTTACATTTCAGAGACCCTAGCCATGAAGGGCTTGACCCTCAACTGCTTAGGCCGCAAAGAAGAAGCGTATGAATATGTTCGCAAAGGTTTGCGCAACGACCTAAGGAGTCATGTCTGTATCCTTTGTGACAGCCCTACATGGGAGATTAATTAAATGACGTATGTGTTATAGTGCAGAGTAATCAGCAACGAGGAGAACCCCTTATGCAGGCTACATTGTCAGTTCCAGACACCGCTTGAACTTGGGCGAATTTTCATGCTATCTATTTTGTAGTAGTTATATTTATCACTTTGGTAGTCATACATTAGAGTTTTGTTAAGTGCCTTCTGTTTACATTTATAGCCTAATAAAATGTTTGTATTGTGGAAATAGTTCAATACAGTATTAATATATACCAAAAATAGTTATGCCATGCATTTGCTATCTTTGAGGATTATATCTGTTAATCAAAAAAAGGCATCTCAACCTTAACTGGATGACACAGGTTGGCACGTATATGGTCTTCTTCAACGTTCGGATCGGAAGTACGATGAAGCAATCAAGTGTTACCGTAATGCTCTCAAGTGGGATAAGGTACATCTTCACTTTGTGAAATGCAACTTTGAAGCATATTCCAGATGAATGCCATTGTTGCTGTTGAAGAAATTGTTGTATTCATTGGTATAAAGCTACACATTAAACATACCGGCAAGAGGTGTTGATGTGTACTATGGCACCTGTCAGAGAAATGCTTCATGATCCAAGACCTGGTTCAACTGGAGCGATTCTTTTTGGCATGTGCATCTTGCTCCGATATTGGGTTGTGCACATACCAGAGATGCTAGCACGTCCTTGCACCCATGATGGCCATTTCTAATCCGTTGGCATTTGTAATTTTTCGCTTCAGGACAATATTCAAATCCTTCGGGACCTGTCCTTGCTGCAGATCCAGATGCGAGATCTTGAAGGCTATCGGGTATGATCTAACGTTGTTTGACACGTTTCGATTCCGTAGGAGTCGAGTTGTGGGGCGGTAAAATCATCAGTACTCTTTGTTCAGGACACAAGGTACCAGTTGTTTCTGCTGCGTCCAACGCAGCGTGCATCCTGGATTGGCTTCTCCATGGCTTACCATCTCCTCAAGGACTACGACATGGCACTCAAGATCTTGGAAGAGTTCCGCAAGACACAGACTGTCAGCCAGGCGGTACGGCCCTCTTTCGTTTTTTTGTCTTTGGGGGCAAAGTACCGTTGGTTTGAGAGCACATTTTATAGGAAGTGTCTCAGGGCGAGAGCCGCTGATATTTCGAACAGGAACTGTTCGTCTTTGCACCATCATCATCATTGGCACAGTATCTGAAGACTTTAGGGATGAAGGGTATTAGGGGACTAGGGATGAAGGGTATTAGGGGACCAGGGATGAAGGGTATTGGGGTATTTAGAGATTAGAGATGAAGGGTATTGTAGTCAACAGCTCAGTGGATAGGAAAAATACATAGTCTTTCTCGTAAAAGACTGGATGGATTTTTCATGTTCACCGAGATGTTGACCTACAGTACCAGCACCAGCACTGGGATAGAGTATCAACCCTGGCAATGAAGGTCCCCATTAATCATCTCCAAATAAAGTTGTTGTTGTTGTTGTTTGCTTGTAGAACTGATATCCCTACTGCCCCACTACAACTACCTGATTTATCTATTTTAATTTGGTTCAGTTTCAATTTATTTGCATTACAATAATGTAACACATGACACGGCCAAAGAGCAACAGAAATGTCGCTTATTTAACCGTAGAACTCTCGTATAGCTCATCAAGGAATACGTAGTTGCTTTTGGTGTGCCGGTGGGCTTGTCACGATTTAAGTCACGTATGATGCCTCGAACAACCGGTAATAATTTCAGAAACACGGCTACGACTACGAGCACAGTGAGCTGCTCCTGTACCAGAATCAAGTGATGCAGGAAGCCGGGGAACAGAAGGAAGCCCTCCACCACTTGGATGAGTACAAGGAGCAGATACGGGATGAGCTGGCCTGGTACGAGGCAAGAGGTCAGTGTTGCACCCCTAACTCGTTTAATTTATTTTCGCTGCTAATAGACTCCTTATAAGTAGGGAGTGACTTTTAAACCCGATTCCACCCGGTTATTCCCCCCCCCCCCCCCCCCCCCCGCCGCCCCGAACTGACCTCCGACCAATTCGGGTTAAACCCGATTTCTCCCCGAATTCCAGTCACTATGAAATCCTAAAGTGACGTTTCCACTGAAGACGAACAAAGGTCGCCATGTGTAATGCGTGTAAGAATGGGTCACATACGTTCCCAGCAATACACCCATGTGTGCTAACACTGCCTATGTCTTCGGGGATTACCGCTGCAAGGTCAGGATCCCGCAAAAACAACAACAAAAAAGAGAGATCAGGAAATGACTTAATACATGAGAGGAGAAACAAAAACACCCGATAACACCCGAAGGCACAATCATTGCCCGATTTCTCCCCGAATTACAGATTTAAAAAATAGCGCCCGATTTTTACCCCCCGAATCTGAGAGAGGCATTTAACCCGAAAAAGTCACTCCCTACTTATAAGTCCCTTTTATAAACGTGTGGTGTATGCTGAAATGTGTTCTATTCGCACATGTTTCGAATCGGGTGCAGACATTTTCAGTAAGTCTTACATGACACTGAATGAATAAGCATATCTGGTCCTTGCTGTGTCATTGTATTTGAGGGTTTTCATGTAACGTTTACGGAATCCTAGGTATTCTTGTCCTTCGCCATGCATTACAACATTGTATCAGGGAGCAAATGGAATCAGGGAGCGTATGCTGGATACGCTTATTTTGGAAAGTAAATTCCAGAAATTACATTGATGCAGCAAACAGCTGCATTCACTCGCTTGCATCTTGAAATGTAACTTTGCGAGTTATTTTGTAAATAACCTACATTGTTATTAATCCGCTGACATTTGAGTTACTCCTAATCTGTGTCCAACGCAAAAGCGAACTAGCAACAGCTGCAAGCAGTGATTTGCTGCAGATGATTATTATTATTATTATTCGATTTTAATGGTGCACAAGCAACTAAGGCTGATGTTCTGCAGAGCCCTGGCCGAGTGGTTGCCCAAAAACTTGAAAAAAGTTACGTTGTAAAGATCGTGGCGGGTTTGTGCACCCAAGACTTGTAGGGCTTATACTATTTTGGTTTGCTTCCAAGCTGCTTCGTGTAAACACTACAGTCCCCTGGAGATGTGGTTACCGTAAACAAGGTTCTTATGTTACCGTACCTTGTGCTGTGACGTGCGCCATACTCTCAACAACTTGTGACTGCCGTATATATGTCGAAACTGCCTGCAAAATACTTTTGTTCTTTTAACGAAACTTTCACGGTTGTAAGTCGTAAACCGGGGGGGATACGCCGAAATTTTAGGTTCTATGTCTGTGCGCGCTACTACCCCTGTAAACATTTTCCATTTTTTCCCGTTTTGCAAACAGCGAGCCTTCTCCTGGAGCTTGGGAAGTACCAGGCTGCCGAGAGCGACTACAGGGAACTGCTACAGCGGAATCCGGAGAACCACCAATACTATTATGGCTTAGCTCGCGCCCTTCGTCTAGGTGAGATCAACGTTGGATGGCATTCTCGAAAAATGTTTTTTTTTTTTTTCTGCGCTGGGATTGGGTGCCTGTGACATGGTCGCTAAAATCTACAGGTTTTCCTGCTGATTTTAATCCAAGTGCCAGCTAAATTAATCCGTGTGCCACGCAAACTTTATGGGGCACGGATTAATTTAGCTGGCACTCGGATTAAAATCGCCGGGAAAACCTGTAGTATGTCACGGTTAAAACCAGGGGAATAAAAACGAGAATGAACTTGCATTAGTGTAAATTGAGCCACCAATACAGGCGGCAAACAACGCTGGACACCGCGCGTTCCATGCAGCCGCTTGGCATCTTGTGTTTGACTGGAATGTGAAATATGCTGTTTTTTATTTGCCACCTGAGAAGCTGCTTTTCCACCCAGTGTTGCCCGAGTTTGACATATTTTACAGCTCCCGCTACGAATCCAGATTATTATTTTTTTCTCCCCACTTCCGCTCGATGGAATTCGTAAATTACTGTCGCTGATTGCGTGCCAACCAATAGGTACAGCTAAACCGTGGTGTGATGTATGCCAATGTAAATAGTTTTGACATTCTACAAAAGTTCTAAAGTTTTTCAAGAACCAATACTTTTTCCTTTTGAATGTGACTAAGTTGCTGTGCCAAAGCACGAGACAACTACGGGGAGTATACTGCGTGAAGCATGTGAAATGAAGCGGTGCTGAAGCTTGTCAGCATGATACTTTGTTCCATCTTATTTTTTGTGTATTATGCTGCACTGAACCATCAGCGTAAGATTCAAGCGCAAAATAATTAAAAAAGTGACGCGCAGAAGTGCCTGAATGTCGTCTCGAGCTCGTCACATGAACACTTAAAAGAGCTTTTTGCTGCGTTTGGTATTTATTATTCCAAATTCTTCTCGTTGAATCTGTAAAAGAAGCATGATTTGTTTTTTTTATCGTACAGAAGACAAAATAGTTTTGAGCAGCATCGAAGTTTCACATTATGCCTTTGCATTGCAGACACTCCCGAAGAGCAGATTCGACTGTTTACGGATTTACAGAGCAAGTACCCCCGTGCACAAACGCCTCGGAGATTGCCGCTCAACCATGCAACGGGTGAGTGGTAGCTGCTTCCTTTCCCAGCGTTTCACTTTGCCGCTCCAGTCAGTCTATTCCGTAGTGCAAACGTATACAGTCAACCCTCGATTTACGAACACCCTCGGTTCCCCGAAAAATCGTTCATAAATCGAACGATTCATAAATCGAAAATTCAGTTAACTGAGTACTATCGAGCAAATGCAACAGTATTTCCGAGTTGGGATTGTGTTTGTAATGCCATATATTGTGTAATTTTGCTTTTGACCATGCCTTCTGCTGTATCAATCTCACAAAGAACAGACGTTAGCGCATTTACACTCTGTTTATTATGCAATACTAAATTGTTTAATTTTGCTTTGGACCATGCCTTCCGCTGTGTCAATCTTGGAAATAAGAGATGTCACCACATTCGCACTAGACTGGTCTCGGATTTCCTCCGTGATTTTTAACCTCCGTTTATTAATCTCCGGGTGACAGCGACCACCTTATTCATCAACTGAGGTCAAGAACACTCGGTCGCACCTTGTGCGACCCCGGAAAACCCGTTTGTTGTTCGGATTTTGAGGGGTTAAGAACCGAGGGTGCAATACCTGGAAAACGTTTTGTCTGTTCAGGCGTCATTCATAAGACCACGGAATTATCCCTTTGAAGGTTTATGTTGACCTCGGAACGATCCGTTCATAAATTGAGGGCAAAAACTCTGGGGAACTCCTAGTTGGTTCCCAGAAATTCCGTTCATTATTTGAATATCGAGGTTCACAAAACGAGGGAAAAATTAATGGAAAAAGTTTGGTTCCCCGTGCTCGTGTTCATAAAACGAGGGAATTCATAAATCGAAGGTTCATAGATCGAGGGTTGACTGTACCACCTTAATAAAGGAACGTCGATATTGCAGGGGAGAGGTTCCATTCCTTGGTTGACCACTACATGCGCCGTGCGTTGAGGAAAGGCGTGCCTCCGCTCTTTGTTGATCTTAGGCCTCTTTATAGCAATCCCGACAAGGTGAGGAGGATGATCCTTACTTCGTTCGACGTGGGTGTTGTACGTAGAAAGGAGACATTCATGGCTGCTTGGTGTCGTTCGCAGGTGAAGATAATCGAAGATCTATTACGGAACTACATTAGGTCCTTAAAACAGTGGGAGGTGTTCTCTGAACAAGGTAAGAGACGCTGGGCCAAGCATAATGTGTCTTAACGTAACGAATGATCTGGTTACAGACAAGAACGGGGAGAAAGAGCCAGCGACGGCCCTTCTCTGGGCCTACTACTATGCAGCGCAGCACTACGACCAGCTGGGTAGCACCAGCACGGCATTGGAACTGGTCAATGCTGCCATTGAACATACGCCTACCTTAATAGAGCTCTTTGTTGCGAAGGCACGCATATACAAGGTGTGTTGTCACTTATTTCTTGTTGTGGCTCAGTCCTGCACATTTCCATTGGCTAGTCTTGACTCTTGCCATGCTGGGTGCACAGAAGCAAAATGAGAAGAACTGTCGAATTGGCGGCATGCTCTTTGTCATAGGCAGCTCTCCTTAGGTCAGGTCTTTCACGAGATAATTGTTAAGGGAAAGGGTGTGGGAGCCTATGGAATCTTTGGCAGATCCACATATAGGTTGGCAAGGAGGCTTTGTCACCGTATTAGGCGCAATTTTATTTACGTGTCCCTACTCAGTCATTACCTTGCTCGGTTAGTTATTGACGTCGTACGGCATTTTAATTTCTTTGCTGCCGAAGTGAGAACTGAGCAAGATTGTATAGGGGAGACTACTACAAACCAATCCACAGATGCTGAGATGCTCAGCATTAGAGTATGTGACCTGCACCCCGTTTTCTTGAAATTGCTGGGGATCATTTTAGTTTCATTACAATTTTGATCCTCACCAATCGCCCCATTGCAGCACGCTGGAGATATTGAGGAGGCCTTGAGGTGGCTGGACGAGGCACAAGCTCTCGACACGGCGGACCGCTACATCAACTCAAAGTGTGCAAAATATATGCTCAGGGCGAACCTGGTCAAAGAAGCAGAGGACATGTGCTCAAAGTTTACTAGGGTGAGTCACATTTTGCACAGATTGCTAAAAGTTGCTCTCCAAAGAAATTTTTAAATTCTAATGTTGTCCTTTGTCTTGTATACTGGTGTTCAACCTAAGAACAGCACGAAATGCTGTCCATCAATCCTAACAGAGTTGCACCACCTGAGAAATTATACCGCAGTTCCAGCAGGTGCCCTCTATAGGTAAAGCCCCTAGCTTTCTGCCGTGGAAAATTAGCATTTCCGCAAAGGTGGGATTTACGAATCCGCGGGATTCCGCGGGCATGGGAAAACAGTCAAAAAAAAATATTGCAGCATTCTCCCAAGATCCCTTAGCGACTCGCCCGGCCTTTTGTAACTTTTCGTGCAAACAAAATTAGACTCAACTCTGACAGTCTCTCTCCGCGTGTCCTTGTTCTTAAATTTCCTTTCATCGCGGCACGTTCGGCTGTGTAAGTGCGTAGCAGTATCAATTGTGTCAGACATTGTTGTCGCGACCATTCGATAGATCGCCCGCAAAAAGTTCGTGAAGGAACGCCATCTTTTTTCTTTATTTTGTTCATTGCGCATCTTCCAAGACGCGTATTTCATTGATCCCCAACGTGAGAGGGGTAAGAAGCACAGTGCCGCCTCATGCGTCGAAGATGAGCTTTAACTTGCGGAAACAAAACAAAAACAAATGTATCGGGTGACTCTATCGGAACTGGCCTTATCTTGGGCTGCATTTTCTGTTTCCCTTTAATCTTTTTCCAGGACGTGAGAGGCGATAGTGTGCTCTTTCTCCCTCTCACATTGGGGATGAAAGAAAGACACGTCTTCTAAGAAGCACAATGAACAAAATAAAGAAAAAAATGGCGTTCCTTCACGAATTTTTTGCGGGCGATCTATCGAACGGATTTTTGTTCTGAAAACGGCTACGATATCAGGTGACAGAAAGGAACAGATGTTCTCATTGGGACAACTTTGTAGCTTTTATAATTAAAGAGTTAATTAAGACATTGCCTTTGGACTTTGCTAATGCCCTGCTAGGGTGTGCCCTTTAGCATATGCTATATTGCAATTGATTTCATCTTGGAAAAAGTGTTATATATATTTTTAAAAAATCTGTTCACACTTAGCGTGGACACCCTGTATATCAAATAATTAGAGACTGAAGTTTTCGGGAAATATTTTTTCCTACATTCGGGGGGGGGGGGGGGGGGGGGGTAAAAATCGGGTGCACTAAATTCATGCAAATTCGGGTGAAAAAAACTTCCAGTACGCTAAATTCGGGGAGAAATCGGGCTCAGTTATTCAAACTAACTGTAGTGGCTTGGTACAAACGGTGATGTAACTGCATTTTTCTGCCAAACAAGTAAGTTAGTGCATTCCTACAGACATCCCAGTGAGGGCAATTTGCCGGGTAAAAATCGGGTTTCACCCTAAGGAGGCAACCTTCAATTCGGGGTGCAAATTCGAGGAAGAATCGGCTAAAACCCTAAAACTTCAGGCTTTACAAATATTCTGAAAAAAAAAAAGCACGATTCTGAGCGAAACAGCAGGTTCCGCGAGACATGGCCAATCACGCGAGATAGTTGCGGATTCTCGGAAAGCTCTCTGTAGTTTCGACATTGGTGCACAACTTGTCGTAATGCGGTCAGCTACTGGAGCCAATAGGAACAGGCGTATTGCAGGACGTACCATCGTTAGAGTGAACGAGACAACATATTATGTGATTAGGGGTATGTGACTTCAGAGCTGTGTTCAGTGTAAATACGTACTTACGCTCTAAATTTCTTATCTTGTGTGTTTCTAACGAGAATGATTAGAGCCTGAAGTTTTAGGGTTTTACCCGATTCTTCCCCGAATTTGCACTCCGAATTGAAGGTTGCCTCTTTAGGGTGAAACCCGATTTTTACCTGGCAAATTGCCCTCACTGGGATGTCTGTAGGAATGCACGAACTAACTTGTTTGGCAGGAAAATGCAGTTACATCACCGTTTGTACCAAACCACTACAGTTAGTTTGAATAACTGAGCCCGATTTCTCCCCAAATTTAGCCTACTGGAAGTTTTTTCACCCGAATTTGCATGAATTTAGTGCACATGTTTATTTACCCGATTTTTACCCCCCGAATGTAGGAAAAAATATTTCCCGAAAGCTTCAGGCTCTAAGAATGATCAATTTCTCAGGAGGGCGTGTCTGCTGTGGAGAACCTGAACGAGATGCAGTGCATGTGGTTCCAGACAGAGTGTGCCCTGGCCTACCAGAGGTTGGGCAACTGGGGAGAGGCGCTCAAGAAATGCCACGAAGTGGACAGGGTAGGGCCAGACTGTTCTCGCCACAACCTCTCTCTCTCTCCCTCTCCTAATCGTGGACTTTTGTGCGGTGTAGCATTTTAGCGAGATAATGGAAGACCAGTTTGACTTCCACACGTACTGCATGCGGAAGATGACCTTGCGAGCGTACGTCAGCCTCCTGCGTCTGGAAGATATCCTGCGCTCTCACCCCTTCTACTTTAAAGCTGCAAAAGTGGCAATCGAGGTACGTGTCTCGCCGTTGTGCTTCCTTCCTTTTTTTTTTTCACTGACTGGATTTTCTGCCCCGTGCGGGACTTAGGTATATCTCCAGTTGCACGACCACCCGGTTACCGACACAGAAGCGGAGGAAGAGATCAACACGGGTGAGTGGACTTTCCTTTTGCTGGAGATGTGACGCGAACTTCTCTCCCAGCCATTGAAGAACCTAGTGTCAGGAAGAGAGGAAATACTTGGCCAAAATGTAATCCCGTTGGCTTTACTTTTTACCGAGGCAGAATGCATTACTAGAGCCTGAAGTTTTCGGGAAATATTTTTTTTCTAAATTCGAGGAGTAAAAGTTGGGTAAATAAACATGTGGTCTAAATTCATGCGAATTCGAGTGGGAAAAAAATTCCACTACGCTAAATTCGGGGATAAATCTGGCTCATTTAACTCGTTCGGCACAAATGGTGACGTAACTGTGTTTGCTGACAAACAAGTGAGTGTGCATTCCTACAGACGTCTCAGCGGGGGCAATTTGCCGAATAAAAATAAAAAAATTCAATTTTCAAATTCAAAAAAATTCAAAAATCAAAAATTCAATTTTGGGTGCAAATTCTGTGGAAGAATCGGGGGTAAACCCCCAAACTTCAGGCTCTATGCATTACGCCCAGTCTCTGGTAGAGTCCAGTGAGCAAACTGTACTTCTTGTGCTGCGAGAAAAATGCAGCCGTAAAAATAATTGATCTAAATGATGTGACACAGAAGTCTGCAAACCATTCCTTAATGTTGTGCAGTTCATAGTGCCGGATTACTAAGAAAACAACCTGTATACTGTGTGGATGCTGTTGATGTTCTTCCAGTCGTCAAGGTTTTGTTGCGTACATTGCGACATAGTTACCAGAACGCTTGTTGTAGCCATCACCTTGCACCTATGTGTACACTGCACATATTGGGACTTCCGTTAACAATATGTGTCAAATGCACAGTCAAAAGTTGGCTAGTAAAAACAGTCGACCACATTTCACTGAACTTTATTCTCTAGAATGACTGCTACAGACTATGACTGTGCAATGTGTGCGTGCCGCATAGAATACTATATCGATTTTCATTATTAAGTAGCACAACTTTCTTCTCACTAAGTTTTACGCCTTTTATTACATCGCGTTTATGCATTCCGCTTGAAGATACGGTGCGTTGAAAAATGGTGTGTTGCGTTGTAATGCCCAACCAGAGTTGAAGTCCACATAGGAGGAACAATTCCAGGTCAAACCCTCTAGAGCAAGCCCCCTTGCGGAACACTTGCATATAACTGGTACTGCACGAGGTTGATTTGTTCAATACATCCTCTTTCCTTCCTTCCATTAGACCGTAGGCATAGGCTTTCACCCACAAGTGTTCTTTGTAGAAGAATATAGTTTGCGTGACAAAGACCATGAAATTTTGACAAAAATCACAAAAAAATACAATGCAAGATATTGCCGGTATCACCCACCATTATCATTGCACTTAAGTGGTTGCTCATGTTCCATCACCACGGTCTTAGTGTTTAAGCTCAGCTCGCTATGACTCCTTGTAGGTAACCGTCCAAGAGTACTCTTAAGTACAGTGTACTGGTCGTTAGAATCTCCTGAAGTGTGTAGGAATGTAAAGCAGCGTGAAAGTACAGCACTTTTTAGGATGCCGCGATTTGTATACCATTTCTGAATATGTACAGTTTTGTCTCTCAGACGAGTATTAAGCATAATGCAGATAGAGCAAAGCTAGACTTCAAAGAACCTTCGCGGCAATGACTTTTACGTTAGGACTTCGATACGCGCATGACTTTGCGAGCGCTTTTGAAGCATACCTCACGTTTTTAATGGGGCTCTAGTAAGTCATGGCAAATTGGCATAACATGGCTGTCGAAAGGATCCGGTTTCCATTAACTTTACGTGAATCCTGTCAGTAGCCACACTGGCAAATGGAGTAACATATAATGCTGTGCAGGGGCAAGCTCTTTGTGTGCAAGCTTCTGAAAATATTGTAGTTGATTTTGAAACATAGAGTGTGTTGCGTTAGACCCCATTTGTCATGTCATACTATATGAGGGGGAATGTGACAGTTTTGTAGTGGTCTAACATAAGTGCATTGTCATACTGGAATCCTAAAGATAAGAAGAAAGTCCCCACGACGAGTGTGTGGCCTTTCAACTGATAGGAATGCGTGCATCATGTCCCCACATATACAACCCCCATTTGGCTTCAGATCACAGTCCGTGAGCTCCTGCAGCTTGCCGTTCTGTGGACACTGCAGCTGTTCCATGTCAGGTGCTTTTCCCACACCTAAAGCCACTCTCTTTGGCCGTGCAAGGTTGTCATGCCAATAGTTAGAGCCGCCACTGGTTTGGTTTCCGAGACTTCCTTAGGGAGCACTCAACAACCTTGGGAATCAGGTGCGTATGAAGTAGACGAAACCGCCCGGCTTGACCTTGCCGATGGGTGCATTCACGGGGAGGTACACCTGACGGTGGAAACGTGTGCACTTGTGATTGCATGGCTGGCTACAAAGTCCACAATGTCAATATATCCATGTTGCATCCAATATCCATCCATGGGCAATGTCCAAGTTTTTGTTTTAAGTTCTTAAGCACCTCCACTGTGCGAGATCATCAAATCGTCACTGCATCGTCAACAAGTCAAGTCAAGTCAACGTCATCGAGTTCAGATAGATTACCTTCTTCTCTGTGGTTCCCTCATTGATCCTCATCTTTCTGGCTTACATGGTTACATGGATGTCCTAACAATTGACAACGCGTAAGTTGCTTTAGGGAAGAGCTCATTCAGCTGTCGCAGCCGTAAAATATGTATCGAAATATAAAGCAGCCCGTTTCTCTTTAAGTGGCACCTTCACCATTTTGTGGGCTTTCAAATTCGATGTGCAGAGTGCATTTGTGGATCCACATCTGCACTCCACAATGTTTGGGACAACTACTGTAAACAGACGCCCAACATTCGCATGGAAGGTGGCTGATTCAAAGAGTCTCAAGAAATGCGTGTGTGAATCACATATATGCAACTTTGCCATGTGGGAAAACGATAACACATTGCTGTAGTTAAGGTTGCGTGTGTGTTACCTGCGGCGTTGGTGGAGGTGGTGGTGGAGGTGCTGGTTGAAAAGCAGACAGGAACTGTGTCCTGGGTTCCCTCTGGCCAAAGACACTGTTGTTTTCAATGTCGTTCACTCGTGCCGGGAAATGCCCGCCGTGGAAGATGAGGAAGTTCTTCCGGGGTATCCGTTCGGGGTCCAGGGTACCACCCCTCCGCCGGGAAAATCGACCCTCCCGCTTACTGCGCTCGAATTCCAAGATGCTGATGCGCTCATCGTTGAACTTGAAGATCCGAGGGTGCTCACCATCTAGCCTTCCTCCCAGCACGTAGTCGTACTACATACGTACGTAGAACATGTCGTTATAGCCCGGAGGAGGAACAAGTCTCTGTTAGAAATATCTGTGGCCCTCTCCCTGAGACACTTTCCTTAGCGTTTCCTTACTGATTCGCTGGATTCTCTACCCTTCTGTATTGTTATAGCGGCAGTTAAGTTGCTGGCAGTTACAGGCAGCTGTTTTGAAACAAGTTCATAATGGACTAAGCTCAGTTCAGCAAGGTGTTCCTGATTCTGCCTGCCAAGCTGTGTCTCCAGACAACGAAGCCATCAAAGTGGTGTACCTGGAGGCAAAAGCATACCTATGCAGTACTTGCATTTATCTGTGTTATGACACAGGTATTGCACCCAATGTATCAAGGTCTGCTGGGGTTTCTCGCAGGGAGAGGAGAGACTCTGAGTATGTCTGGGAAATTGTCAACGTAAAAGAAAACAGAAACAGCGTGCTACGACTCCTTGAAGACTTCTCCACCACTTTGCACCTGCATGACCCGTTGTTCACAGCGCACGTTACTTTTGGTGTGCTCGGGGTCTCCTACGTACCTACAAAGCGGCCGTCCGTCCTTCGGAAAAAGTATACTGGGAGAGGATGTGTCCTGTGTCCACGGGCACACACAGTGCCTTTGGGCCCATGGCTACCTACCTGCGGGAAAGTGTTCTTTGGTGGGCTGGGCTGTGGTAAGATGTTCACCACAGGCTGAAGGAAGGTCAATGGTGGTGGTGGTGGTGGAGGGATACTTGGAGGTTCTTTAGGCGGAGGTGCACCAAGAAGGAGCTGAGGGGGGAGGCCTTCCTTGTTTGGGTCGGGGGGAGGAGGGAAGGGATCCTGGAATGGGTTTGTAATCTGTTAGTGGGAGGTGGGGCATGTCAGTCTGCACCCGACAGAACGGCGCTCGATGAAAGCAACACCTGCATTTGAGCATGGAAAGTATGACAAGTTGCACACGTGATGTACCTCAAAAAGCCTTGGTAGTTGGGGTATAAGTTGCAGAAAGGCTTGCGGGTCTCCGTTGAAATGGACGGGCAAGGCGTTGGCATCAAATACTCCGCGGTACTCGAAGTGATTGGGTCCCACGTTGGTGAAAAAGAAAGATGCCTGGGGCTTTGGGTTACTGCCTGTGACCCCTTTCCGTTTCTGCACTTGATCTTTGTTGTACTGCACACAGACGCACGTATGAACGATCTGAAAGATATCTTAAGAACACACAACAGTTCCTACCTTGTATGCTTTTCCAGTCTTCACGTAAGCAGGATTCTTAGTCTTTGGGTTAGCCAGATGGGCAGGAACCCTGAGTCGAGGAGCAGGGGTAGGCTTAGTGGACGCGACCAGCGTCGGAGGAACCGTGCGCACGGGCGTGGGTCGAGGAGCAGGAGTTAGCTTAGCGGACGCGATCAGCTTTGGAGGGACCGTGCGCGCAGGCGTCCGTCTCGTTACTGCCTTTGCCCTCGGTTGCCTCGTGGGCACGGGAATCCTCGGCACCCGTTTGGTCGAAGCGAACAGCCCAGGGGGAATGGTAGGCCTGGGCTTAGGTTTAGGCTTACGACTGGTGGGGACTTCTTCAGCGTCGTGACTTCCGCGAGGCGATGGTGTAGAGGTAATCTGCTGAGGTACGACGAAAGCTTTGGGGGGTTTGAGTCGTGTGCCGAACGGTAAGAGCTGCAGTTTTTTGCTCGGTTTGGCGACACTCTCCGCAGTGTCCTCTCCGCGCGAGTCCATGGCGTCCGACAGGAGGTAGGCGTCCATGGGGTCTTCGGCGTCGCGTGCTGCGAGCAATCCGCTGCAGCAGAGTAGTAGGACAAGGAGCAGAACCTGACCAATAATGAAAGTTACGTTGTGATATCGTGTCAGGCCGTACACTGTGCGGGTAACTTGGGTGACGACATGCCTGTGTAGGAGTGAAAGTCTCTCAAGATAACCTCGCACGACAGCACCTGCCCGTCGCAATTTCATCGGTCGTCGTGTCATGCGAAGAAAATTTCTGAACTCTAATCATTCTCATATGCAATGATTCCAACGAGGATGGCCGAATTCGAGAAGTGGTCTCCTTCAGCAGAAAGTGGAGTATATTTGCGTTTGCTTTGCGGCGACCTGACCTGCGGCGCGAAGGTCTCTTGTGGGGGCTGGCGCAAGGGGGGTAGAAGCAATGCAACCACATAATTCCGCGCTTATGTAAAGACGTCGCATTGGAGGAATCGGGCTTACAATAAGTTCATATATGTGAAGTAAAATTTTCAGCTGTGTTTGAGACTTCCTGTTGTGTCTGTCCCTTCGTGTTGCCTAGTCTCGGGGGTTTTTACATTATGCATCATCTTCACCAGCTCGCTTGCTTCCTAGCCATTTTTTCATTGTCATTCGAGTCGTCTTTATTGTGCCCACAGGGTTGCTTGTTCGTGCAAATTCAGCCATACTGCAACTTTTTTTCTTTTGTACGGAAAGCCCAGTACAATGTGCGCAGAAATCTGGAAAAATTGTCACGTTGTTATATGGAACGGGATGTCGGAAAAGTGATATTGTGCAACCTAAAATATTAAGTAGTTCCAAATAAAATTCAGCGATGAGATGGAGGCCTGTGTCTTTGTCAAGAACTACACGGTTTCCGTGTAAGAAAGTAGGCGAAGAACCTAACCACCCCCCTACCCCCCGCATCACTGTAAGGCGGAAAAAGTTTTTGAAATAACTTCGTTTTAAAGCGCCGTTGCGAAATGCGCGGCGATGGAACAAAAACGCGGTGCCCATAAGGAACGTGGGCTCGTAGAACTGTAGGTGTCTGCGAGGACACGCCAACTTTGCATACGCTACACGCGTGGGCTTCTGTTATTTCGCGTGGAAATTCCGTCCCGGTTTTCACGCGATGCTTTTCGACTCTGACTTCCACCTTCTCCAAACGCCGTTGCATTGCGAGAACGAAATCATGGAAGAAGTGGCTCCCCTCGTGAGGTGATTTTCGTAGAGCACTGCAGGTGAGGGGTGAACAGACCACAATGTTCTTTTAATTGCGGTCCAAGAATAGTGTTTGCACATTGTCGACCCGAATTGGTGGCTAAATTACCGGGCTAAATAAAGCGCATGCTGCAACAACTTTCTTCCTCGAGTATTTTCGTGCGCCATAGACTCGACGGGAATTTCGTACGCGATAGATCCTGGTGTTTACAGGTTCTGTTTTTTTTTTTTTTCTTCTTCTTAAACGGGACAAAAAAAAATCGGGCTTTATCTCAGGAGCTCTAATATCGGGAGAGAGAAAAAAAAAAGGGGGGGGGGTAATTCTCGCATTTGAAACGAACACGAGATGCCGAGCGATTGTGCTAAAAGCACTGCGCTAAGCGTTCTCAGATTCCCGTATGGCTGAACTTGCACTTTGACAAGTTCGTTTTGAGCGTTTTTCGGGTTTCACCCCAGTGACGATGATGCAAAGCGCGGAGAAAAAAAAACAGGTTTCACCCTAAAACACAAGGCGCCTTACACTGGGCGCATATCCACTTACATCATACGGTACATGATGGGTGAAAAGAATTCATCTTTTTTGTCATCCTTTGGTGACTGAAGGCCAACGGGAATCGGGGTCGCCTTTTGTTTCCTTCTAGCCAGTGACGCCACATCTTATTTCATGATCCTGCCCTTGTGTCCGATACCTGCCTGGCGGGGTTAATTGTGTCGAGACATTCAGTGTGTGCTTGCAATACGGCTGCGAGACACGCCATCTCTGCCTGCTTTCGTCCACTGGATGGACAGAACAAAAACACTGCCGTTTAATGATTCTTTACGACGCTTCGAGCCACCGTACGAAATATTTCGGTAAAGTTTCGCAATTTTCCCACAGATTGGATACACGTGTTGTACATTATGCTTGAGCAGTTTTCGAAGCGGTCATACAGCTGTTGCCTTTATTTCGGTCGCGCGCATCTCTGTGACGTCCGAGATCCTCTGTCCGTCACAGGTCAGGAGTTTGCGCACGGCTTTCGTTTTGGGGAAGTCGTTTGAATGCTATGTGTGTGGGGTTTGCGTGTGAATATGGCAAATCGTGTATCGTTTTCCTTCTCTCTCTATCTCCTTTTTTCTATATTGGTAAAATCTTAGAAGGGAATTACGGGGGATGCCAGCCTCAACCGACACAGGAAGTGCGTGTGTGGTTTCTCTGTGTGGAAAAGTCGACGAAAAGCTTCGGTGGCAGCCTCCACCATCGGTACCGATGGCTCAACCCCATCAGATCATAACGCTGCCTTTTCCGCAACCTGCGGAAACTAATGAGAGATAATCTAATACTATAATCTATAACTATATCTATAATCTATATATATATATCTATCATCGTTCCATGAGTATCTGTATATCTATATCTATATATATATATCTATAAAATGAAAAAAATAGCCGGAGCTCTTTGGCTGCACGTCTATCTATCTATTCACTGGTCTATCTATCTATTCACTGGCTTGCACTGTGGCATTGAGGAGTGCTCAGTCACCCTCCCAGGTGTATATCGCTCGCTGAGTGACCCCTGGTTTGCCAATCCCGAACGATGCGCAGCTACCCAGGGCCGACGAGCCGCAAACACGGCGAAACACGTGTCCTCTGGTGCTGTCGCATCGTTCAATGAGTATCTGTTTTTCTACGTGCAGCCATAGAAGCCATTTTAATCTGTAAGTTTGAATTTCAAACACGTCTAGCATCATTTAATTATTTTTTTAATGGCTTTTCCCCCTCTTTATATATATATATATATATATATATACTATAATCTATAACTTTTCTGAAGGTGCTTTTTCTAGCCGTCAGTATATATTTGGAGTGGCCACAATACAAGGTTTGAACTTGTCGTATGCGTTGGAGGAGGATTCGAAGCGCTAACACAATTTGTGCGGGGTGGGGGGTGGAAAACTGGTATTCTTCGTGGCTGGAAACGTGACACCGTGAATGCAATCTAGAGAGGAACGATTGTTTACCTACGCCCAACGTTGATACCATTTCTGCATCTGAACGTCGAGGAAACAATGGACGTTCGCGTGAGTTAGCCACAATGGCTTCACTAACGGGATCTTCTCTCCACATCGCCGGCCGGTCGGTCGGATTTTTGATGACCCGCGACGAAGCGATTTAATTCAGCCTTATTTTTCACGCTCAGCTCGGTGTGCTTTTCCTTCAATCGGTGCTCGAGTGACAATGGCTCCACGGCCATGGGAAGCTATACCCTGTTGTGCAAGAGAGAAGAAAACTGGACTCTCCTGCATGTGACCGTATGCGATGTAGACACGATAATTGTGCGAATACGTTTCTCTTGTCATTTACGGTGCATTATGGCTGACCTTGCGCGGGGGTCATTAAATTGGTTTTCGTTAATGCAGTAAGTTGTGAAACAGTTTCTGAAACGGCTCTCAGAAAAACGTTTTTGCAGAAAAGAAGTACGTGAGAAGCACTTCGCAATACAGGACGGCATAGAGCTGCGTGTTTGCCACGAGAACAAGTGCAAATATTTGCATGAGCTGACATGCGGAATTTTTCTTTTCGAATCTTCAACGGAAATTTGGAGGAGCTACAATTGTAAAATGAAAAAAAAAAAAATGGCTAGGAAGCAAGCGAGCTGGTGAAGATTATGCATAATGTAAAAACCCCAAGACTAGGGAACACGAAGGGACAGACACAACACGAAATGAGACTTCGTGTTGTGTCTGTCCCTTCGTGTTCCCTAGTCTCGGGGTTTTTACATTATGCATTATGCTACAATTGTCTTCTTTCGCTCGGGCTTTCACATTCTGGAGCGTTCTTAATTTCTCAGCGGTTTGGCGTCGGGACCAATTGGACATTTCTCTCTCTGCATATATGCATAGAAAGGAAAACAGAGATAGAGAAAGAGAGAGAGGAACGAATAGAAGGCGGACGTTGTACAGTCCACTCGTGTGACGAGT
The DNA here is from genome assembly GCF_037126465.1 of Ornithodoros turicata. Taxonomy (NCBI): domain Eukaryota; kingdom Metazoa; phylum Arthropoda; class Arachnida; order Ixodida; family Argasidae; genus Ornithodoros; species Ornithodoros turicata. The sequence continues at coordinate 12,413,704 of NC_088205.1, read as the reverse complement.
CTGACAAGAATAACCGAAAGCCATGCAGATGGGGTATCTGAACCAATTTTCGGCGTCTCGGCGGGATCCACAACTGGTTCGGCGTGCACGCATGCGTTTCAACAAATCGTGATGGACTTGACCATCCTTGTTACGCGATTGCTAAGTGAACTCTGATTACGATGTGCTTGGTCAAATATTCGTTATCACTGCAAGATAGGCACGTAGTGGTAATATCTGATATGTGGTGGCGTAATGTAGTATAGTAATATAATAGTAGCATAATCTCAATTTGAATGGGAACCGAGTTGTGGTTGTTCGAGTCTGCGCACCACGCGGATTTTGAAACGGAAGCCCCCCACGTGCAGTGGGTGCTGGAAACGTCTCCCCACATGGAGAGAGTCGATGTGTGCGGAATAATATATTCCTGGCGCGAATCTCGTTGTACAGGAATCCGTTAGTTTACCATCCGCGAGATTCAGCCGGGTAAAAAACAAAAAAGAAAACAAAGAAACTTGAAATAGTTCGATAATGCTCGATATATAGAAATATAGTTCGATAAAAATTCGATAGAAATAGAAAAAAATTCGAAATATAGAAATTGTTCGATATATAGATATAAAATACTTGTTATAGTTCGATATAGCTCGATAGTTCGATACTGCCCGATTCACATTAGTCATAATTGGGTGGCATAGGGATATTGCAATGGCAATAATCAGCTAAACTACTGGATGAGGTTTCCCTTTCAACTCGGCACAGAACATTTACAAAATATGTCAAGCACAGTGTATGAAATATGTATTGTGAGGAAGAATAATCGATATCGCATTCTCGAGCATAGTCGCACATGAAACAGTCGTTCGCCCTAACCTAGTACTCTATAACCTCATAAAAATTAGAGTGATTAAATTTTGACGATGCCATCATCCAACGCAATGTCCAACTGAAAATCCGCGAACGTTAATAATTTGTAGTAATTGCTAAAGAATTATGAACAGCAAGGCCATCAAAAGTGCTGCTACATACACGATTTTGCGGTACTTCGATGATTTTGTTCTCAGCCGTTCCTAGGGTAGTGAGCGCAGGCACTGCGCGCGCTTTCCGTGCTAAGGGAGCCGGTAGATAGTGACACTTCCGAAGGTTTGCTATTTCGTTGACTTTTTCTTTTTTTTCTTTTGTGCTGAAGTAATTTTGGGACGAAAAGCGAACTCGTAGTCGTAGCATACTGCGTACGCAATGATGTCCGTAGTTAACATCGTGTCGAGCGAATTTGGCAGCTTCTTCGTTCAGGGGGTGTTCGTCTAAAAGGGGGTTAGGATCAATATCGCCTCGCTACTGCCGTTAATATTCACGTAAGATACGTGCTGTGGAATATGGATCGGATGGGGGCAAGTCCGTTCGTGAAAGATCCAACCGGTGTCATTTTGAAGAAGAAACACGCGATCTCACCTGAAGAGAATGGTATCCGCGCATGTTTCCGTCACACAATATGCACACAGCAGTGACGAATGACTTTCTCAAGAGACGAGTGGAGGAACACACGGTGGGGGGGTCTCGGCCCCGCGCGACGGGAGCATCGCTGCTTGTTGCTCGAAAGAGGAGGGCACGTGCTCTGTTGGATGATTGTGCGGAGAAGATGACCCCCCATCCTTTGTGCCGCCGTGGCCTACTTGGAGGGGGCTGGACGGCGGTGAAAGTGCGCGAGAGATGCGCCAGCGGTTGACCTCGCCGACTTCCTTTCCGCTGGGCTGGACACGCTACGCTCTTTGGAATATTCGCTTCCGAAATGCTACTCCCAGCATCTGGAAAAAACGAGAGCGAAAGAGCAACATTCCATCTGCCACTCACACGAAAGAAAGTATGAACCATGGAAGAAGAAGAAGAAAGTCCGTGAAATTCGGAATTTCCGTGTCTGTGTATTAGGGGCTGAAAAAGCCTCTACAGAGAGCAGCATACATTATAGAGCTATGCGACCTATAGTCCTTGTAGTTTACAACTACTACTTATTATTATTACTTTATTGTTATTTTACTTTACAATCGAAATGAGTTGCAGTTCCGGCGAGTAATGAATAATCAGCATTATTATAATTGAACCTCTGTATGCGATAAGGGGATAAGTAAAAAAATCCGAAACCGAGAAAGGGGGCCTGATCTGGTTGCCCGTCCCATTGACATACATGCATTTCCCATTTCTTACCTTCCTGTAGCCGGCCAATGAATTGCAATAAAGTCTTAAATTTTCTTTGGCAGGCGGGAGCTGTACATACTGGTATGTAGATGTCATTGCAGCAAAACTAGCAAAAAGGGGATAAATCGACTTATCCCCTTATTGCATACAGAGGTTCAATTGTCGAACTAGCAAGACCTTCTTGGCCACAAAAATTCGGTAAGAGCAGTTAACAATTTGCCGATTCGTCTCCTACCCCCTATCAAAAGATATAGACAAACAGAAAAAAAAAAAAAAATACTAGAAGAAAATCGGACACAATATAAGAAAGTCGGGTACCAGAAAATCATTACAGGTTCCTTTCTCTCTCTCTCTCTCTCTTTCTCTTTTACGTCGGAGGGGAGCTCTCGAAATCCGAGCAATCACGCAGGAATCTTTTTTGGATACATTGCCGAACACAATACCCCCTCGGTCTGCTGTGCGCATCTCGGATGTCATCGAATTATGTTGATGGAAGCCGGAAGCGAACTCCTGACAACGGGGAAGAGTTACGTTGTATGTATCTCGTCATCGCGTGCGATCAAATTGCAGGCATCTTCCCGAATCATTTGCTTCTTGTTTGATCGGATCATTATTTGTCCGAGCATGGCGGTGGAAGTGGATCCTTTGTGTTCTGGCAACGTTCCTTTTGCTCTTCTTATTCACTCACCACCTTGTAGGGTGGTCGTCGTGACCAACCCTGGTACGCTGTAGTGGTTCCACGATTAGGAGCAAGTGGTGTCTCAGTGTGGCAAGCAAACGTGGAAAAGGGGCAACTTTGAACGATTGAACTGTGGGGTGGTTGCCGAACGAGCCAGACACGGGTATTCGAACGTACGCTCGTTAATTGTTCGATTACTTTCCATCATATACTTTGTGTTTGTTTGTTTTGCGTCGTCTTCTTTTGCGCTTCTGCCATTTTCACTGGCCTACTCAGTTTGTGGTTCGTCCCTCAACCAGCTATGTAGAATTGAAGGGAAATTTTCAGCTGACAAAAAAATAAAAAACAAAACAAAAACGGCAGTCAATTACGGTGTAAATCTGCAAACGTGGCACGTACCCAGGACAAAACAACAACTGTCTTGTAAGATCTTGACTGGGGAGTTTCATTGCCAGGGGCGATACTCTAGCCCATTGCGGAAACGTTAAAACCCTCGCTATCATTTTTGGAGTCAAGAAATTCCACCAATACCTCTGGGGACGGAAGTTCACGCTTTTCACGGTTCACAAGCCACTAGCGATGATCTTGCGGTAACCATTTCGCGATTTTACGGAATGCAAAGCCGGGGTTTAGGTCAACTCTCGCCAGGACGAACGCCGTCAAGAACCTTTCAGGTGAAGACATTTTCTTGAGAATTAAGAAACGAGAAAAACAATGCGTTATTCTTTCTTTTGTTTACGGTGCTTTCTACCATTTCGGGGGTCTTTTGTGTCCCGGAAGCGAATCTAATGAAACGAACGTGTGGCAGAGTGTTCGCACGCGTAATAGCTCCTAGCATGTAATGGGAGTCAACGGCTGCTTCGTTAAAAAGAGAGAGAGAGAGAGAGAGACAGAAAAAAAAAAAGGGGGGGGGCTGCGTTTTCTCTCACGAACATCTTTGGCCTTCGAGGAAAGCATCAAACGCGTTTCGCGGATCTGCCAGTGAGTTGCACCAAAAGACAGAACAAAGAAAGAGAAAACGCCTTTGCTTTTCTGGAACCCTCGAAAGACGAAAGCGGTTGATGCGGGCTCATCCCGTTTAGTTGCCATCCTCCGCTGTTTTTTTTTTTTCGACGCGTGCAGTTATTGTTACGTGTGCCCACGATGGGTCGACGAGGCGGAGGGTGTCTTCGTACGCGAACGCGCGTCCTTGTCGCATCCTTGCCTGATGAGCGAGGCCGCTCTTTTTAACCAGTGTGCAAGGACACCTCTGAAAGGAATCGTGCACTACCTGTCTCTCTGAATAGGGGCGTCCGGCCGGGCGTCCCTTGGATCCCAGCCATGTCTCGTTAGTGCAACGTTTAATTGGCACAGGCGGAATTCGAAGTATGGTGTTACAGAATGGCATCGTCCATCGTGCTCTTCTGTGGAACGCTCGAAGAACAATGACGCCAACGTGTTGCCCACGTTCTCTATGGCTGCTTGTCACTTGGCGGACATTTTGTAGACGATTGTCCGAACGCGATCAGTTGCGCTAGCTGCAGCAATTGAATGATTGAATGTTGTGTTCTTCCCTCTGTGTTTGATTGCTCCGTCCACTACGACGTTGCGGCAGCTACACCCCGAGAACGAAGAAAGGAGTAAATTGGAGAATAATTACAGCGTGCAATCATCTAGATTGCAATTACTCCCTATTTTTAGTCCCCAACTCTGAAATTACTTCCCAGCATTGCAAACGAGTCCCTAAATTTCGCGTAACTTTCGTGCATTTTGTCACCGAAAGGACGAAACGTGCTCCTTGTTTTTCGTGGAGTGTCCACAAGGAATCCTGGAAGTTGGAGTATGTCGGAGGGGAAAGGGTCGTACAGCTCCCGTCAAACTTAATAATAACACGGGAAAAAATTGTCTCGTTTCCGAGCGTGAGAACAGGGGCACTGGGGGAACGTTAAGTGAATAAAATCCTTGCGAACAAAATTATTCTTTTAGTTACAGAATAATTTTGTTCGATTAAGGTTTCCTCATGGCCCCAAGGGCTGCTGTAATCGCGCTCGGGAACCAGATTTTTTTTTTTTCACTGTTATTATTAACTTTGGCGGGAGTTGTACATGTTTGTAGCTTGCCTCGGCTAGATCTCGTTGTTTACGTGAGTTCGGGAGACACAGCTAGATTGCAATTACTCCCTATTTTAGTCTCCGACCCTGAAATTTATACCCCAGCACTGCAGGCAATCCCTAAATTTCACAAACTTTCATGCAAACGTGTGACCCGAAAGGGACCGATGGTTCCAGCAATTTATTTAATCCCCGAAATGACTTAAATCGTTTCTTTTTTCTTGGAGTGTACATAAGGAATCTTGATGACACGTCTTTACCCAGAGACGAATCCTTGCGGACGAGAGAAGCCCTTGTGCCCATATAGCGAACGAAAACGGCACAGACAGCTAGGAAGGATCGACCCTTACTTTCATTGAACAAGAAAGCGACGCAATGATGCGTATAGATGATGACTTTTCGTGATGGTTTCATCGAGAACCGCCGTGCACGTTTTTAAGCATGGCGCATGCGGAAGGAGTCATCAACATTGGTTTCGTCCTTCCTGAATTTGTTTTTTTTTTTTTTAAAGGTCTGAGGACTTCCTTCCGTCGAAACCTTTTTCTGATGGTGTAACTGCCTTCTTCTGGTCGTGAGTCCACAGGGGGCGTGACCCTTTCTTACTTCGAGAATGGATTCTTGTCCAGGAGTCAAAGGAGACTGCGAACTGACGGTGTTCGCGTTACCCAGTGCAAATTCGTGCTCCGTTGTTTTATGTGTCGTGCTAATATTTCTCGGAGACATTTTAGGACAGCTGTACATTGCTTGCACTTAGCGTGCAATTAACGCGCACCAACACTATATGCCTGTCGGGCATGACTTCTGTTGACCTCCGTTAAGTACAGTTGCGCTCTAAGCACGCCTAATATCGCTTACAGTCGGTGAATACCTAATGTGATGAGCGGGCGTTTTCATCATCGCTCTATTGCTAAGTAACGTGCTTCGAAAGTCGGCTGGTATAAGAACCGTGACATTGGCAAAAAAGGAGCGTCGAAGCTCCACGAACCGCACGGAAAAGGTCGCCGTGGCGTGTTGCAACGAAGAATAGGGCCCTTTGTTTCGTCTGGCATTTGTCTTAGCAGTTCTTATTGTGCGGCGGGCACTGCCGTATGCACGCGCATGTAAGCCCTTCATGGTTGTAAAGTATATTCAAGCGGGAAAATGTTTCCTTCCCATGAAAGATTGTCATGTCGCTGCCTTCATCGGCGTCTGCTACGTGAATTGACGACTTTGAATAGAGTGTATCTGTTATACGTATAGGGGCGAGACATATACACCCCTCGATGAATGGGATGTCACGAGCACATACGAAGGAGCTTCGGCGCGCGGGCGTTGTTGCGTTTTCGTTGAGGAAAACCTTCGGTATGTCCCACATTAGAGCCAATGTTCTCTCATAATGATGCCCTCCTGGATCCACCTTCTCGGACACAGGAACCTCCTCAAACGATGTCCAATACGTGACGCAAGTTAAGTTGAGTAATAGCCAGCTCATAGCCGCCCATCGGGCTCTTCGGTTAGAGTTTTCCTTTCTTTGGCGTGTACGATGTTCGCCGAATACGATTGAGCTTTACACGCTTTTGAATTTGCATAATCTATAATAACGTTCTTTGAAAGAGAAACAATTTTCGAATGGAAATCAATGGACAGGCGACTTGTTTGCGTAGCGCTCTGAAGTCAGGTCACGTAGGGGCTTCGCGTAGAGCACCGTCGTGTTGTTGTCTCAGGAAAACATTGTCACTTGACAGCTTCAAAGTTATGATTGTCGTTTTCGTTCGTACCGAACGATACTTCTTTCGAGACACTGTTCTGTGCAGGAGTTCGCGGAGAGGCTAAACATATCCCTCAAACTGACGGGGCCGGTGTCCGTGTTTGACCGTGTGTCTATACGTGTTGGCATTTCCACCCATAGTAGCTCCTTTTTACTGTTAACAGATAACTGCTTTGACTGTGACCTAACCGGTCAAAATGTGGCCAATGTACGCGTTGTGTACCTTCTTTCAGAACATATCGTCAGCGAATGAACGATGTGGACTTCTGTCGATGTGCTGTCGAAGCCAAAGTTCCCCATCCGAAACCGTTGTCCTTAGGGCATGTTTGCTCGTATCATCGACGTGTTATGGCGTTATTACAGAATTTTAGTGCATCGGCAGGTAATCACGACACGCCAGAGGCCTAATGATTCTTGTGCACTGTCGTCACGTTTGGTCACGTGACATGGGAAGACATTGCCGCACCGGAGTCATAGCAGGAGGGCATACCGTGAGTTGCGGTATACGTGCAATTACGAGAGCAAATGAGGCTTGTGCACATGACGTCACGCGCAGCCTTGGAGCCACGTGACATGGGGACGCGTCACAGGCATCTTACTGCGGGCCGAATGAGGCAGCAGCATGTGTTTTTGCAATTTTCTCTCGTAATTGCACGCATACCATAGCAACTCACGCCATGCTCTCTTACTGTGACTCCGGTGCGGCAATATCTTTTCCCTTGTCACGTGACCAAACATGACGTCACTGCACAAGCTTCGGCCCGCAGTATGACGCCTGTGACGCATCCCCATGTTTTTCCTATGTCACGTGGCTCGAAGGCGCTCAAAGGCTCTGCGTGACGTCATGGGCACAAACCTCATTCCTGTGAAGTGAGTGATATCACCTTGCTGATCTTTGACTTGACAGCTTCCTGTATCGTATCGTTTTCGCTGTGCGCTTCCGATCCGCTAAAACGTCTTCCGCGGCGTGTGCTCCAACAGGTGCCGCCCCCTGTTCAGACTTAAATCGCGGCACCTTTGGGCGACCTGCGACATTTGACCCGTTTCACTCTAGGTTGTGTTATCCATCGATGGACGATGGCACATAATGTCCGGTCGATTTCGCTCGGCCACCGGTTCGTGCCGCATGGCTAGCCGATGACCCGCATGCGCATAAAATGCGGCATCGTCGTGGGAAATGATTCCGGCAGAAGCTGCGAAACAATCCGTCGACTGTCGAAAGACTTGTATCGTGCGCGGAGAATTCCTTTCCTGGTCGGCGATAATTGAACTGACCGGGTCAGATCGTGACCGAAAGAACCCCCAGTGAGTCGTCCAGCCATATTCTACGCAAAAAAGTTGAACGCCTCTATTTGTGTGCTCTCCGGGGCACAAACACATTGCCACCGGAAGTGATGGATGGTTTGTTTGGAGTTACATATATCTAGTGCTCTTACTCATTGGCATTTGTGCGCACGAAGGGCTTGTTTCTCAATCGGTTGGGTGTTGGGGTAACGCGGTTCATACTTGGGCTTCCTGTAGACGCACGGTCAACTTTCCTATCAAAATTTTCAAATAATTTTAAGTATCGTGAATTGTTGAAAACTGCTCGTGTAGAATATGGGACTGCACTCGCCGGCTCGTTCTGCAGTCCCAGTTCCTTTGCGTGTGTTTTCTTCGAAGTACAAAAAACTGAGGACAAAAAAAAAAGCTTCTACTGTGAACCGAGTGTTGGATGAACGCAGTTAATATCAACAGATACGGAAAAGGCAAGAAACCGTGACAGCACCACGAAGCAACTGTGGCTATTAGCGGAGTACAGATGTGGACAGACGGAGGAGAGTACAGCAGCAAGGAGCGGGGAGTTAGTATGCGTCCTGGGCCGACTTCAGGGGAAACTGTGCCGATATTCGTCTGGAAAGTCTTCGCAAAAACCCAGGGAAGATCTCAGACGGTGGTAGGTTCCGAACCCACTACCTCCCAGTCTTCAGCACGTCCTTGAAAAGGTCGCAACATGCTTGTAACTGCGAAAATGAACGTGCCCTGTTGCATTTAGCAGGAAGCGGAGAGAGAGAGAGTCGAAAATTTCGTTTAATTAGCGTGTCAGGCTGAATTAAAGTATCCGTTCATCCGCCGAATCCCGACACTGTATGAGCAACGAAGATCCTTAACGGGATCCTTGCGGATATGCGGAACACCCTAGATGACAAGGTGAAATCTGCAGGCCTTCCAAGGAGAGATCGCTGCAACGGCCCCTGGGAAAATGTGGATCGTGCTTGACCCCTTTGATCCGCTGACCCTTTTATTCCGGCTTTGTGCGGCGGGTCATCTCCGCCAGTTAATTGGGATCACGTCAACCGGGTGGTTAGTTTTCATTTTGCCGTTAGCTTAAAAATTTAGGTCTCGCGTGTAATGCCGCGTGGGTCGCCGCGGTCTCCGCTCCCGAGTGTGTGCGGCGTCTGAACTGACGCTCGGTCTAATTGTAAAGGTCTTTTGCACGACACCTGTCCCAATCAACGTTGCGGGAAGAGTCCCCCTCTCTCTCTTTCGGAAGATTGCGTGCGCAACATTCCTGTGCGCTGTGGATAATTCATTACGGCGCTGATGGTATGGTTGTTCGTAATTTGTTGTCCCTGAGATGACGGTGCAGATAATATGCTGAGTGGTTGAAATGACTGTTTACCGCACCAAGGCTGAGGATCGAATCTGACTGTGTTTTTTGCGTACTTTGCTTGGATTTTTCCACGGATGTTTTGAAACCATCTCGGCATACTTTCCCACGAAGCTGGCCCAAGGCTTACGGTCTCCGTTGTGCAGCATGTCGCTGCCATGCATGCAGTTCGTTTAGGAAACTTTGTATGTACAGGAAGAGCGTACAGTGAATTTGAGGAAAAATGGTGATGTCGGCAAAGAGCAGCAATATACATGCGAGTCTTTTGTGCGCATTCCATAATGTCGCACGCGAGTCCATCGAGAAGATACGCGTTTAACAAAGAACTGTGCATAACTGAAGGACTTTCTCTGAATGATTCCGAAAGGAAAGACGTAACACTTGCGAACCGTTCGTTGTCTGGAAAGAAATTGTCAAACAGGACCGTTTCCTGCTGTACGGCCCGGAAACATTTGTTGGAAGTGTCTTCGATGTCACGGTTCCGCCGCAGACAATGTCATCTGCCACGGAAACGTCTCGCTCCAACAATCGCTTTCATTACGAGTCATTGTCTTTGTGGTGTATTGTTTTTGGCAGCAAAAAATAAGAGTGCCCCGTCAAATATTTAGAGTTCTAGCGTCGGTGCTGTTACGTAACGTCTATTTAATTTTTACGCATATTATTGTGGCAGCGTTAACAGCGGCTTTTTAAGCGGGATTTCCGCTCACTTTTGTGTGTTATCCAACAAACGGCTCGATACTTTTGGTACGAAAGGTGACCTCGATATATACAGCCTCGAAATATGCGGTATATTTGTAAATGCATTTTACAGATATTTGAGCATTTCTCGCTTCTCTGACTGGAAACCTTGCGTCGTCAACGTGTGCGCGCTAACTCGCCTTTGTGCAACTGGACTAGACAGTGCCTACTGACTGCTATAAGCGTAACGTATCCTCAGGAGTCCGTCCAACATAGTTACGTTTGTTCCGGTCGTCGCCGTGGAAGCCAGCAAGCCATGTGAAATCGTCTGCGGCGATTGGCAAAAACAGACGGAGGAAGGAGAGGAGTTAAACCGACGTCACCGAGATAAAGAAAGCCTGCGTACTGTCTCCTCTCAGTCATTCGCCACGTGGACGGGGAGTCGCGATGTCGTCTGCTTCACTTAGGCCAATTGGCGCGGTCGATTTCAAACGCAGGCTTTCTGTGGCTGCGAGTGGCTAATGGCTGCTCGCCTAGGCAGATACGGCCCCGTAGCACGATCGTGATTGGCGGACTCTTAACGATTATGTCACGTCGATCAGGCTTTGATTACTCCAGGTGGCGTTGGCTGAGCAGGGCTTTTTTTATCTCAGTGGCTTGCATGAACTCGCGTGTATGGCTAACATGCGATGCTGTCGCGCGCCCCCTCATGTAGGAAAGCCTTCACTCCGTCATCGCTATTCAGCTGACGTCACCAGTGTGGCGGAAAACAAAGCGCCGCGTGGTGGGTGTGGCTTCAATTTCAGCGTTATGTTTTGCATAATAATCGCACCAATGGCATAGTCGAGCGGGTTAAGGTGTCCCGCTCATTGGTGGTGGCCAAGGTCGTGCTGAAGACATGGGAGGTGGTGGGTTCGAATCCTACCACTGGCTGTACTGTCTGAGGTTTCCCTGGGTTTTCCTGAAGACTTTCCAGACAAATGTCGACACAGTTCCCCCTGAAGTTGGCCCAGTACGAATACTAATCCCCCTCCCCTGTCCCCCCCACTCCTTCCTGCTGTGCTCCCTACACCTGTCCACATCTGTGCGTCACTCATAGCCGCAGTTGCTTCGTGGCGATAACACGGAATTTAAAAGAAAAGCGTAATAATCTCCTTTCCCAGCTGAATTCACATTACATTGAGTAGATAAGCAGCACAGTAGCAAGGATTGCTGGAGCTGAGTGCAGCATGTAACTCAAACCTATAATGATGTTATTGTGCTTTACTGGTATTGTGACACCAGAGAACAAATCAGTGTGATATTGTATTTCAGCCAACATGGCACCCAGTGAATTGAAGAAGCTCAAGAGCAAGCAGCGCAAGGCACGACGACGAGCTGAGCAGGAGAAAGATAAACGGGAACAAGAAAAGAAGGGCGATCCAAAGACTGGTTCCAAGCAACAACAGCCTCCTGCACCACCACCACCCCAACAGCAGGACGGGGCTGAAGTAGATGGCATTCGAGACGAAGAGCTGGTGCCCGATCGCTTGGCCAGGGTAAAACTTTTTTGTCTCATCCCCTGCTGGATGTGCCTGACAGTGTGTGTGTGCTTTTTATCTTTTTTTTGAAGGAGTTTTACATGTTTAGATGTTTGTGTTTGTTTGTCAGCCTGCTCTGAATTAGTGGTTCGGTGCACCAAGATTGGAGGGGAAGGATAATGGTGGATTTCGGTAGTCCCACAGAAAGAGAACGTGCGAGCACCCCCTGTTGCCAATGGAATGGTCTCTGTTGTACGATACGAGTTACCCCACACGACACGTTGACATAAAATCAGGGGCGCAGGAATTTACGAGCGCGTCGCTGGACGTCATCACACGCGGTGCGTTGCGGGAGTGGATGTTGCCATCTCACATGTAGGTGGAGGAACAGTAATTATGACTCCAGAACACTGTGTGTAAAAACGTGGATATCAATGGTGATCCATCGTGAGGTGAGCGCTGTGTTTCATTTTTGCTCCTTCTGATCTAAGGAGCAGAAGAAGCATGCCTTTTGAATTTTGAATGCAGAAAGTAGACATCCGCAAGTATTCATCTTTCTAGTGGAACGGTAAAAGTGAAAAATATTTTAAAACTTGGCATGTTTTATCGCTATGTCACGGCAGCGGTTATTTATCCAGATCCCCCCCCTACACCCTCCCCCCCCCAAAAAAAACAGAAGACCCCCCTAAAATTTTGAGAGATTGCACAATATTTCGTCAAAAGCACGTAAGGACACCCCCATGCGGAGCCCAACCCCTGCAGCACCACCATTTGTAGAACCAGGAGTGGGTAAGTGCAGCGGAGTAGCAGGCAAGGGTGGGTGGAGCAACGGCAGTAGTGCTTGACTCGCACTGTATTGCATAATTTTTTTTATGGAGCAGTGGAGTAAATTCCAAAACACGTGCAGGTGGAGAACCCACTGGAGCAGGCTATCCAGTTCCTGCGACCCCTGCAGCAGTTGAGCCCCGAACGTCTAGACACGCATTTGTTGGCCTTTGAGATCTACCACCGGAAGGGTCGTCCACTGCTGATGCTGCAGTCGCTTAAACGCGCTTTCCGTCTTCAACCTTCCTGCCCGAGATTGCACGCCCATCTGGTCACCTTCCGTAGCGTTGGTGAGTCCCCCAGTATTGTTCTTTCATAGTCTCCAACTGCAAGTTCTCCACCATGAACACGGGCGCTTTCGCCACAATTCAGTCATGTCAAATGTGACCCGCATACTTAGGGTTCTTCATCTTCGGGTTTTATGATTTTTGAAACGAAAGGCACATGAAACAAGCCACCGCTGTGGCATTGGGACGAGGAACAAGAATCTTTATATTTCCGCTCGGAACTGGGGCAGTGGATGACCGCCGTATTCAAGCACTTGCCCCAACTCCACAAAAGCTCGTCTTTGACTCCTGCAGGAGGGGGATTATGAAAGGAGGACAAACAGGTTGTCACAGATAGCTCTCCTTGCTGATATTATGATTCACTTTTCCGACGGTTTACCTAGAACGACACGCTGGAGGACGGCAAGGATTTCGGGTAAATATCGGGTTTTTACCCGAATTCTTGAAAACTTGTTCGGAGGAACTATCGTGAAAAATCGGGTTGAACCCGAAAATGAAGAACCCTATGTGTGATTTACATAGACATCTTACTTTTATGTTTATGTAGCAATGTTTCTATGCAGCATGAGTCATGTCACAATTCTAACCAAGCACTTCGAAGGTTAGACTCGAAGCTCCACTAAAAGAAGTTTCATGAACGTTTCAGTGGCTGAAAGGAAAGATCTGCCAGGACCTGTTCTGGAGGTACTCAAGCAAGAGCTGGAGGAACTCTACCAGGGTTGCACGGCACAACAGCTCAACGAAGAGTTTCTATCCAAACATGCCCATTCGTTTCCTCACCTACTCGAAGGTTTGATCACACGCAATCTCTCTAGTTGTGAAACGCAAAGCTTTACGCAGAATAGTCCTGAGAACCTCTGTTTGTGTATTCCTTAGGTTGTCTCATGATGTACTACCTGGATAAGTCCAAACAAAAACAGGCACTTCAGATGGTCACATCATTAAAAAACAACAATCTCGAAGATGTCACCATTCAGGTATGCTGGCTACTGCATGTGTTCTAAAAATATACCGTGTGTACCGTCCAACCCAAAGATTTCTTAGCATGACCCTCACGAGCCCGTGTCATAATGGCTGAGGGTCATTAATTGGCGGCACAAATACTCAAAAGCGTTGTTCACTGTATAGGATAATCGAGGGTTACACTTCTCCTGAAACTTCCTGTGTGGTCCTGAAACTTCAGGTGCTTAGGTCTCATGAAGAAACATACTTATTAGGACAAACCAAAAAGAGTATTCTTAATAACGGGCATATTTTGTTGGGTGCTCCACAATAATATACCAACTATGAGGCTATGTGTTTTTTCTTCGTCTGTGTACGCCTCCAAAAATACCTTATTATTGACACGATGACACACACCGTTCCTACGGTGCATGTCAGGCTAAGAATAAGATCGACAACATGTCAGGTCTCTGTCAGTGTAGCTGCAGCTCGGAGCTGCACATTCTGTTCTGCACACGTCAGTGGAGATAAGGTGCACGAAGCTTGCAAAATCTTTTTGTGTAACATTCGTTAGCAAGGCACACGCTCGCACTAAAGGAACATGAGGCCTAATTAGGCTTTATTGCGATCGTGTGTGCACTCCCCCTTTGAATATCGGTCTTCTCAGCGGACGAAGAGAGGAGACGACAGGACAGGTGCTAGACTTCCAACAAAAGGATTTATTGGCAACATAGTACAGTCTTAAATTTGACACTCGGGAGGTTAATGTGTCATCCACACACTCGTCATCCTTTTTCTTGTCCCACGTTTTTAGGAATTTGACTTCATTATCAAACAGAGTGATAGAAGCCTGACTCACACACTGTTGCTCATTTTTCCTTATTTCAAATGCCTCTATTACTTCTCTGGTACGCTGGTACGATCTGATACGCTGGTACGATCTGATACATAAGATCTGGTACGCTGTCGTCTCCTCTCTCTGTCCCGTTCCCAGTGCTAGTTCGTCATGCAAGATCAACACCAACACGCCCGGTTTTTCACCTTGACCTCACATTTCTGTCTCACCCATGTGCAGACGTGCGTGCGTGCCCTGGAGTGCCTGAACAAGGGCCAGCTGGGACCCTGCGAGGAAGAAGTGGAACAGTTCCGCAAGCAATGCCACCAACGGTTTCCCTGGGCGACCGCCTTCCGTCCCGCGCAACCCCCTCCCACAAATAATCACCAGCAGGAACCAGAGGAATGACACCTATTCGCAGTGCCTCACAAAGGACGTGTGTGTTGTTTGGCCCCCGGGACTTGGGGCCGCCTGGCTCTTGCGGGGGTGCCCCACAATAAAAGCACCGTGTGCGTTTTTGCACTTGTGACCCCCCCTCCCCTCCCCCCAGTTGTGATCACCTCCAGGACGACCAGTCTCTAAAAATCACACCTCGGGGGGGTTGGACGGCAGTTTGAGGCTCGCACGTTTGGTGACTAGCAGGACAGTTTGAGCTCCTCTGTGAATCTAAAGCAGTAAACTTTTATTATGATGATCATGAAGGAAGGCTCATGTACTTTATTTTACTGTCACCGTTTCCTGCAAATGCGTGGGTCTTTCGTTTAGCGTGGCATGAACGAGTGTGCCGGTGGATGTGTAGATGAGGCTCGAATTGTAATCTGGTCCATTCTAGATGAGAAATGAAGCATAATTTGAAAGCATCTAATGTAGACGGTGCCCTGCATATGAAGCCCATATTTAGACGTACCATTTTTGTGAGTGTTGCCTCCTCCTTGTTCTTGAATGTCTATTAAGGCTTGTTTGGTCATCAATAACATCACTTTTTTTACATTACGGTGATTGCGGTACTTCAATTCAGTTGTTAGTTTGTACAGCTCCGGTCATTAATAATAACACTGGAAAAAATGCGGTCTCATTTCCCAGCTCGATAACAGCTACCCTTGGGGCACTGAGGGAATATTAAGTGAACAAAACCCTCTTGTTAAACTAACAGAATAATTTTGTTCAATTAAGATTTCCTCATGGGCCCAAGGGTTGCTGTAATCGCGCTGGGGAACGAGACCACATTTTTTCCAGTGTTATTATTAAGTTTGACCGGAGCTGTACTCTCTAATGCTTAAGGGAACTGTAAAAGCATAGGACGACTCCTATTGCATTGCCGAGCTATGATAGAAAGCGTAGACAGCGGGAAAATTTGTCAGTCTGACGATGGTCAGTGAAGGACAGGCCTCAGCATGTAAATCTGTGATGTTTGTGAGGTGCATCCCTGACTTGAGGCTTCTTAATCTAATTTGGTTGGAAACGTGACTTTTGATTTAGTTTTGTGGTGTGCTTTGGGATGGCCCTCCTCATAGGCAGTGTTCTAACCGAGGTTGCACGTGGAACACTGAAACAAGGTGCGAAGAAAAGGTTTTAATTGATGTGGCTCAAAATTTGTGTGGAATTTGTCGCAAACTCCATTTAGCATGAATGCATGCTATGCTGCTACCAATGCATGCTACCAAGTGTAGTGCAAACAAATCCTTTTTTCAGTAGCAGTGATGGTAGCCAGTGGTAGTAGCTAGAGAAAAGTGGCAGCTGTCCCTTCAACTCTTCCTCCTAACTGTTGCACATTGCTACCGGAAATGGCCAAAATATCTCAACTAATTGAGTATTGGGTGCTTGTTTTGAAAATGTAGCTATTGTACTCACGAAATACTCTTGAGTACCTCATACACGATATAGTGACATAGTAATACATACTAGTAATACCATGCGTTCATAGCGTGGATAAAAATGGAAGATAGCAAGATAGCATGCAAGATAGATTGCCAAATTGTGACATGAGGAATGTAGGGGTATTTATGGCAGAAGCATAAATTCTACGCAAGGCACTTTGCTTTTTGAGGGTCTCATCAGCGCCCTCGCAAAGTAATGTACCTTCATGTTGCTGCCTGTGCCAGCAGGGTTACATACAGCACTTGCCGAAAGGTACCACGTACCTGGTGTAAAGTGTGGCCTATGACACTAGCAGTGAAGGCTATGTTCGGACGCTTCTAAGCGACTCCTGTTTTCAGCTTGGTAGTGACATCGCTTTCTGTACCTTAGAGCAATGATTCGATCGAAAATTGTCATGGTACCGCCCGTTTGGAAGTACTAGCCGTCGCAAGTATCTTCGTTTTTCAGAAGTTTCTGCGACAGTGCAAGCACAGTACTCTCTTCACCATACCAAAGTATTGGCATGTTCGGGGAGACTCAACTGAGAGACATTAAATGAAGGCCACTGAAGGAAGGCTGAATTGAAGTGGAGGCCCCAGGTGGGACGCATATGTCCCGCTGTCACGGAGAGTTTGTGCAGTGCCGATGAACAGTCGCCTCGCTTGGTAAGACTGAGAGGAGGGCACAAAGGACCGTATTTATTGGCGTTTTTTCACATTCTATAAAAAAATGCGTTTACTCTGCAGTGTCAAATAAATTCACTTAAGAGAGCCGAGATTATTCCGCGAAAAAGAATCTGAAACCTGGGTGCGCTTTCCGTCGCGCCGTACTGGTGACGTATTCAGAAGAGTGACAAATTAAGCTCAAGTGCGGTACATGCCTTTCTGTAGGGCACGCGTAAAAGCACGGTGCGTTCACCACATTACGTAACTGAGGGGTGTTATTTTGAAGAGGTACACATTCTAGTAGTATAAAATAAACGTTAAAACTTTTCGGTGGTCGCACACACCCAGGAAAAAAATAATAATTTCCCTGTACAGCGTTTCCACCTTTTATTGACTGCATATTCGTATAGAATACTGGAAATACATAGCAGTCAAGATCGTCTCATCATAAACTGTCGGCGATGTCTCTTGCTTTTGTGCTACCCATTGGTGCAGCTTGCGTCAAAGTTAACTTGAACACGGCTCCAGCCTGCGAAGTGGGAAGAGAGCCATCCTGGCAGTGCCTAGCAGAAAACAACGCCTTCATAACGAGTGTCACACCACACAGTGTCACAACTGTAAATGGACGAGAAAAACACCCTTCGCCGTTATTTCAACTAAGCACCACCAGGGCCAATACGCTCTGCAAGTAACCGAGCGTTCTGCGCATATCTCCTCTCCCGGTTACTCCACTCGGGAAGCGCCATTGGCTAAGGCGTCGCCCTCCCTCTTCCCTCTCACTGCTCCTCTCATGCGCAGAGACGCACTTGCACAGCGTTGTTCAAGTTAACTCTGATGCCAGCTGTACATCATTCTCAAAGCAATGAAAGCACTCCTACCAGTTTAGTGAATAGACGTTTTAGGGGGGCACGGGTTCGCATCCGGCATTGCGTTTTGCTCGAGGTTTTTCGGCATATGTCGGCATAATTCTCGACAAAATCCGCCTGACGAACACGGACTGAATGTGGATTAATATTTCAGAAATGGCCTCGCTGGCAATGCTGAACACTTTTCTACAGTGGTGGCAACAGTAGGAGAAACGCGCTTGGAAAAAGTACAGGACGAATATTTCGTGAGGGTGCCCTCCAAATTCGTCGAACAGAGTTTTTCTGGCCCTGCCGAATTGTCTGCCGCGAAAATTTCCATCTTCTTTCTCTGCAAGAAACGCGAAAGTGAGGCTATCCCCGCGCATACATTCGCGTTAGTTTCGTTTTCTATGGGGGCTTTGGAGATGTTAGCCCAAGTCTGTCTGACTAACTCCACAAACGTGCGCGATTATCGTGCGCACCTGTTGCAGCTGGAACTTCCATATAAAACACATGTGGATTGCTTTCAGCAAAATGATTTGATGCGTAACAAACGGGCTGCGTGCAGCTTCGAACGTAAAACTCACTGCGGTTATGCGAGTGCGCTATCGCATCGAGAGCTGCATAAGCCTAACCAGTAGCTCGACGATGAAGAGCTCTTGCGAAAGCTAAAACTCCACGTGTCACGCTCCCTTTTTGAGCACCGGAGAATTCAATACGCTCGCGGTCGGCGAGCTTCCAACGAGACGCGAATTCGTAGAGGTGAGTCGAGGAGCAGCATCTGGACAGTGCTGTTCCACATGCTCAATAATTTGCATTCCAGTTATGTTTGGAGTGGTATCTTGAGCAGCATAACGTCTCGTTAGGCTACTGTTTCTAAAAGGGTTGATGTTGTTTCGTTGATGTTGACTCGTGAGATTCCGCGCGCGTGCGTGGCGCTTCAAATCTTTATTGTTGGCAGGAGTGCCTGGGTGCTATCTGCGTTCTCCAGTTCTTTTGTGTTTTTTTTGTGTTTTTTTTTGTTCGGTTTTGCTGGGGCAAGTTTGCTCGTGTTTTACCTTAGAGGTAACGCTGTTCCGAGGTTTGGAGGTGACACGTGTTCGAATCCCCGCACCGGCTGGCGTTTTCTCTGGGTTTTCCGAAGTCTTTCCAGACGAATGTCGACACAGTTCCCCTTGAAGTCGGCCCAGGACGCGTACTAACCCACATGTCTCCCCCTCCTTCGCACTGTCCTCTCTCCATCTGTTCACGTCTGTACGCCGCTCATAGCCACAGTTGCTTCGCGGTGCTAACACGGAAGTAAACGAAGGTAGTGTTGTTGAAGGCACTTGTTGTGGAATTCCAGCATTCTAGGACCGATAATTCGTCTGCCTAGTGGAAATATAGGAAATTTGAAGCGATTGTTGCTGTATGTAATAAGATTTTTTAGAAAATGATGTTTTACGCCCAGTTCTACTAGCTGTCGACCGCCGTTTGACCACATTTCATTCACTCGAAAAAGCTTTATTCTTAATACTTAGTGAACTGATCAGGCTAAAAATGTCTCCACCCCACAAAGGTCTCTACCACGAAGTGAAAGTAACAGAAATGTTTATTTCTGCTGCCATAACGTCGAATAAGAACGCTGTGCTACACAATAAATATTTTTCATAAATATATTGGCCTATGGGACACACGTCTGTGGTGTAAGTTTCACACCGTACAAAACACCATTCTTTATTGATTCTGCACACGAGGGTTTTATAAAACACCCTTCTCAGTAGTGCATTCTAAAAAAAAAATCACCATTTCAAATTGCATATTCTACATTGGTATTTGAAATACCATTTCACGGGGATGTATTGCATTTAAAACGGTAAAAAAAAATATCGGGATAGGTGTTTTGCAAACAGCTTCTTCAACACCTCTTTACCTCTTTTTCCTTCTTACAAACAAACAAACCTTCGTTGTTTATGCTGAGCAATGAACTAAGAGGCAAGCGAGCTGGTGTAATGAACGGGTAACATTTCCTTGAGAATGAAGAGACCCTTTGCGTGTCTTCGTCTCATACTCAAGAAAATGTTTCTTACAAGTTCGCTGTTATTTACACCTTTCAGTTGAGCCTGCAGAATATAAAAAGGCGAAAAAAAAATTACTGTGTTGCAATGAAAGACGTTTCCTCAATCATGAGACTCGGTGAATAGCGAGAGTGTGACGACACGGGCCCGGGAGTTCCCACAACATGCTTTTTTTTTTTTTGATGCGTTCTAACGGATACCCCCTCTAACGTTTCTTCATACATGACCAATCACAACGACACAATTCTACAATGTTTCGTGTATCATATAATTGCATATTTTGGCATATTTCTTCCTGATCGTCGTATAATATGATGGTTTCATATTAGCCATATAATATGACAATTCTACACAACTCTACAATGTTTCGTGTATCATATAATTGCATATTTTGGCATATTTCTTCCTGATCGTCATATAATATGACGATCGCATATTATGCCATATTTCGGCGCCATTCGGTTGCACATTA
This sequence comes from Ornithodoros turicata, assembly GCF_037126465.1. Classification (NCBI taxonomy): domain Eukaryota; kingdom Metazoa; phylum Arthropoda; class Arachnida; order Ixodida; family Argasidae; genus Ornithodoros; species Ornithodoros turicata. Next base: position 12,393,383 of record NC_088205.1, on the reverse strand, counting down.
CGTCACATTTCGACGTCATTTGTTTTGCCTTTCCGTTCCCTTGCACCGTTCCCTTTGTTTTGCCACTGTTCACGGAGGTCATCGGCCCCAAACCCGTGTTCCAGATATACACATCTAAGCTACGACCACGGTCCCTTGATCAATCTTGAGCTATCCCTTGAACTATTAATGGACCGTGATACTACGCTGCTTTTAGGCTCAGCGGCGTCACTAGGGGGGTGAGGAGGGTGCGATCCGCACCGGGTGATGCGACAGAAGGGGGTGACGTGCTGCACCAGTACCGCCGCCTCCTCTCTTTGTCTGTAGCGAGGCGACGCCAACATAAGAAGCCCTTGGCGAGCATGTGATTTTTTTTTCTGCGTACGATATGATACTGTTATTTATCGTGTATCGCCTCGGATGGAAAGGGTCACATTATTGTGGGGGCTATGGGGTGGGGGGTTGACGGAGCTCCCGCACCGGGTGACGCCACTGTTTAGGCTGTTACGTTCTACGCAATCAATGGATTGGGCTAGCCACCACTAGCGCCCAGAACCAACTTCTGAAGGCGGAACGCGCGACAAGTAGACAGCGAGTTCAAGTGTTCGAGTTCACCCGGGTTCGACTCCTACAGCTGGCTAACCTTTTCAGTGACTTTCATCTTTCAAGTTGTGCTTGATAAAAATAAGGAAATCAAAGCATTGCAATTTCTGAGCGCCGTTCTCGTGAAAGAAACGAACAGCACAGCGAAGAGCTGTCTGGACATGTGGCGCTATAGCTAATTGGTCGGAATAACATCCAGCGACATAGCGCACATTTTCGCAGTACGTGGTCTTAACTGTCAAAACCACGTAAAAATGCACGTGTGTGTGCGTCTGTGCACTTTCTGAAACCTGACTATGACTATGGTGGCATACTGCAATGACTGCAATACAGGAATGTCTGAATGTGCGCGCGTGAACGTACGTCCCAACTGCCAATAAGGAATGTGCATTTTCATTTGTAGAACTTTTTTTTTCACATTTTGGATAATTACAGTTCCAAGGTACGCAAAAGTTTTCGGAGCAACATTCCCGGCATCATCAATATTTCTGCATATTTTGTGCATATTTAGACGTTTCGCGCCGCATATTTTGGAAGATTTTTATGCATAAAATCCCGGGCCCTACACTCTTAAAAATGAGGTGGTGGTGATGGTGAAAGGGCTCGCCGTTGTCGGCCTCACAGAGGTCAGCAGCGTCACGACTTACGCCCTGGGGGAATGTGCGTCCTGGGCCGACTTCTACGGGAACTGTGCCGACATATGTCTTCAAATGAAGTTCACCACATAGCACGCTCCTAGTCAACCATCATCGCGGGTGACATCGTTCTTTCCGCTGATGGGGGGGCGTACGCCATTTTTGTGGCATTATTCGGTTCATAATTGTCACAAAAATGGAGTACGCCCCCCCGTTTTCATCAAATCAAGGAAGAGAAAGTTGTCATTCGGGATGATGGTTGTCTAGGGGCGTGCTATGCGGTGAAGCTCTGTTTTTAGAGTGCAGTGATGACTATTGCGAGGTCATATACGCACGGCCTTCATGTTCATGAGAGTGCAGGAGGCACTTCTTGGTATAAGCGCGGTGGTAAGTATCTCTGTCGCTGATAGTTCAGGTTCCTAAGTACGACGCAGGGTTTTAATTGAGGAACAATTAGGTATAACAAGCCCACAATTTTTTTTTTCCTGTCACTTTCAAGGTCATGTTCGAGCGTGAATGTTCTCAGGACGTTTTCCCCATTTTCCTCGAGGTTGATAAAGGGCGCTGCATTTGCATTTGCCTGAAACCCGAGCTTCGATAGCGTATCTACACGCGAGTCCTGCTTAGCTGCAGATCTCCGTTTACAATCGCGCCACCGTGGAACGATTCCGCATTATAGTGGCGCAACTTGCAAGTCTGCGTCGTCGAAGCCCTTGGTGACAGTTGAACATAAACAGACTTCCGAAACTCGAACCCGCCTGACTCTCGCCTCCGGTGTCGTTTTTCAGTTCGTGCGTTGTGCTTTGCAGGCGTCTGCCGGAGCTCGGTGAGGTAGGTCAACGATTTTCCTTGCCTTTAAACTCCATTATTTTCCCCCGTGAATATCTTGATTGGCACCGAACGCACGTGGCATCTGTGGTCTATCAATAGTTGAAGGGCAGCATAATGCTCCGGAAGGAAGTAGCGCTCGGTCTCGAGCTTTTCGTTGTTTTCGTCGTGTGATTCAGTAGTGTTTAGTGTTCGCCGTCAGCGCAAGACGTCCGAAGGTGAGCACGCTCGTATGGTTTGTACGCGCGATTTGATATCAATTTGCAAATCTCTGTTTTGCTGCGACGAAAAATTGCTAAACTGACGAAGGCTTCAAGCAGAACCTCGAAGGAAAGAGGAAGTGTGAACGTGTAAATAATATACAAACGAAAACATTCGTTTCTGGGATACAGAGGATCAACGCGCGTTTTTACCCAGTTTTAGCAACACTTCGAAGGGAGCGCGAAACGGATGGATGGATGGGCAACATATGCGTGGAGTGGGAACTTTTGCTGGAGGGTGCCCACGAAATATCACGTGTAACGACGAACTTTGCTTTTTTACATATCTCAATTTTTACTCGCTGCCGATACTCCATAACTGCTCGACACCACTTTTTCATTCAGGGGTAAGGATTTAAGTTTGTCAACTATTTTAGTCTTGGACGGTTATGGTCTTTCCGTTTTTTTTTTGTTTTTACATCTTCGTGCGCGGTGCCGTAACCAACCAAAGGTTCATTGGCAAGGGTAAAGCAAGCTATCGATCAGAATCCAAGTTTGAGGTGAATCTCTTGTTTGTCCTGATAAGATACCACATCAGCACGCGCACACTGTCTTGCAAGGAAGATTGGACACGGAACGCGCTCCCTGAACATCTCCCACTCACTCTTTAAGATTAACGAGGAGGATCTCGTGCAAATAAATAAAACGGAAGGTTCACTTCCTATACCTCATCATTTCAACGCGCTCTTATCGGCGAGAACTGATAAAGATGCATTAATGCTGCGCAAAGGTCATCGTACGTTGTTGTTGTTGTTTTTCTTTTTCTCTTTCTTTTTCGCTGTATACGATTACATGATACGATATGCAGTTCGCTGTGATATTTCAAGCGCACGTTATAGAGAACCGTGTGTTGGGCAAAATTATCGCATGGAGCGACCACTGTGGCGTCCGTCATGGTCATCGTTGTCTTTGTGTTTGTTTTATGGTTAATTCAAGTCGTCAATCCGCAGTGAATTCGCGCGTTTCGCCAGTCGTTTCAGGTTCGCTCTTGAGCACTCGCCGAGTTCGCCGCACGCACGCGATACTTCCATCAAACTCTTATCTGGAGGGAGATTGCTTTTCGCTGGGGGATTGGGTCCCACCGTACCTCATTCTTTTGGTATGGCTTCGAATTCAATTTGCGCGCTCCAGATCGACCGGCGAAAATTGCCATATAAATGTTGGTGGTGGGATGATGTAGGGGGAAGGTGCGGTCAGCCTGCTCAGTTAGTGGCGGCTCGGTGCACCCAAGGGAGGGTGAAAGAAGGAGGGGAGAGATGATGGTGGCACAGGAGAGGGAGGAGGGGTGTGCTAACCCTCTTGCTCTGGGATTTTGGGCAGTCCACCCAGGCAGGACTACCCACCACAGAAAACACGCGAGCATCCCTGAGTAGTCGTCATTGGGATGCTCCCTGTACCACGCTAAGTACCAGGATTGTTGGCGAAGTTACCCCATTCAGCTCGTGTACCGAACAATGTACCGACAGTTCAGTTGCATGGGGGTGATTGGCGGGTATTTTGTCGGCACACCGGTTTATATCGCGCAGTTTTACGTACAATAAACAAAAGAAAAACAGGCATCAAATACCCGTCCTAAAAGTGCGCTCTCACCATCAGTACATCCTAAAGCGGCGAAATGTGCCGTGAAAATGGGCGTGCATGAAAAAATGAAAAAATGGCAGTTAATGAAAGGTGCGTGCCAGCAGGATTTGCAACTGGCCTTTGACCCATACCCAAGGTAAACAAAGGCTGTCACAAGCTTTTGTGCTCGCCGCAACCGTGCAAAATATATCGATTAAATTCCCATCCAAGTATTTATAAATAAATAATTTCGCCGGCGATTTGGCTATCGTGACGTTTGTTTCTGTTCTGCCAAGCAGTCGAGCAACCGATTGCTGATTACGTTTTGTCGTATCTCCAAACAGTCTTCAATTGCCTTTGCTTTTGTCGCCTTTACGCTTCCCGTCCCGGTCACGCACTCGTGACTTGACTCATGCTTATGGCATCGTGAAATTGAAACCGGATGTCAACATGCTCTTTTATTTCAAACGCTACGAGTATGACGTTCTGCTGGATGACATTTTGCATTTGTCATTTACACGCAACTTGTCAGTCGTTCCTCCAAACCTCCAAATCACTCTGTTTCTCAGTTACCTCAGCTACTTCATCACCTAACACGTGAAGAGGAGCCAATTGCACAGAATTATACCGTTGTCGGTGCCAATTTATAAAAAGCGCAACGTGTACGCCTTTTGTGACAAGTACCATAACTTTATATGTGTCACAAAAAGACGTACGCCTCGTGTTTTCAGCCAATCAGGGAAGAGAACGATGTCATTCGGGATGATGGTTGGTATATCGGATCCTAGTGTGCAGTGGGGGGGGGGGGGGGGGGGGGTCTTCTTTCGTGCGTGCGGCCCTGCCAAACAAAGTACTCCACTCATGGGGCAGGGGTCGGAACTTATGACTCCAGCTCACTCATCTCCAGCTCAGCTCCTTGGTTGCTCACTCATGGTCACTCACTTCTTGTGCAGCTCACTGTTCGCTCACTCATGGTCACTCACTTCTTGTGCAGCTCACTGTTCGCTCACTCATGCTCACTCACTTCTTTTCTTGTGCAGCTCGCCGTTTTGCTTACTCATGCTCACACACTCTCTGCTCAGCTCTCCGTCTGCTCACTCATGCTCAACTCGTTCACCACATTAAGCGTGAGTGGGCATGAATGAGCATGCTCACCAGTCAGTTTTGCTAAGGTATATACCTTGGCAAAACGCCTGCCATCCAACCAAATGTTTGCACTTTAACATTTATAACACTGCGCCGTTTGGGATTGTTGTACGTTCGGAGGAATACACCTCTCCCTGTTTACAAACAAATGACGTCAGATGGTACAACAGCGCCGCCAACTTGGTAGACTGGAGCTACTATACCAAAAAATCAATGAGTCACAAGAAAGCAACGTCTTTCTTTTCGTACTGTAAAATATTTATGCAATTTCTTACATTGTGCTGTTTCGGCTTCGCTATGTCTACCAACGTCATGATGTCGTCACAGTGACGTTTCTTCCGTAGAGGCCTATTCGCCCGAGAAACATCGCTCGTCCGTCCATATGGCTATTGTAAGTGACAGAAGGAACGCCCCTTCTGGTCATGCAATTGGAGTGACAGTCGTGGTGTTTACATTACGAGTCGAAACTGTACGTGTAGATAATCCATCATGGAGAAGGATAATGCATCTCGTGGAGAATGACATCGTCTTCGCGGCCTACCGCTTTCGCAGTTCAAGGGTCTGGTGGCCTTCCTGTTTTTCTGTATTACCACCGTTGCTTTGAGCGGTGTGTAGACGTGGATAGATGGAGAGGGAAGAGAAGGAAGGAGTGCGAGGGCGACGAGGTTGGTATACGTCCTTGGCCGACCTCTATGGGAACTGTGCATGCCTCACAGCGTCTGAGAAAGAAAACCCAATGAAAATACCTAGACAAGCACAGCCGGTGCCGGGATTCGAACACGTGCCGCCTCTCTGCCCGCTGCTTGACGTAAGTCATGATGCAAACGTATGAAACTTGGGACACGCGGACCTGAGGTGACCGCTACTCCCGCATATTTTTATTTTTATTTATTTATTATACTTTTTGCCGAAGTGCAGTAGGAGAGGAAAGCGACCAATCCTCACAGAAAGAGCTCCTAGAAAGAGCTGTAATAAAAGGGGTCACGGTGCTACAGACAGGCAACTACTTTCGGCAGAAAATAAGGAATTTATTTAGGATATTGTTTAGAATTTTTTTATATTTAGGAAGATATCTAGGAATTTATTTATATTTAGGAAAATACTTTGGAATTTATTATGGAAAAAATAAGGAATCCTTGGGGCAATTTGTTCGGAAACGGTACTTTTTTATGTGTTTCCAGTGTTTGAGCCGTGAGCCACTCCTTATGTATCTTGACGCCATTAATTTCCTAACCAGCGGCATGGCCCGCTCGTTGCGGTGGTAGCCAAGGCGGTGCTGAAGACTGGGAGGTGGTGGGTTCGAATCCTACCACCGGCTGTGCTGTTTGAGGTTTTCCCTGGGTTTTCCGAAGACTTTTCGGACGAATGTGGGCACAGTTCCCCCTGAAGTCGGTCCAGGACGCATACTAATCCCCCCTGTCCCCCCACTCCTTCATGCTGTACTCTGTCTAGCTGTCCACGTCGGTACGCCGCTCACGGCCATAGTTGCTTCGCGGCGCTAACATTGACTGAAGACAAAGGATTAATTCGGCTATCGTGAATGGCATGTCTCTTTATGTAACATCCACACAATCTACGGCGGTCGCAACAACTCCTCAAGGTCACAACCACGGGAATTGTCTAAAAACGATAAATAATAGCGGTATTAACTATTGCAAATGTCGTCCTTCTGGCAGCGCTAGATAACGCTTGAACACTTTGCTGACAGACACTGACTTCGCATTCGCTGAACGTAGCACAGAATCTGTCTTCGTAAACCATGACGCGATGACACGCCATAACAATATAATTTACATTAACAACGCGATACAATAAAAAAAAGCACCAATTCAGACGAAGAAAGTGTATACACTGCGTTTATCCTGATTTGTTAGTAGCACTGAGCTGCATGTAATTTCTGTCATATCCGTTCGGACTCTCTTGTGGGAACATCGCCTCTAATTAACCTACCCTGTGACGCGCACGTGCTTCGAAAGAGATGCAAAGTAGCTAACTGCTGAGACAGGTGCTCACCATGTAGAAGGTCTATGACGTTCAAGGTCATCATGTACGTGATTCCTCGAAGGAAAACCTGTGGACAGTGAAAACAAAGCTATAAAATGAAAGCTCGCTGACATATGCACATAGCAAAAAATCTGTCGGCTATTATGGTTTGGCATAACGTATCGGCGTATGTATACCGAAAGGAGGAACGCCTTATTTACAATCTGTAAGTTGTTTTCAGACGCTTACGAGGAAGCGTTAGCACTCCCTTATTGCTTCACTCACGTAATTGTATACATTGTAATGTTCCCATCTACTGTATCCCTCGAAGCAACAATATCTTCACAATTGTCCGCATTCTTCGAAGCTCGCTTGCGACACCAGGGCTGCTGTAAGATGGTCGGATGATCCCTGAGTGGAGGGAATGGCAAGAGATCGTGCTGCGGCAGAGTATACAGGTCGAGAATCAAATAGAAAAGTCCTCGAAGCGCACTAGAATCCCCGTGGGCGGAACCGGAATACGACCTGAATGAAAGGGTCCCTTGAAGCGCATTAAGCTTCAGGAATCCCTTAGGGCGGAGCGAGAATACGGCCTGAATGAAAGGTTCCCTTGAAGCGCAACAAGCTTCAGGAATCCCTATGGGCGGAGCGAGAATACGGCCTGAATGAAAGGTCCCTTGAAGCGCACTAAGATTCAGGAATCCCTAAGGGCGGAGCGAGAATACGACCGGAATGAAAGGTCCCTTGAGGCGCACTAAGGTTCAGGAATCCCTAAGGGCGGAGCGATTTACATCTACTTGCACGTTTTCCCTCGTGTTCCTTCCTGTTGGCCAGGGTCAGAAATGGCGGTCAAGGCGCCCGTATTGGGCTCCCTTTGAGAACCCAGCGTTTCTAATAGTTAGTCCAGAACAACTTTCAAGTGTCCAAATCGAGTCTCACGCAATCACGTACTCTTCTGATTGAAGAGTACTATAATCTTGCTACTGCAGTTTGGAAAGTCCAAAACATACGCAAAAAGTTGGAATCACATAAATCACATAGTACCGTTACGAGAAACCATGAATAAAGAATAAAAAAAAAAGACAGGCAAAGAATCGTACTACTGGCGAAATATAGCTGACAAGCAGTGAGCGGAAAGCTCCCGCGACGTTCTAATACGACTTTTCGTGGTTTTACCAACGCTGTGTTACCAAGTGTAAGTTTTAATGCAACGCCACTGCACGTTGTGTCGGACGATATTTTAACCACGCAAATTCATTAACGTGTTACCCGCTTTACCGGTACTTTTAAAAAAGCAGTGAGGCATCACTCCAGCACCAGAACTATATAACCAGCTCTTTCGAAAAAAAAAAAAAAAAAAGAATACTGTCGTGCCTGTAGCGCGCGCTCTATGTCCTTGATCTGAGCACGCTCCAGAAACCCCTCGACTCTTTCAGAGAGTCTGAAAGAGAATGAGTGAGGCTAATGTCACGGGGACAGAGACCCGATGGTGGGTGCCGGTCGTAGGGCTCGGTAATCTTTACGTCACGGCAGCAGTTCGGACGCCTACCTCCAAGGTCACGCTGCTTTGCACAAGGCTCATTCAAGAAAAATATATTGCATGGCCCGCCCTTATAGAGTGATCGATTAATTAAGCAGGACTTCGAGCAATCTGATGTATACTTGGGGAATGTTTTGTTGTGTTGACTTGGGAGTCTCACGCTAGTCTAAGAGAATGTTATATTCGAACGAAACGTTTTTTGTGCATTTCAGATGTATGCGGTAAAACCGAGGGATGGTAGCAAGATTCTCTGAGGAGCATGCGTCTCCTTTGGGATGGAGCTGCGGAGGAGAGTCGGTGGGTGTATATTGTACGGTATCTCATCGGTTGCCCCGTCACGTGCACGTTTCAGCATGCTGCATACCCTGTGGATATTAAAACACGTACAATACACTAAAGTAAGGCCCGTACACAGCAATCTTGCGGAAGGTGTAGCCAATGGTAGCGGTTCTGTAGGGCGCGCTCCGTCCACTCCGTCCCTCTCGCTCCGGAACCTCTGCTAAACGAGTCCTCAAGCAAAGAGAGCGTTTCGTATGCACGTGATGTGTGCACGTTGCGTGCGCAAAGCGCCTCTGGGTGTCACTGCATGTTCTTTTCCGGTAGAGCCGTGTTCCGATGGGGGGTCCAACCGGCGAAGAGGGTGGAGAGGACGAAAAGCACTCCGACTTGCTGGTAGGAGCGCGGGAGCGCGCTACACTCCGCAAAAGGATATCCCGCTTAGTAAAGAGGAGCGCGCTCCATGTGCTCCGGAGAGCCGACTTTGCTGCGTAGAAGGGGGGTGGGGGAGAAGGTAATCATGTAGATGTAGCGCATTATTTGTAAACAGCTTTAAGCCCGTTTCAGCGCATGATTCCCCGATGGGCCAAAAACAGCAGTCTATGCACACACGCTGCTGAACTGTCTCCATCGTGAAATGGCACGGACGATGCATGCAGGCGTGGGAGGCCTCTACAGAGCGAGTGAAGGGGCTTTAAGTGTTGCACGTGCACTTACTCCAAGCTGCCTCGTTTCGGCGGTGCCTTTTACGGTACCGAGAGTCTTATAACAAGTTTGTAACAAGTAGACGGACATCTCCGGTGATGGTGATGTGATAAAGAAAAAAATGGGGATGCGAGTTTCGTACACCTAGGACCTTCATCGACTTGGTCCCTTGCCTGAGGTGGGTTAGAGGTGACGAATACAGCACTTTATACTCGCGCGCTCCAGTAAATGGAATCTCGTACAATTGATGTGTTACCTTGTATTTTACCTTGCCAATGATTTTCAATGGCATGCTAACACTTGCCTTGTGAGCATGTACAGATAAAATACTGTCTGCATGTACAGCACTACGGTCTGCTGCATACTGTCTGCATGTACAGATAAAACACCGTCCGTCTTCTTCGCTGATGAGGCTGATGTATTTCTTTGCAGCTTCTACTGTTATAGGGTTCTCCCTACTACTTCTCATCTTCACCACCGTTGTTTTTCTCAAGTTTGATACCATCTACCGGAAGCTCCTTAACGAGGTAAACAGGCAATGGAGAACGAACGTCGACACTTATGGGGAAAAAGAGAGCCATATCGCTACGGCCGCGGTACAATTGGCAGCGCGCATGACCGGAAGGCACTGGTTCCCACAGCCACGCTTCGTCGTCAACTCTTCCTTTGGTTCGTACGTAGACGTAAAGGGTCTAGACGCCTTATTCTCACTCCGCCTTCAGGGATCCCCAAAGCCTCTAGTCCGCTTCAAATGGCCTTCTTTTTCCGCCATATTATCGGTCCGCTCTTGGGGATCACTAAAGCCTGTAGTCCGCTTCAAGGGGCCCTCTCTTTCCGCCATATTATCGGTCCGCTCTTGGGGACCTGTAAAGCCTAGTCCGCTTCAAGGGGCCCTCTTTCCGCGATATTATCTGTCCGCTATTGGGGATCCCTAAAGCCTATAGTCCGCTTCAAGGGGACCTCTCTTTCCGCCATATTATCGGTCCGCTCTTGGGGATCTAAAGCCTATAGTCCGCTTCAAGGGGCCCTCTTTCCGCCATATTATCGCTCCGCACTTGGGGATCACTAAAGCCTGTAGTCCGCTTCAAGGGGCCCTCTCTTTCCGCCATATTATCGGTCCACTCTTGGGGACCTGTAAAGCCTAGTCCGCTTCAAGGGGCCCTCTTTCCGCGATAATATCGGTCCGCTCTCGGGGATCCCTAAAGCCGTAGTCCGCTTCAAGGGGCCCTCTTTCCGCCATATTATCGCTCCGCACTTGGGGATCACTAAAGCCTGTAGTCCGCTTCAAGGGGCCCTCTCTTTCCGCCATATTATCGGTCCGCTCTTGGGGACCTGTAAAGCCTAGTCCGCTTCAAGGGGCCCTCTTTCCGCCATGTTATCGCTCCGCACTTGGGGATCACTAAAGCCTATAGTCCGCTTCAAGGGGACCTCCCTTTCCGCCATATTATCAGTACGCCCTTGGGTATTCCTAAAGTCTTAGTCCGCTTCAGGGGGCTCTCTCTTTCCGCCATATTATCGCTCCGCTCTTGGGGATCTCTAAAGCCTAATCCGCTTCAAGGGGCCCTCTTTCCGCGATATTATCGCTCCGCTCTTGGGGATCCCTAAAGCCTGTAGTCCGCTTCAAGGGGACCTCTCTTTCCGCCATATTATCAGTACGCCCTTGGGTATTCCTAAAGTCTTAGTCCGCTTCAGGGGGCTCTCTCTTTCCGCCATATTATCGCTCCGCTCTTGGGGATCTCAAAAGCCTAATCCGCTTCAAGGGGCCCTCATTCCGCCATATTATCGTTCCGCTCTTAGGGATCCCTAAGCCCTATAGTCCGCTTCAAGGGGCCCTCTCTTTCCACCATATTATCGCACCTCTCTTGGGGATCCCTAACGCCTAGTCCACTTCAAGGGGCCCTCTCTTTGATTCTCGAAGCGGACTCTGCCGTACCGCTTTATTCCCTTGCCGTTCAAGGGCACTGGGCCACATCCGCATGATTCCAGGTTTCTTTTTTTCTTTTTGTCTGTTGTCATGAGGGACCATTTCTGACAAATGTTCCGGTGCAGCGTGTGAAATTGCGGGAAGGATCTCAGACAGACAAGTTGTGGAGGGATGTTGGACTGGGATTTCGAACAGCAGCCAAATTCTACTTCTTCAACATCACCAATCCGGAGGAGATTCAAAGGGGAGCTCCGGCTCAGCTCAGAGAGTTAGGACCATACACGTACAGGCAAGTGAGCTCGTGTACCTTGCTATTTTAGTGCTGATATAGCATTTTTAGGCACTTAGAAGGCATTTCGCGCTTTGCCGCCGTATTCTCGTTCTGCCCTCATGAGTACAAAGAGCCTAGTGCGCTTCAAGACTCATTCACAACAGCCTTGGCAACGCTTCATGCATGCACAGCGAATGTGTGCTCAATGCACCGCAAATGCTATTGGGTTGTTGGGTATTGTTGTGGGCTACAGTTCAGTGCATCGGTATTCAAAAATGCAGTAGTGCGCATCATGCCGCGCATACACGGAACACTACGATCGGGCCCGTTCCAAAACTACACGGCCACGGTAGGTATGCGCGCGCTTCTCCTGCTGTCTCATTGGATGCCGCCAATCTTTGCCACCAGGGGATCCCATTCGTTGCCGCCAAAGACTGCTCTGTTTTCATTGCGTTTTTCTTCTAAATGGTAGCGCTGTGTGAACTAATTGTGCTTGCATTACACTAATTGAAACACGGGCTTTCATTTGATAGCAAGTCGTTTTTGCATTTTAGTGTCCCTTTAACGACGGCAGTAGCTCGCGCAGCGGACGAAAGCTACCGTAAGGCACGCGTGTTGCAGTAAATGGAGGTGGTGGTGGTCCCTATGAAAGAGCTCCTGACAGAGGTGTGCAACGTCACGACTGACTCCCTGGGGAATGGGCGTCCTGGGCCTACTTCTAAGGGAACTGTGCCGACATATGTCTGAATGCGTCTGAGGAAAACCCAGGACCTAGTTGTTTCTTGTCTTAGCGCCTTTATCTTCCAATCGAGAAACCGCACCGTCCTCGGTAGCTCAGTCGGTAACATGCTGGCTTGCTGAGCTCAAGATCGCGGGTTCGATCCCGGCTGAGGGCGGTAGCAATGTGGGGGAGGCAAGCATATTGCTTCCAGCACCGTGTGTCAGAGATTTCCGGCTCACGTCAAAAGAACCCCCGCGGCACGTGCAACCATGTCGCCACACTGCGCAGACAAACCTTACTGTAACGTCGCGATACCATTACCATTGAGAAACCGCAAATGTACCAACGTCTCTCGTGCAGGACCAAATGGGTGAGGGATAACATTACGTTCAACGGGAATGGTACCGTCACATTTACACAGAAGATATTCTACTTCTTCGACGAGCAAGAATCTGGAGGTACCGAAGACGACGTCATCACTATCATCAATGTACCATTAGCGGTAAGCTATAGTGTAAGAAACAAGAGGGAAGAACTGAACCTTGTGCCTTTGTTCTTCTAGGCCTTTGCCGACCAGATCAAAGGGAAGAGCTTTGTGGTCAGGGGTTTGGCTCGAATTCCAGTGAAGAAGTTTAATCTGCAGCTCCTGGTGCGGCGCACTATACGCGAGCTGACATTCCAGGGATATCCCGATGTTCTGGTAACTCTAAAGGAAATGGCCAAGGACCGAGAAAAAGATTTGAGCGGCCTCTTCCGTTCGGGGTTTCGTACCGCAGTCGACGTCCTTGGCAAGAAGTCTCAAGACTCTTTCAAGACGTTTTCCTTCATGGGCGATGTACGTACGCCCACATAGTTCTCCCATTGCCTTTGGAAGGGTGTGCTCCGTTCACTGAACTAGGTTTCTTCCGTGTAGAAAAACGGAACTCGCAGTGAGACAATGACCATGTTTACCGGTGAAGGAGACATCACCAAGGTCAACAACATTCAACTTGTCAATGGGGAAACGTAAGTAACACTTCTGTGCAATGGTCGCACATTAATTTTTGCTGTTCTTTTTCTTCGGCTGACAGGCAGGAGGTAAGAGAAGCGTTTTCATTGGTTCCACTGTGCATAGAAATATTTAAAAAATATATTAAAAAATACAAAGTTATCAAGTTGTGCTTTAAATTGGATGCTAGAACAGTCTTCGAAACAATATTTCCAAAGTACATCATCATTTCAGTCACGTGCCAGTGTGGACGGAACCATGCAACATCGTCCAAGGCTCATGTGAGTCATCTAACGGTGAAATAGTTATTAAACGGTAATAGCTTCTGGTACCATCGAAATCCACTACAAAAATCTTCCGCATTTCCAGTTGGTCAAGTGCGACCCCCATTCTCCGCCTCAAATGACCAGGCTGTATTCATACCAGATCTCCTCAGGTGAACACGTTTTTACATTAGCGGTGCGTTCAATGTGTTCTTTGGAAATCAGTTGTCACCATTTCTTTTCATCTCATGAGAACTTAGGATCAACGCTAGTCAACTCTTTCATAACCACACTTACTTCCATGGATCGTGTGCCATAGACTGAGACTTGCCAATACTCGTGTTCAACCCAAGAATGGCAAACTTGAACCCCACCCTACACTTGTTCCTATATTGGCTGCAATAGCTATAGCCGCAACACTCTACGTCACGAGAAGTATGTAGTGCTCCGACCCCCGACGGGGGGTCCCCGAAATCCACCATTAAGAATAAACGTTTAAGAATAAAACATTCAACAATAATCCGCTTAAAAAATACACGGTTAAAAATATATCTCCTAAAATAAACCGCTTACTATCCCCGCTTACAGATCACCGTTTAATAATCCACCATTAAAAATAAACTGTTTCAAAATCCCCTCACCATCTAGCACGGAGGCGGACCGATTGCAATTTACGCTGGGTTATATCATATGTTATGTTAGGTTAGTTTAGTTTGGTTTCGGTTAGTTTGGGATAGTTTAGGCTAGTTTGGTCCTGTGAGGTTAGGTTAAGCCCCTTGCTTGCAGTTCACCTTGATTTTGCCCATACCACATGACTCTAGCAACTGTAGGGTGGATTTGGGGGGATTCTGAACCGATTTATTTTAACGATATATTTTTAACTGTGGATTCCTTAGCGTTTATATTTAAACGGGGATATTTCGGCGATTATTTTTATGCGTTTATTTTTAAGCGTATATTCTGGGAGATATATTTTTAACAGTGGGTACTTACGCGTTTATTTTTGAAAGATTATTCTGTGGTCAAAATACGTCTGTCACCAGTGATATCCGTTTCAATCAAAATCAATCTAGTTTCCCCAAAATGGTGGCACCCAGTAAATAAGGATGAGGTATAAGTACTGGATGGATGTAATAATAGAGAACTGTATTTTGACCTGTGATTTGCCAGAGAGCTCAAAACGTGGGTGGGGTTCCAGGTATAGGCATGTCCCATTAATGGCCCACTCCCTTTTAATACACGGCACTGATTTCTCCTTACTTGTTATAGGGCTGACGAACTCGGTGTCGTGTCGTTCTTATAGGTTGAGTACGGGTGTACAAAAAAAAAAAAAAAAAGAAGGAGAGGAGAAAGAAAGAAAGCACTCTAATTTTGTGAAACCCGTACAGTAGGTAGTCTATGAAAATACCCTTATAGGTCCGCGTGGACAAACATGCGTGTAATACGTATGGTATAGTCCCATACATAATCTTAGAAAAAAAATTACACCGAACGTAATGCATAGTGATGACTTCAATGGAAGCCGAAAGTGATTACGAAGGAATTGTGCGATCTCCGTCGCCCTTCCAGTCTCCGGAGAAAAGTTTCACCAACCATGTTCTGCTAGGACTCAGAAAGTTTTTGTGTGACAAGGCTCCAGATAGTTTCGGTGCCGATCTTCCAAATATGAATTTCAGGTCATTGCCTCTGTCGTATGCTGGAAAGTCGGTGGTCAACCGCATCAAGACACGACGCTTTTCGCTCGACGAGAAAGCGTTCGCCAGTGCTGAACTCGTTCCAGAGAATGCATGCTACGCTGGCTCAAGGACACTGCCCTCCGGCCTTGCAGATTTAGGACCTCTACGAATGGGTACGCATCCACAATGCAGATGTGGCATTGCAACAACGTGACCTGTGCCAATGCGACAGGTCAAGATGAGCGTGTTGTTCTTGTTCATCTTGTATGAAAACACAGAAAGTATCCAGTATTTCTGTCGAGATAAACAGGAAAGACGTCGGGGAATAGAGAGTTGCGACAGATGACGTTTACGACGTCAGATGACCAAAAACAGTCTCCATTTGCAGGAGCGCCGATTGCAATGTCACTGCCTCACTTCCTGAACGCGAATGCCTCATTACAAAATGCCATACAGGGCTTGAAGCCGAATGGGGAACAGCACATGCTGTACTTGGATAGTGATCCCGTAAGTGAAAGTGGAAACATAGCGCTTTGTCTTGATAAAGGTTATTTTGCAGGTAACTGGCGTCACACTGGCTGCAAGGGCACGCATTCAACTCAATGTTCTTCTGCAGCAGGTTCCGGGCTTCGAGTAAGTCAAATCGTAGGAGGTTACAGTACGGGGACTTTGGCATAGTTTCTGCAAATAAGTATGTAGTCAAATATCGTCGCACAGATAGGGACATTATCCTTAGCGCATTTCGACATTGTTTAGGCATTCTGTCGACTGAGAAGCTCTATATGCCTCGCGCCTTACCGCGTGCCACATGCTGAACTCAGGTCATATAGAACAAGGTTGAATGCTGAATGGGAACACGCTGGAAAGAAGGAAATATTCTGGGGTCTTTGTGTCGACGACCTGAGGCTGACAACGATTACGAGGCGAGACCCAATGTCAGGCATTGGTAACGCACTAGGTTGTGTCTATAGGCTGGAAAATGTGAAATAGTTGATAAATACAGTGTGATTATTGGCAAATCCAAAAGGATCCCGAAAGCTGTCACAAAAAAGTTAATATTGTACCAGTCGGTCTCCATAAATCTAAAATGCCATTTGGATGAACTAATACTCCCGCTACTTCGATTGATAACATATGCTTGTAAATCTCTAGTGGACTGCTTTGCGGTGGACTGGACGATGATAGTGCTGGTCACATACTGAACTGTCAAAACACGTCGGCTATGCCAAGACTGAACAGTCCTCGGATACCACGTTTCTTTCAACTGACTTCGCCGAGACGCAAAGAAACTGGTGATCGTTGCAGATGTTCAAACACTGAATGTACTGCACGTGGCTTTCCCCAGTAAACCAGAAATATCCCAGGGACGTCCCAGAAAAGTCTCAGACGTCACCTATGTCCAGGAAGTCCACCAGACGTTATTTGGACGTCCACAATGTGACAATGAAAATCGTCCGACATTGTATCTCCCAGGGACATCTGCAGGATGTAAAAAGAATTGCCCCACCGCGTTGCATTTTGCGCACATATCTGGGACACGTGACGCTTACTGGAATGACGTAAGCAAAGCGAGAAACATTTAGGGTTTAGACCATTATTTGCAGAGCAATCACATCATGGAAGATAGTTTGAATTAAAAACACAATGTTTGTGAGAAAGGGACGCCAGAAGTATCAACGGTTATGCTTCGGCGTTGTTGGCACACGAACTAATTAGTTACCAAGACGTCTTCACCGTTACAATCGTAGTTCACCGCGCTGTACACTTACTGAACGTACTCCTACAAGTCTCATTTCAGTATATGCTCCATCCAGTACGCCAAAAGAGGCCACCACAGGCCTCCGTAGGTAGTGCTCACTCGATGTCACATATGTGTGTATGTGCGAGTGCAAGCGGTCTCCCATAACAACAATGGGATACGCAAGGTCACGTGGCGTTGCCGATAGGTGCTGTATCCATAGCTATATTATGGAGGTAAGAAACTAAGGAGAGGGCTAAAAGATCGGAAGGCCGTGGGACCCCTCTAGCGGTCGCTCCTGGCAATACCACGCCCATCTAGTTGCCCGGTCACGTGATCCCCACATGTTTCGGCGTTATGGCGGTCTGCGCGGAGGCTTTGAAGTTTAGCAAACTTCATCTTCAGCAAACGCCTTACCTTCAAGCAGTCCATTCGCACAATACTTTGAAGGTTATGGGTTGTTTCAACATTTGCCGCGTGATAAATCGCAGCAAAATAGCAAAACAGAAGAGAAGCCAGGCAATGTCACGATGACGTACGTATATCTTCTAGCGATTTAGTGATCCATTGCTTCCACACTGAGATGATCTATCTTGTGTTTCAACGGGTGTGATAACTTCGAACTCCAAATATGTTATGAAAGCGGAAACAAGTTATTCGGCCGCAGCTCGTCTCTGTATTCAGGTAAGATACGCCGCGGACATGGAGGACGCCATGTTTTATGACGTCTTGCCGTGACGTTTATGGGTCACGTGTGTGGGCAACTAACCACAATGCCATGCGCGGGTCGCAGCACGCTCGCTTGCATTGGGAGAGGCGCTTAGGGCTTCTCCTTAGTTTCTTACCTCCATGAGCTATATACAGCGGTTGCATACCGCTCTCAAATAAAAGATGTCAATTATTTATCCAAAACAATTTCTAAAACGTGGACAGATAACAAAAACTGAATAATAATGCATAGTGCTCAGCATACAAGCTAATTTGATATGAAACGGTAAACGTCCCATTCACATCCAGATATCCAACAGAGACGTTCATAGGATGTCCCCCGGACTGCAAAATGAGGAAGAAAGTCTGTTCCCAGGGACGTCGCACGGACGTAAACGGGACGTTCACGAACATCCCTGGGATATCCAAATGTCAAATTCAGTTCTTCCCCAGGATATCCTTGGGACATATTTGGTTTACTGGGTCTAACTTGGCATGCCGTCTTGGACCTCCACTGTATTCCACTTGGGCGATACATTAAAGATTTCGCACAGAAAGCATACCCTATTTGCGAACTTTTAGCAAAAAGGCTCCACATTCCACTCAAATGTCAACCGCATAAGCGTCCGTCAGACCACTCGCCACATCAGCAGCTCCTTGGGCCCCCTAACAGAGAACAGGCTGCGGTGGCACAGGTCCATGGGGGAAGTACTCCAAAGATGTAATACGTATTTCGAAACTTTTAGTATTGGTTTACTTATAGACCCAGAAACTAATCACAGCATCATTGAGGGAGGAAGCTTGACCATCATCCGCGAGAGCAATATAGCGAAATTCAGGCGCCACTTCACCGTTCTAAGCATTTTGCCACGCTCCCTGGTGGCTGTATAGCGGAGGCAGTATTCAGTTGCATGACTCCTGCTCGACAATCACGAAATGCTCTTGAAGACTGAATGTGCTTGGGATCAATCGGTGGGTTCAGACCAGAAGCTTTTGGAACGTGGTCATGGTTCGCCATATCACTCTTCTCTCCGCGGTGCCGACCACCTCCCGTGGCTTAAGAGATGACTGCCTTGTGAAGACTGGGAGGTGACAACCAATCAACCGCGGAGCAGCGATGCTGCACGAGACAGCAACGTCTCAGTAGGTGACCAAGAACGGGCAAGGACGACATGCGCACTACCGACAGCTACCACTACAATGCTGCATTTAGTTCCCTAGTGTCAGTACCCAGGAAGAAATCTGCGGACTAGTGGTGCAGCAGAAGACCTTTGGCATGACGGAAGAAGCATATTTCGGTCAAGGCGCCTCATGTACCGCATGTGTCCACTCCAGGCATGGCAATACTGAGATAGCCTGGTAAATGGCAAGTTGCCAGTTGGAGGATGGGAACCGGTGTGTATTGTATGGATAACAAGTTTCCCGGTTAGTTGAACTCTGAATAAGCAGGACGTGATTGTACTTGCAACGCGCGAGCAATTTCAACGTGTAGAGTCTGTTTTTATGTGTGCTTCCAAAATGTTATGTATACCTTTACGACTGACGTATGTTGATGTTACCACGCGAGTGAGTTCAATGAAGATCGTTACTGGTTATCTCGCTCGATAGATGTTGTAAACGATGTCATTTAAGACACCTGTCGCACTTGGTTCCCATTTGATTTGATCTCCTGGAAGCGGGAGTGTTCTAAGTATTCTAAGCTTTGAAGTGTACAGCAACGAATTAAAAATAACAATATGATCTCTCTCTTCCTTTTTCAGTCCTTTCAAAAACATTCAAAGTCAAGTGGTGCCACTCTTCTGGCAGGAAACGGTAAGCAGTTTTCCTTTCACGATGCCATCATTGCGACCCGAGGTATCGACGTACAGTTCACCATATACCCAAGGTACCCACTTGTAATGGCGCGACGCATACGTTTCGTATTAGGTACTGCTCAAAAGCAGCCTGAGTACAAGTTTCGAAACGAAGCCCACCGAAAACGTTGGTCTCCGTTCCACTACACACGGTTCGTCCTTGTTCGGATATCTTCAAAAAAATAGGAGCCCCGTAGGCAAAGCAATACATTTGTGCCAGATTGACGGTGTGAACCACATATCAATATTTAAATATTGCGATATTAAAATGAAACACACAAAAAACCTGTCCGTTACAAATAGCGTGCTAGAAACAATCGCGAACCGCGCCGGCACGCTGTTGACGATTCCGCAGTGTCCGGATATAGCGATGCGCTGCGCGAGCCGCGGTACACCTCGCAGGAACAGCGTGCATAGCGCATCAAAATCACGACCGCATCAAAATCCTTTGATCCCACCGTTTGGCCACTGCGCCGTCGAGTGAGAAGCTAGCACCAATAGATTTGGCGACAACCAAACACAATTACTCTGTCCGTATGCCCAGTGCATCCGTCACCAAGTTATCAAGTAGGGTTCCGTCAAGTAGGGTTCCGAGTTTTCGGTTTTTATTTTTGAGCGAATTCGGCGTATGTTTCTCGGTGTTTATTGATTTTCACGAAATCAGCGTTTTTCGATGTTTTTCCCGGCCTGTACATGGCTTACCCGACAGTGATCGGCGAATGGAAATCACAATGTAATTTCCGCACGACACTCATTCAACATGGCGTTGCTCGTTGCGGTGGCGTTTTACGGCCAACGAAAAAAGTGAACGGACATTTTTCGCAACCATCGTATTTCTGTATGGTTTTCTGATATGCATCAACAACTTGCTGGGCATGTGCAACAATCTTTCTCTGCCGTCGTTTCTGGAATGTCCCTCTGTATTCGGTGTTTTTCGGTTAAAACCGAAAACACGGGGCCATACTTATCAGTAATATATGTACCCATATAGTATGTGCCCGTTCACAACAAGTATAACCTTACTTAGCAAGTACTGTATGTGCTTGTTTGAGTGTTCTATTCACTTTCAATTTGTATATAAATTAATTGTGGAACCATCGTCACGTGCAGTGTGCTGACGCAAAAGAGAACACGCTACGTAACATTCGGCTGGCGACGAGGCTTCCCTTCTACGTTAAAACACTCGCCACTGTCCTGTTTGTGCTCAGCATGATCGCCTTCGCGGCCGCGCTCACCGTCCTCATCAGGTGAGTTTGTCACGGTCTTTAAACGGACTGTGAGGTTATGACCCCGCAACTCCAAACACTGTATGGGTTCCTGCCCTGAAATAAACATTAGGCATTTTGGACAGCTGGTGTCCGTTGGTTATCCGAGAACATGTAGAAGTTTGCGTAGCGTGTCAGACGCAACGACGAAGTCCCTTCGTCCATAAGCATCGGGCTGATATGGAAGGGACCTTTTTCACATACCCGTCGTATCCGAGCGGCTCTCCAACGAACCACGCTCAGAGCGCGTCAAAAGAAATCCTCGTGGGTAGCACAAAGGACCAAAACCGGTCCGGAGTGGGACCGACGAGCTCGCGCCGTTCGTGCGGTCTCCCCACTGGTCCCCACTTCTGTCGTCCCCATACTGCGCCATCTAATGAAGACGAAGATAACCCTCTCCGGCGCCTCAAGGTCGTGCGCATGCGCATAAGCCGTTGTGAAAAAGGTCCATTCGTCTGGTGATTTGTTGTGAAGGTTACTCAAATTTGAACTCCGACGTCGTCTGCGTCAGGTGAGAGCAGTGGACTTGGTAACGTCACAAACTCCAGCGACACACACTTTTCAACTGTTCATTACTCTTGTCATTTATGCCGTGCTGATTTTTGCTGCTTTAAAAATTGTAATGTATATTTTTGCAGCATGTTCAGCATTTTGTAAATTGTTTATGAATGATATTTGCAAAGCGTGAGAGTGATCTGGTGGTTCATTGTGCGTTGTGGATCACTACCTCGTCGAACCAATGCACAGTTTGACAAAGTTATCTAAAATACGGTTCATTTATGTAATTCTCTGCTTCTGGTCTAACAGGTAGCTAGTGTTACCGAACGTCCTTCGTGATATTTATGTCGGCTTTCGATACAGATGTCGCTTGAGTACGACAGTTGTTGCTTCTTGCAGGTTCGCTCGATACCAGAAACGACGTATAACTACAAAGGACGAGAAACAGATCTCTGTTCTTCTGCTCGAGGGCTCCGGCCACCAGCCGTCGGATATCAAGTCTTCCATTGTATGATTTTTTTTCCTATCTTTTTTTCTAAGCTACGAAAGAAGAAAAGGCTCTATTTTTGATAATCTCTTCTCCAAGAGAAGGAATACTCGCAGTTTGTACCATAGCCTTCCTTCTGAACGTACATATTGAATAAAAGGCGATTTATTTTGTTTTTCCCTTCTCTTAAAAAATCTCGGTGAAACAGGGGAAGTCAAGTCCGATAAGAAATGTAGCACAATACAAAAAGCAACACTGAAGCTTCCTTAGTTTAATATATACAAGCTTTCGCGTGGGGGACCACGCTTCATCAGGTACAAGGTGTGAAGTTCGCGTATACAAGTATATAAATATATATATACAGAGAGAGAGAAAGTTTACAATAAGCAGACCCGACAAAAATTTGGGGGGAGGTACATACTGAAAACAAAACTGATACAACTGGAAAGCTACCAGTTCTTAAAAAAGAAAAAAAAAAGTCCAGTGAGGAAAATTCCACTTGTTATCGCAATATTGCTGTGTCTGTGCTGTAATCATCTAGTATGAGAACGTGAAAATGGAGAAGATCTCCATCTTGTTTTGCATTCGTCAAATCTCTTCATGCCATCGCGAGGCATTCAGTCAAGGTTCCACCAACTCCCCCAGCTGGATCCCAGCGTCGATAGCGTTTTGCTAACCGTCGCGCAATGTTACACCGTACAGGAGACGAGTAGGATTTTGCAAGCCCAAACGTTGCAGCGCCACACAGAGGCAGCAGTGACCACACCGAACACGTATGTCCACTTTGCATTTTGAAGTATGCTTAGAAATTGCATTTTCTCCGCGAGCGTCTGTTCAGCCGAAATGTAAGGAAATGACTCCTCCTTACTAGAGGTGTACAAATATCGAAAATTTCGAATACGAATCGAATACGAATATGTGCAGGATTGTCCTTCGAACATCGAATCGAATACCGCACGTCATAGGATAGACGCTTCTAAGAGTTAATTAAGTTAAGTGTTTTTTTTTAATTTAAAGAGTTAATTGAGTCCCAAAAACAAGCATCGTCCCAGTTGTGTTCTGCTGATCGTTAGAAAAATGTCTCAAGTGCTAATGAGGAATATGTACTCGCTTAGCATAGGGCATACATGCGTAGATGCACATGTAAAGTAACATTATTTTTACAATGAAACAATGTCCTGTTGTTCTCATGAGGCAAGCTGAAAACCTTGAAAAAAAAAAAAAAAAACTTGCACTTCAAAAATTTTTCATGAACAGTGAACACCTGTGTTGGCATTCTAAGTGCTGGTGAAACACACAGAGTGGAAGTAAAGGGCAATGCCATGTTCGGAATGCCGGGGATGGTTTAGTGATGAGCACATCTCAGAAGGAAAATGAAGGTGGCAAGCGCTCTCTTCATGCACTGGCAATGCCTTCCGCATCTGTCGTGTAAGCGAGAAACAGCACGGTTTCAGTGTGCTCTCACGCGTGACGTCACGCGTGAGACCATCGTTCCCGACGGTAATGCATAGTTTCGAACAACCTAATTCATGAGCGCAGTAAAACCACGAACCTCGACGATGTTGTATGGCTATGCTCATCACGCGTGATTGTTTCCGCCACGATCGTGTTGAGTGCTTCTTTTATTTCGCGGCGAAAATCTGCCTCAAAGCTTTGTCGCGCCGACGCGCGCGAGTCGCGAGCAAAATCGCTCCGTGCAGGTCGGGCTTATATGCGTCTTGCTATCAGGTGTAACAACAGTTAGTGCAGTTTCAAATGACTTTGCAGTGTTATTGTCGTCCTAGTTGGCACTTTTTAACATGCGCGGTCGCACAGCGCCGGAGTTGGAGAAACAATGTCGAAATATCGTCACGTCCCACTCCTCAATTATCGCCGTCATTGCACGCGACCATGATTCTATTATATACGATGTCGCTGACAACCGCAAACTGAAACCGAAAAAAAAAAAACACGTTCGAGAAGCGGGTTTTGGCTGTGCATGCAATGGCACTGTGAACGGCGGTGTTCAGCTCAACACCAACAAAATTTCGACCGGAATTTCACCGGAATTTTACCGGAATTTTGACCGGAATTTCACCGAGGCCTCATACGAATGTTCAGAGTTCGTTTGCAATCCACTAAAGCCGCGACTGTGTTGACGATGCACGAAGAGTACCGTGGTTTCGCGTTTGGCTATGGCGGGCTTTAAAATGGCGACTGCACACAACTGTGTACTTGTTTCGGTTTCAGTTTCCGAACGTGTAGCGACGCATTCGGAATGAGCGTACCTCGGAAGCTCCGCGCGTCGCTTTGCAGCTGTATACTATACATAGTCGTCGTTGTTACCGCAACGTACAAATTCCAGCGCACAGCCCGCAACAGCTTTGCAATAAACTGCAATAATATTCAAAAAAAAAAATCGAATATTCGAGTTTTTACGAATATTAAATTTTCGAATTACGAATCGAATGTCGCAAATATTCGATTCGTATTCGAAATTTCGAATATTCGGGCACCTCTACTCTTTACACATTAGTGGACTTATTGAGAATAAAATATTGACAGCTAATTGACACATCATATTTCGCTTTCTGGACGGGGTGTCCCCAGGTATTATCATACCTTGGTGGTGGTAGAACTGCCTGCCGTTGTCGGGCTAGTGTGACATCATTCTGATGCTTTTAATTACGCTAATAAAGCTAACTTTGCGCCCGTCTGACATGGCAGGGTCACCGAAATCAGAGAGGTCACAGGGGAAAAAGCAAGCGTGTCAAAATTTCCCGAATATTTATTAGACGTAACGGTATATGATATTCTGTCAATTTCTTCCTTCTGGAATTGATTAAGTATTGTCCTTGAAGGACGAAAACGAAGGGTCTTCGGCTCTGAGACATTCAGGATCAGCGCCCCAAAAATATGCAACGCGCGGTAGTTTAGCAGAGGACGTGGCACTTTCAAGTATACATGGTCACGAGTTGTTCGCACTTGGCAAGATGCACCGCTTTTTCTATGGATTTCCTACAGGTTTCGTAGCTCTCCTCGTCGCACTTCGCTTGAAACACCACGCAGAACCCGCTGATGAAACTCCCTACTGTTTGGATACGTGGCCGCTAAGGCCCGAAATGGCGTTTGCTGCAACAGGCCCGACGCGGCTGAAATGGGCGTCTCCTTCACGCTCTTCCTCTCTCGTGACTCTGACTCCTTCAGGTACAATCAAGCTGCTCAACGCCAAGAAAGTCTAAACTGGTCTAAAGTCTTGCCGCAAATGAAGGAAAATAACAATAATAATAATGGTGCAGTTCTGTTGGACGTTTTGCGACATGTTTCACGTGCCGCAGGGTAGGACTACGGGTAAGCAAAAAGAGAAGGCCGGGTTCGCCGAGCCACATTGCGAAAACGAAAACGGAAACTGAGGCCTTTCCGCTTGCCCGTTAGTGCGCAGAAGTGCTACAGCGACGTTCCGTGGAACAAACTCAAGATGCAAGATGCCTTCGAGAATGGTGCTGTCGCCGTTCGTCGTCAGATGGCACAACGATATGGACCGCATCAGACCGCATCCGATCGCATTGAAGCCCCTGAATACTAAAAGTAGCGACAACTCCTCCTTCCCTTCCTCCACACACTCGCTTCTCTCTCGCGGAGGAGGAGAACGCGCAAGTAGGCTCTCTAGAACGACACAGAGTTCGCCATTTCGAGGCAATTTCGTTCATATTTCCTTTCGTTCATGAGAGAGCTTCCCGTTTGTAAGACTTCGGTTTGTGTGTTTCTGGACAGTGGACAGTGGATGGAAGTCGAAATAAGCTGGAAGTACCGGTGCTCTGATTACTGAACAAGTAATTCAATTGTGTTTTGCTTGTGCGCCAGACCTACTTGAAAGACGCTGCATCATCATCGCCGCGTCACGTTGGAATAACTATCTGTTAGGAAACAACAAGTATAATAATAATAATAATGGTGCCGTGATTTTACACGTAAGGTTTGTCTGCCTAGTGTGGCGACATGCTGCACGTGCCGCAGGGTAGGACTGCGGATAATTTCGACCACCTGGGATTCTTTTGACGTGCGCCGGAAATCTCCGACACACGGTGCTGAAAGCAATGTTTACCTACCCCACATTGCTATCATCCTCGGCCGGGATCGAACCCGCGAACTTGAGCTCAGCAAGCCAACACGTTTCCGACTGAGCTATCGAGGGGGCCTAGGGAAGTATAGCCTAGGGAAATAACTATCTATTAGGAGACAACAGACAAGTATCAGCCTAAGGGATGTTTTCACCGGGTACCAAGGAACACAAAGCGCGCGCGTGCCACGCTCTTCCCCAAATCCTTTTCTTCGGAAGACACATCCTTGTGGCCTCTGACACTTTCAGAGCACAGACCTTCGCGTGTGACGAACCAAGCTAACGTCGAAATCTTGGTGGAATTCTAATAGGATATATTCGTATGCGTCAGTCACGCAGGTAAGGGCGAGGTGCTCGGTGGAAAAAGAAAACGAGGGCCCCTTCCAGATCTACACTTTAGCTTTCAACAACCCCATGCCCTGTGCAGAGAGTCCTAGACAGAACAAGGTCTATATATTATATAACACAGTACTCGTGGAAACGAGGCGCTTCCAGCTACACAGACGACCACTTGCAGTCATGGGTTTTGAAGTCGTTTACAGCGACTGGATCAAGAAAAACGACAACGAAGGAGGATATGAGGATGGAGTGCACTTGTCGTGCGCTCGTGGTGTAGTACACGTGGTGTCAATCTGCCAAGCGTTGCGCTGTAGCGCTTTTAGAGGATCGATGTGCACCTAAGGCGTTCCGCTATTGTACGTTGCGACAGAGGTAAGAAGATGCTAGCACAAGTAAAGTCAGAAGGGGACAAGTGACCCCGCAGGGACACAAAACCAGGTCTGTGGAAAAATTCACAGTGGTTTGCGTCACGTGCCAATGCCATTGCCAACTGCCATTTAAAGGTACTGTAAAGCAGCAGGCAAGCTGTTAACATTGGCAGCGGCATTTGAAAGCTTATTCCGAAAGAAACCCACACTGCAAAATTCTTATGTGGCAGAAAACTCTAAATATTTTGTAATCACGACTGAAGTCGCGGTGAAAAGACGAGGGGCGACGCATGGTGGGAAACAATTGTCCATTCGTTGAGCAACAGCGTTACATGACCCCCCAACCCTCTATCGGCTAAGCCATGGGCTAAGTAGCCGGCTTCTTGAACTTTCGTTGAAAAGTTCAAACGAGATAGTTCCTGAAATATATTCTCTCACAATGCAAGAATATTTGCATATTGTGGAAATGAGCAACAGAACTGTCAGCAAAATCACCATGACAGTCACCTACGCAAAAATGCACCACGTCCGCGAGCCGGCGTGGTGATGGTAGCGGTCCACAGATTGGCATGTTTTTGGCATGTTAATGTTCGCGCGCCGCCCTACATGGCGGGAACTGCAGAGTTCGTGCCGGGTATTAGACACAGGGTTGCCTGTAATATTAAATCCGACTTTTCTAAAAAGAAAACTACGAGGTGGATTTGAACGAAATTCGTGGCGTTTGTGTAGAGCCGGGCGCTCCGTTGGAGCCTAACATGACGTCACAGTTTCAAAAATAAAAATTACTTTTCTCTAGCTTTCGCGTCACGTAGAGCCAAGATATTTTGCAGGTATGTAAAGTGAGACAAGGAGATTTCAGTAACATAACTTTGGTAGGATTCTGAAGACACGAGATTTAGTCCGCCGTGCACCAAAAGGGATCCTATAGCTTTCTCGAAAAGCTTTCTTGTCTCGGCTTTTCTTGGCATAACTGAGGTATGAATGAGCAACTATTATTTTGCGTACGTCGAGTCATTATTATTATTATTACTGTGTTCGAATAAATGATGGAGTGATTGTAACCTTGTAAATAAACAATGAAGTAACGTTTTCCAATCGCGCTAGCCGGTCCGTCATTGCAGTGCCCTAATCGTACATATGACAACATACCCCCCCCCCCCCCCCAAGGTTATCTTTAACCAATAATAAGATTGAATAGAACGAGAAATCAACCCAAATTCACGAGTCTCTGGCATCTTTCTTCTCTTTGGTAACTGAATGGCGTCGGTTCGATGCCCTTGTTGCTTGTTCCAGTGTTATTGTTCCTATGTCAGGATAAGTTTAGGATAATTATTGGTACAGTACTTTAACATTTCCATACAAGGACTCACTATTTACTGCAGTTCTTTTCAACACACGGCAGGACCTCAACCTTTTTTTGCACCGTGCCCCTCTTTTGCCGTTCATCAAAGCATTAACACCCCCCCCCCCCACTTATATTAACTCCAGAGCAATACACGCATAAAAATTTGAGGTATTTTATTATTTTATTTTAGGTTAGGTTATTTTATTATTTTATTTTAGATTTAGGAGATTATTTTATTTTATTATGGATTCTTCCGAGTTTCTTGAGGCGTCCCGCTCGTTGGTTGTGATCAAGGTCGTGCTGAAGACTGGGAGGTGGTGGGTTCGAATCCTACCACAGGCTGTGCTGTCTGAGGTTTTCCCTCGGTTTTCCGAAGTCTTTCCAGACGAATGTCGATACAGTTCCCCCTGAAGTCGGCCCAGGACGCATACTAACCCACCTGTCCCCCACTCCTCCCTGCTGTCATCTCTCCATCTGTCCACATCTGTACGCCGCCCATAACCACAGTTGCTTCGCGGCGCTAACACGGAATAACAAAAAGTTTTGTTTATGGCGAGCGACCTTACCCCTGTAGGCAGCCCTTACGGGTACCATGCGCACCCAGGGGCCCTCGGCTGTCATTGGTCGTTACGTGAAGAAGGCGTGAAGAACAGGAATGAATGTCACGTGCCCTCAACCGGTAGTCGAGCTCTTGCTCCTGCTGATGAGTAGCAGTTAGTAGGTTGATCCTCGTGATAAGTAGATAAAGCGTGAAGAGTGCAGGATCAAGTACTCGACTATTGGTTGAGGGCGCGTGACATTCATCTCTGTTCTTCACGCCTTCTTCACGTAACAAACAATGACAGGCGAGACACAAAGTATTCGCGGTCGATTACTTTGACGAGAAGAGGGCCCCATGCATGAGCCATCATGACAAGCCATTGAGGCGATCCTGGCGAGGGAGATGTCTTGTGTATGATACATCATTTACAGGACGTCTCCCTCGCCAGGAACGCCGTGATGGTCTACGCAGAGTGCTGTGCAAGGGCAAATTGGAGGCGAATGTTACACGGTGTCATTCCCCCATGACGTTCCGAAATTCCCCCTCAAGGCAGGGATTCCCCACCGGTTGAGAGCCCCTCGTGATTGTGCTTATAGATATTGATATTTTTGCTTTTTTTAAGATTTTCAGATCAATCTTAAATAACGTTGGTAAATAATTCCAGGGATGGTTTCAGATGTCATTGTCTGCGTTTGGTGTGACTTGCTGCGCGATACCTGTATAGGCCTCGTGCTGTTTGTGAGCAACCAATTAAAAATAAATAAGTGCAAATTACGTCGCTGACTAATTTCGTGTGTGTGTGTGTGCCAATGTTCACTCTGAAAGGCGACAGTTGACGTAAAGTAAGCGACTTGTCCCACACAACCAGGTAACAATAAATACAAGTCAGCGAGTGCCGGCAGCGGGTCCCGCCTCTCTATGATGCCATCGACACTCGTTGATTTATCTTAAGCTCCGCCTTTCGGGTCACTGTTTGGACCATATTTTCGGCATCTCTAACATGGAGGTTAGTACCCAAGACTCCACAGCACACGTTGCCAACCTCCGTGCCTTACGGGAAAAAACCTCCGCGAACGAAATCAATGAGAGCGTCTTATATACAGCGACCTTGAAAAAGTGAGTTTTCCCTCGCGTTCTTCGCCAAGGTTTTTCTTGGCTTGTTCTTTGTTCACTCGATCGACGTCAGAGCTGGCGACAGTCGTAATTTGTTTGTGGCGTGCAGTAAACATAAAATATCCTGTGGCCAGTTTCGATTCGCTTCAGATTTGTTGCGCGCCTTGACAGGTAAGCAAGCCCGCCTTTTCTTTCTGCCAGCATCTCGAAAATGTCCGCGCGGACAGAATTCCATGATAAGATCCATCAAGCAACAATTGTTGCCGTCATTCGTAGAAGACACTGCGAAAACAGAAGTGTCAGGGCATGGGACGGTGCGCCGACATCTCTCGCTGATGATCGACCACCTGTCAGTATAAAGACGATCGCGCTACAAAATCAATGTCGGACGAGTAAATTATTAATAATTCGAAGTAATCACCGCGTCACTGTAATGCCGACCGCAGGAAGAAATGTCGAGGTGAAATGGGACGAGATTTTTTCGCTCGAAGGGTGTCCTAGCGGAACGATGGCTGCTGAAGCTGGACGACTCAAAGGTAATGTTACAATAATAACGAAAAAGGGTACGACTGCTCGGGAAGTGGACCAGCTGCAACCGGGGGTGAATCCAGGATTTTTCTGGGTGTGTGTAAATGTGTATGGAGGGGGGGGGGGGGGTCCAGCAGCTACATGCAATACCTACACTCTAAGAAAAAAGGGTGTGAAAAGATGGTAACTTCTATAGTTACCACCTAGGTCAACATAGCGTACACTCTTAAAAATGAACTTCACCGCATAGCACGCTCCTAGCCAACCATCACCTCTAATGATATCGTTATCTGCTCTGATTTATTGAAAACGGGAGGCGTACGCCTTTTTTGTGACACTTATGCTGTTCATAATTGTCACAGAAAAGGCGTACGCCTCCAGTTTTCAACAAATCAGGGTAAATAACGATATCATTCAAGATGATGGTTGGTTGGGAGCGTGCTATGCGGTGAAGTTCATTTTTAAGAGTGTACGATAAAAGGTGTAAAAGGGTGGTAAAAGAAATTATCATATATCCAAATTGCGACGAAATGGCGTACGCTCCCCTCGCTCACTGAATCAGAAGCGGTAACTCTATCATTCGTAGCTAGCAGGTAGAACTTTGCAACCTTTTAGGCACAACATATGCGACGAATATTACCTACTAAATGGTGTAACTGCTCCACCCCTTTTTTCTGAGAGTGTATAGCTATACAGCTCGCAGACACATTGCGAAAGCACGAAGCGAAGAAGTCCAAAGTAAGGGGTCGTTATGCATACTCTAATTTACCGGCGCCGTGCAAAGTCCCAAGATGGACAACCACAAAAGTTACTACCCGCTTTCGTCGTATAGCTACTGACTTTGAAATATTTGCCCGTGAGATGCGGAGGACAATGTGCGTGTAGTTTTCACCCTCTGTACTGCTGATCGCGCATTGTGTTTCTACAATGGCAGGATATCGCGTGAGCGAACCTCGCGTTGTGCCGCGCGAGCTGGGTGCTGCTGCCATATTAAATGTCCGCGACAGTTTCTAATGTATTCGTCGCGAAAGAGGTTTGAAACTATCACACCGATTCGAGTCATGGTATACGCCAAGCCATTACGTACATTTTAGTTAACATAGCGTCTTTAGTGTGGCCGTCATGATGTCAGCTGAATGGGTGACGACAGGACTAATAACTGTGCCATATGGATAGGACAAATGACATTATGGTCTAGTGTCATTGGGGTTCTGAATGAAATTATCCACGAAGCTCGCGCCACACGCCAAGCCTAATTACGTTAAACGCCAGCTTTCGCGCCGTCACGCGTTCTTTTGCTTTTGTCAGTACAATTTGAAACTCGAGCTTTTCCTCCAACAAAGAATACTCGTGTCTCCTGAAATTATGAAATAATATTCTCCTCCACGAGACAGAGTGGTTTTATGCAAGCATGCGAGGTGGTAGTCGGCGTCAATGCAGCATCCCCTTTTTCTATTGGTGAGGAATGTGCGCGTTCTTCTGATGACGAACGAACTCCAACGAGAGCTTTTCGCTATTGGAGAGGATGAGTTCCCACACAGGTGGCGAGATCATCCTTCCCTTCGCGATACGTGGAACCGTGAACAGAACAGAACATCCCTGGTTTACCTCCATGAATTTCATTCGCATCATCCCATCGCATTCTACATTTCATACGTAAATATTTGCTGGAATGACTATACATACATATTGTAACTAGTGATAGTACTGTCTGTAGATATAGCTTGTACATATTGTAACTAGTGTGCCTGTCGCCAAGTTTTTCGTGCATGTTGTCGTCAATAAATTTTCCTATAATAATAAAACTGTTATTCTGCGCAGACAATGGGAGCGAGTTGGCATTTCATCGCCGAATGAGTTGTGGCGATCTCATTAGGCAGAAACTGTTATTCAGACAAATGTCATTAAATATTTTCGTGCGCCACCCCAGGAATGACATTAAGACTTAATGTATTAAGCACTTCATGTTGTTTTGCGCGCCCGTGTGGCAGGTGTATAAGAAAGTTGGCAATTAAACTTGCGTTGTTCTTCTGATTTGCTACACACTCTTAGAAATGAACTTCACCGCATAGCACGGTCCTAGCCAACCATAATCTCGAATGATATCGTTATCTGACCGGATTTGTTGAAAACGGGAGGCGTACGCCTTTTTTGTGACAATTATGGACAGCATAAGTGTCACAAAAAAGGCGTACGCCCCCTGTTTTCAACAAATCAGGGCAGATAACGATATCATTCGAGATTATGGTTGGCTAGGAGCGTGCTATGCGGTGAAGTTCATTTTTAAGAGTGCAGCATAACAACTGTCCAATGTGGACACTGCTATTGTTTCCATTCGACAATTGCCAATAGAACATCGTGGATTCGCTTGGAGACTACGTTCGAACACATGCACAAAAGTGAAGGTCCACAAAGCATCTTTTATCGACGCGGAGCGGGTCCGGAGCGTCTATCGAGTGTTGTATCATATAGAGTGAATCGAACGGGAGAAAATCCGTTCGGCCAGACAGAAGTGATGACATATACCCAGAGGATGGATCTTTCTACATCGAGGAAATGTTTCTATAATATGGGGTGTCGGGATTACGCTGCGGATCCTCCTGTACTCTTCGCAAAGGTGTGACGACATGAAATGTAAATGGTGTCGGCGTATTACGCCTTCCGAGTAAGCAGCTCTTCGCAACACCTGGGTGTCGACGATCTCTCTCTTTTTTTTTTTTTTTCCTCCGATCACGTGACCCCTTATTTACAGTGGTCGTGATAATTGATGTAGGTCGTAACCGCGCTACCAATATACAGATCGGAAACGGAACAACAGTCACTGCTGTGCCCTTGGTGTTGTGCATATCCAATGTCGGCGGATGTTCCGCTCGGTTGCGCCCCATGAGCTCCAGCGACACAACGTTCGACGCGTCACTTGAAGACCTGCCCGGATTCTGAACAGAAGACACACTCTTCGGGACGTATGTAGGCGATTCTATCTTCTGTTCGTATTGCAAGCGAGCATAGAAACGAACTGGTGGTGAGTGCATGAAACAGCGGGTGAGGTCGCACGAATCGCACGAGGGAACGTCGACCCTCGAACGCGGTCACTGTATACAATGCTTTGTTTTCCCAAATTCGCGTGAGGACGCCACGGCACAAAGCAGACGCTGTCTCTGTGAGTCGTTACTTCGGCGTATAAGGTATAATATCCCGTTTCCCAGAACCACTTGTCCGGGTATTAGGTATGTATGTGCAAGTGCTGTATATATGGAGAATTTCGGCAAAGCTGGCCTGTAGCTTGAGCGACACAAAGAAAAGCAACTATGTAGGCACGGCCGGAAACAACTTTAACTTGATGATGGTGATGTTTGGGGTGTTTTACTCTACCCCATTGTGGATTCGCCTGGAGAGTACATTCGAACACATGCACAAAGTGAAGGTCCACAAAGCAGCTTTTATCGATGCGGACAGGGTTCGGAGTGTATCATTTGCATCTTTCGGGCGCAGTGGTTTATCGAGATTCCCAAGCATGGAGGGGTGTTGGATTTTCTTTTTTTCTTCTTGTGTGTGTGTGTGTGTGGGGGGGGGGTCATTCATTACTATAGTTACGTCATTACAGCTTAACATATCATTACCGACACGTGTCTAAAGCTGAAATCGCAAGGGCACCCCTGTAGGTGGTACGCAGGTGAAAAAGTTAGGGGGTGTCACTGAATATTCTGGGGGTGTCTGGATAAATCCCTGATAGAGCGAATCGAACGGGAAAAAATCCGTTCGGCTAGACAGACGTACTCTACTCTAGCATACTCTTAGCGTACTCTACTTCGGCGACATACTCTTTGTGGGGTGTTACTCTACCCCATTGCAACATATCCCCCCCCCCCCCCCCCCATACTCGCGGTACTTTCGAGAAAATTTATTCGTGAGCCTCTAGGCACCGACGGTTTCGCTTTCGCAGTGACGTAGGCATCAGCGAGCACCCATTTACTGACGTCGCAGGGGCGTGCCGTCGGGGTAAGGAAGACCAAGGACCGTTCTGAGGAATGCAATTAATCAGTTTGTTTTCGATCATTCGTTCTATCTGGGAGGGCAGATCATTAAACGTTTCTGAAGCACTACGGTTCCGTCGTTGCATTGCTATCGCAGCTCCTACAAAATATAAGTGTCCTGTGGTCTTGCTCAAATTTTCGTACGGCTATAGCGTAGACTATTATGTGACGGCCCTTTTCTTTCCTTTTAGTGTGTGGGTGTGCTCGTGCTGGTTTGAGGCGGGACCGCTCGGACTGTCTGTTGAATACTGTAAAACCCTTTTATTTCGCGAGCCCTTAATTTTCGCGAAATTCGAGAATCGGACGACTCGCGGGGCACGCGAAAATTTCAAAAGAAACATGTCCAATTACAAAAAAAACGTTGCTCTAAAAAAAATATATTATCGAAAATTTGAACTACTACCTACCTAAACGAACGATTCCTTAGGTGATTTGACCGTGAGCGTGTGCAATCAATTCAACAGATGTGGCATGCACAACTACGGGCCCGCGCAATGACCGCCACACCTCTATTATAACCACGTTGCATGAAGTCGTTTCACCGATGATGTTGCCAAATTAGATCAAAGGATATAAGAGAGATAAAAGGAGATAAAAGGATAGAAGAGAGATAAAAGAACCGTGCACATTCCATACAACTGGTGTTTATAGAAAGAACGCGCGTCCTGAGGAGCTCGCGAAATTTACTAGTCGCGAATATATCCTCTTTACTGAATTCGCGAAAAACTGGGGCTGCGAAATTAAAGGGCTTTACAGTAGTGAAAATCTCCACAGAGAGCGCTGAAAGCCAGACATTATTCGGAACCATCTCGTTCTAACCCCCGATTTGTTGGAGAACGAGAGGTGCACCCTCTCAACGACGTTCTGCATGTATGGCAGTTGTCGTTGTGTCTCCCTTCCCTCCAGATACCTGCCGAGAAGGCCAAGATACCTCCAAAGTACACTCTTAAAAATGAACTTCACCACATAGCAGGCTCCAAGCCAACCATCATTCCGAGTGACATCCTTCTCTCACATGAATTGTGGAAAACGGGAGGCGTACGCCTTTTTATGACAATTAACATTTCTGCATAAGTGTCACAAAAAGGCGTACACCTCTCGTTTTCAACAAATCAAGGAAGGGAGCGATATCACCCGGGATCATGGTTGGCTAGGAGCGTGCTATGTGGTGAAGTCGTGACGATGCCCACTTGAGTGCGGCCAACAACGGCAAGCTACCTCGACACCCCCCCCCCCCCCTCATTTTTAAGAGCGTAGGTTCAAAACGCCCCCCCCCCCTAAAAAAAAGAAGAAAAGAAATGAGATACGACTCTCAACGCCTAACAGTAAGTCCTGCGCGAATCCCTGGACTCGAGACTTCGTAAGCCATATGCTGGAATCACAAACTTTATATTCCCAATATAGAAAGAAGAATAAGGCGTGCCAGCTGGTGCGAACTTGACGGGGGAAACACTTCCTTGAGAATGGGGGCTTACCCTACACGACAACAGGTGTTGTCCTGTTCCTGATTCTCATGGAAATTAGTTTCCTGTTATCTTTATCTTTACAATGGATTGTACTAGCATTTCAACTGCTGTACAGCACCAGCATGTGTAATGTCGCTTGTGCCAAATGTGCTACGGGAAATCTCGGACTTGTCACGAAGCAAGCATTTTAGCGTATATAGGATTCGCGAAATTTTGTGGCTGCGAATATGGGTCCTGTGTCAGATTCGCGAAACACCCGCGGAATTACAGGGTGTACACTACGTGGAAACCCTGAGCGTGACGACAAGGCGGACTGTCTTCGCGTTGTGCTCCCGTTCTTTTTGCAACAAAAAAGAAAAAGGTCGTTTGTCCCATCCTACAGTTGGCAATATGACAAAAAAGAAAAAGGAAGAAAAAATGCGTGCCGAGAAGATGCCTAAAGATTAAATTGGCACCACCAATAAATCCGCAGCTTTGCAAATTCATCGTTGTGCTTGAGAAGATCTGTGCTGTATATACTTGAGTCACTGTCTCGAACGTTTGTTAAAACACCAGCATTTTCGTGCATTTTTTTATGTTTTATGTCTTTCTTTTTTTTTTTTTTTACTCCGAAGGCAGACGCGCTTCACGAGTGCTTTATGTCATGCTCGTCTGGGACAGCTCAGTTAGAGTCAAAATTCAGGAACCGATTTCATCAGCCCGATCAAGGGTCATTCAGCCTGAACGTCGTTCTTGGGACTTTCGACGAGATGAAAAGCTCACTTTAGTTCCCCTCCTCGCGTTATGGCGTGAGCAGGATCACGTGATCTTATAACGCCGGGCCCTTATTAGATCTCATCGGAGGAGTGCAGTCTTCCATCTGTGTGGGAATCCCTTCGCTCCTGGTGAGGCTCTGTTTCTGTCGTGCTTTCCTCTCGCTTTGCTCTTCGTTATATCGAATTTTAGCTGCTCGTATTTCGGTCATCGGATTAGAAAGGCCAAGTCGTGCTAACCTCCGGATGATTTCTTCGATTAAGAGAGTCATCCACGCTAGATAAATAGACTAGATTTCGACCATGTTATGTGTTATACACATGCTGTGTGACTATATGTTACGCCTTGCACAAAGCTTGCCTCGGTAATCATAACTTAATCACAGTAATCAAGGCTCAGTGTAGGCGAAATATTGTCGGATGTATCGATTTTAGATACATTTTTCTAGCGTTTAATGAGACTAGAATTCGCGTTTGATGTATTGTTATCTACTGAGTGAACAACAATGTGAACGAAGAACGAAATGCAATATTTTGTCATCTTCTGAGCGCCGTAGAAAAGTTTCAGAGGCGCACATCGAAAATCTAGCCGCCGTTGAGCACTAGAAATATCTCAAATCTACCAGCTAAGATACTTTCCACGCAAATTGAACTATTCCTCTAGGTGCTAAACGATTCCCCCCGGCGCTATACGATTATACGATTTAAAAAATGTATATTTTAAAGTCCAAGCTGTCTTCGGCCGGGTTCGAACCAGCAGCCTGTGAGATCAATGACAAGGATAAGGCCAATTTCACGATCTGCTCATACATATATACGGTGAACTGAAGAAAATAACACAGTCCGCTCGCCATAGGCACGCGTACGGATGATTAACTCTGACATATGCACGAAATTGCGTCAATTTTCCTTTCACTTGAAATGCTTCGAGATCGCGGGGCTCGATTGCGGGGCTCGGCCACTGCAGTAATGAGTGAGAATTATACCGGAAGAATGTGTGGAAAAAGCACGAGGCCGAGAACAGGAAGAAAGCTATTGTTTCTGTGTGCGCTTCCTAGCTGTCTGAAGTATTTTCGTGAATGGTAAAATGGTATGAATGGTAGTTTCGTTTTGAAGAAAGGGTTCATGTTCTATGTAGAGTTAATTTACTTCAATTTCGTAAAAAGCAAAAACAAAACACCTAATATGTCGTAATGGCATTAGTGAAAGGCGTAATGGAACTTGAAGTAAGCAATGAAGTGATCGCTCGTAAATAATACACGATTGAATAAATTCCCGGATGGCGTGTGTCAGGCAGAAATATCGTGCTCCACCAATCAAATAACTGGCTAACTTAAAAATATTAATACTTGAAAGAGGATACATATGTAAGATTACTAGTCGAAAGACAACGTACGTGTTTGATTAATAATAATAATTCGGGGCTTTAGGTCGCGAGACAACTGCGATTATGAGCGGCGCCACTAATCGGGTCTGTGGAGTAATTTTGCTCACCTGAGGGGTGCGCCGAAATCCCGACACACGGCACACCACATTTAACGTCCCTCGCAGAAGACGGCGTATCTGAGCAACTTGTACCAACTGGCAACTTCCACCAAGTTGCCACCGTCCTCAGCCGAGACACACTACCGACTGAGCCACCGAGGCCGGCACGTGTTTGATTATACGTGTACATTTATGTTTATTGTGAAGCTGTGCACTCTTAAAAATGAACTTCACCGCATAGCACGTTCTTAGCCAACCATAATCTCGAATGATAGCGTTATCTGCCCTGATTTGTTGAAAACGGGGGGCGTACGCCTTTTTTTTTCGACACTTATGCCGTTCATAATTGTCACAAAAAAGGCGTACGCCTCCCGTTTTCAACAAATCAAGTCAGATAACGATGTCATTCGATATGATGGTTGGCTAGGATCGTGCGATGAGGTGAAGTTTAGTTTTAAGAGTGTGGTGCTTTCCGATGCTGCATCTATAGACTGGCTATGTCAGAATATGTAGGAAAAAGAGAGGGAGGGAAGCAAAGCTCGTTTTAGTGGTATATGGAAGTTGGACACCATACTTCCCCCCCCACAACGGCTCAAGGCGGACAAATGCTCACCAACCGTATCATTCAACTGTATATGTTGTCCCGTCATTTGTTATATTTCGTGGCATATATAACGGCGCAATTATTTCAATAAATATATCCCGTTATTGAAAATTAATGACGCAGCATGTAAAATCTAAGAGCAAAATTAGAAAATACAATCACATGGAAAATGGCAACCCCTGATTCGTATTCATTTCTTTCTTCGGTGAGAACGCTGAAGAAGACGATGTGTAAGTCGTGTAAATTAGGGTCCCCCAATACTAAGGTTGCCGCGAATGATATGGTTATCGCTTCTGATTCAAAGAGAGGGGTGGGCGTACGCCTTTTTGTGGCAATTTGGATATATGAAAATTGTCACAAAAAGGCGTACGCCCCCTCCCCTCTCTCTCTCTCTCACTTCGAATCAGAAGCGATAACCCTACCATTCTTGGCAATGGTTGGAGCACAGCTTGCTATGCGGTGAAGTTCTGTTTTTACACTCTGAAAACAGAACTTCACCGCATAGCACGCTCATAGCCAACCATCATTCCGAATGATATCATTCTGTGTATTGATTTGTTGAAAATGGGAGGAGGCGCCTATCTGGGACAGATTTACTTGTCCCAGGTAGGCGCCTCCCCCTGTTTTGAACAAATCAGGACACAGAATGATATCATTCGGAATGATGTTTGGCTAGGAGCGTGCTATATGGTGAAGTTCTGTTTTAACAGTGTAGTATTGAGGCACCCTACCCTCTTAGAAATGAACTTCACCGCATAGTACGCTCCTCGCCAACCATAGTCTCGGATGATATCGTTATCTGATTTGTTGAAAACGGGAGGCGTACGCCTTTCTTGTGACACTTATGGTGTTCATAATTGGCACAAAAATGCGTACCCCTCCCGTTTTCAACAAATCAGGGCAGATAACGACAGCATTCGAGATTATGGTTGGCGAGTAGCGTGCTACGCGGTGAAGTTCAGTTTTAAGAGTGTAGTGTAAATGCAGACAGAGTACCAGAACGGAAGTATTCGTTATTAACAAAACGGATTGCCCTTATCTGTATCGCTTCTATTTCGGCCACTGTGGTGATTGCTTCAGAGAACTGCACGACCGAACTATATATGCAGTAATGAAGAGTTTAGGCGCTTTAGAAGCAAATGATTTTGTCGCTGAATGACCGCCTTGAGTGAAACCGTAAAGCGTGCATCACCAATCCCAATGCAGGTCACCAATAAATGACAACTCCAGATGTTCATGCTTTTTAACTGGGAAGGAGGTACTTGATCCATTTGATGTTTGCATTAAAAGATATTGCCCTCCTTTTTGTGCCTTTCACAGCTCACAAAACGACAGTTGAAAATGCAAAATACCTACAGACCTTGCAGATCAATAGAGTGGTCTGTAGTCTGGAAACGGCATACATTGCCGATTTATATACCGGTTGTTGGCCCGCCAGTCCTCGCTTATACGAAAACCGAAACTTCACACTAACACACGCTCTTTTCTTCTTTTTTTCCCCCTGCTAAAACGCAATTTGTTAAATTATGCAGTCCTAGCTGAGGCACCATCAGCGCACGGGACCATTCTTTCCGGGACCGCTTTTTGGGGGAACCTGAGATGATGTGACCTTTCCAAATACCCGATTTGATCCGCCACATTAATGACAAATACTCGTATTGCTCTCATATCTCCAGCGCTGCGGTGTTTCTTCCATATAGACTAATCTTTGTAACTAGTGTATCAATAACCGCGGGAGACACCCAAAACATTGTTTAACTTTCCAATATTAGTTCGATAATTCCGAGACGTTCTATCTCGGATAAAGTCTTCTTTCTGAGCTCGTTACCATCACGCGGCTATATTAATGTTGTCACATCTTCGATGTAAAATTCCGCAAGGTAATGCATATTTCCCCCCCATGAACAAAAAAGAAAAAGAACGAAATAGAGGGACTTTCTACTTTTCTTGGAGGTCTTCTTCTTGTGCCACTCAGAGCTCTGGTGCCACCCACCCTGCTTGCTATAAAAAGTACCGCATACACAGCAAATACATAATGCGGGTGCTTCTTCTGTGCGAATTGCGAATCCAAAGATGCGAACGTCGTATCACGCACAGAATAGAATTTCTGACATTCCTCTCGCGGGTGAACCTGAACGTCTCCCCCCTAAAATTCCAACCCGACAGAGGGGCTGGCTATCCGGGGGAGGGCCACCAAGTCCTCTTACAAATCTTTTTTTTTTTCTTCTTTTTTTAAGGAAGGGGAAGTTGTGAATCATTCCTGGCGTTTTGTGAGAAAAAAAAAACTTATTCCGCAGTAGTCACATATCTTCTTTCTCTCTCTTTCTCTTTCTTTTCCCACATCTTCTCGCCGTTGTGTTAATCCTATCGATCGTTAACTTTATCGCAGTGGAACTATATAAAACCAGAAGAAAAAAAAATAGCCGAGTCCAGAGTGACGTATTGACATTACAAAAACCACAAAGAATGAAGAACCTCGCAGCAATCTTAATGAGTGACGTACTTCGTATTACTGAGCCCGATCTTAGTGTCACTCATTAAGCAAATAAAAATGGCGATTAAAAAATCTTCATTTACATGTTATGAAAGAAGTTGAAGAACGCACATTCTTGAGGTGAGGCAAGATTCTTGAATGGCCGTCGAGGACAAAGACATAGTGCACCGTCACCGAGAAGGAGAAAAGGGGGGCGATAAACTTGACTGGCCATCCCATGACAACAGAAAACAATTGGCAAACTTTGCCCCGAATACCGCACGGGGTAGAACACTGGGTAGTACATAGTACACGTCATAGGGTACTTCAAGGCCAGAGAACGTCGACCTCACGCTGACAACCCCGGGTGCACTCCACCATCCGACCTTGTGTGTCTTCCAAAAATGTTTCAAGGGGGAGAGGGCCTCCTCCTCTCCCAAACTAGTCCCGCGCCGGTCGACCCATATCGCCGCTGGCAGGTAGCCTTCCTGGACAGGAACAACAATTTGGCAGTGCTAAAACCAACTCTTTTGAACGTGCGATAGCGGCGTGTCTTCGGAGCGTCTTCAAGAAATGCGGTCTACTCGAAGCAGGCTAACCTTACGGTGGATACTGTGTGTGTAAAACGTGGATTCCTGGACGTAGGAAAAACGGTTGCGAGGTAAGTGTGAGGAAAAGGAGACGCGACGTTGTGAGTGTTCGAAGAAGAATTATTGTGGAGTCTCACTCAAGACGTAGGGCGCTACGGTGTTGTGTTATGAACGCGACAGGTTTCGGGCCTGGAAGGAGTAAACGATATTTACCACGAATAATTCGTCGGTTAGTTAGTCGAAGGATAAATATGGGGGGAAGAGAAGACGCCGTTCTTGAAACGTGACAACAAGCCTGGTATATTGTGCGGCTCAAAAAGCGGAGCGCCTCTAATTTAGGTGCAGGTCGAAAGGGTTTCGTTTTTCGTGCATACAGAGAGTGCAGAGGAGTAGTTGGGCTTTAGCTGTGAACACTGGCATCTCATATGCGAAGAAGAGCATCGTTGTCGGGAATAAACGTGACCGACATTCGTATGTAGGACGGCAGATGGAGTTCCGTCAACCTGATCCACTTTAGCCGCGTTACTTTGACTTGCGAGGATTGAACGCATCCCTCGTCATTTATAGCATTTGGACAATAACATTCGTATTTGACGATGTTGAAATATTTTTCGTCATATTGCTCTTAAAACGCCGAAATCCTCTATGCGCGGTTATGGATGTCAGTTGGTATGAATGAAGTAGAGATGGGACGAACGATGGGAAAGATTAGACGAATTTTGCGAATCCGAATCTACGGAAGATTGTGCGAATCCACAAATCTTTCGAATCCTTTCTTTAAAAAGAGTGTAAAAAGACAAGAAAAGAAAACTTCTACCGAAAAGTGTTTTGAAGCAGAATATGTTACATTTGTTTAATGATGAAAAAAGAAATAATAGTTCAGTTTCGGGAGAAAATATACCCACATGCATATTGTTCATCGACTACAAGAAAGTCTCGGGTCTGTAATATTTCCATAAAGCTAAAGCAACAATCAAAAGCAAAACCATATTACTTTTAACCTTGCAATGCAACAGTTCCTGCCTGAACTCTTTCAGTCCAGAGCAATGTAAACAAAGAAACAGGAAAACACCCGTCGGCCAATGAGGCTTTCGGCGGACTCCGGAAGCGCAAATTTGAAAAAAGAAACGAACAAACGTGGTCGGTGGGTTCGAAAGATTCGATTCGCCGTTCTGGGCACTGGAAGTCGGATTCTCGAATCCCTGCCCAGGATTCGCGGCTTTGGTGGCCCAGCGAAAGCTTCATGGCGTCCCCCTGAGAGGAATAGTGAACAAACATACAGAGCTTGAACCTTGCACATGCCAATGAATGAATCATACGAATTGTTCTGTTAGCGGTTGGTTGCGAAACGTTTAGCATGTTCCGGTTATTGACCATTTATATGTACGTAAAAACGCCCACTCCGGTATTTCTTGGCTGTCTAAGACAGTACACATTTTCTAAAACCGTGTGCGGTGTCTACACACAAAGAGAAAGAGGGAATCGACTGTAGCTGCAGACATTATCACCATAGGATTTCATACTGCATGACTCTCTATAGGTTTGATCGCGCGTTCCAGCATTATGGTCCAAAGGGTTGACTAATTACTAAATAAATGAAATGAACAATGTAATAGGGAATAAAGAAAAACAAATGTGAAATGGACGGCACCAAACCGTTAATGCATAGAACCACCGTCTTTATTTGTTTTCCTTACTTATTTTAGAAAACTAATTCGCAGAACGCTAAAACTGTCAAGTGAAATGTCAAGAGCTCCGTGCAGTGTAGTTCGCTGCCGGTGTCCTGCTCAAATAAACCGTGTGAGTTGATACAGCCGCTAAAACCGACCGCATTTTCGAGCACTACAATGTCACTTTCTTGAGCACGTGGCGCGCTAAACAGCAACAGACGACGTTCGACACGCTCCCAAAAACAGCGAAATAAGAAGCATCTTGGAAGCGTGTATAACATCAAAATTTGTTTTGCAGGAGCTGGTCGTCTAGTGAGGGGTCGACGTGGCATCGGCGTGGCGGTGGTGACAGATTCCCCCCAGGGGCCTCCCCCTCGGGACGTCAAGCAACTGGAGGACATTCATGTTCTCGAGCCCGATTCACGTTGCTGCTGCGGGACCAAGAAAGCCAGTACGTAGCCAGTCGACTTACTATTCGCGACACAAATAGTATTGTAAGTGATGTTGCTAGCGGAATGATTATGCGGCTACTGTTCTGCAAGGGGCAAGGGTTCGAGAAGCAATGTATACATGCAGTTTCCACCGCTTCCGGTTTGATGCCAAAACGAAATCCGGTTTCACAGCAGCACGCTCTGCACCAACCACTGTGCCGACTGATACAGGTATCGCTTCTGATTTGAGGCGAGAGAGGGATGTGTACGCCTTTGTCTGGCAAATCAAATTGCCACAAAAAGGCGTACGCCTCCCGTTTTCAGCAAATCAGGAAAGCGAAAGACATAATTCTCCTTAGTCGCGGAAGGAGCAGATGTGGCCGTGGCACCGGAAGTTGTGACGGGGGGGGGGGGGGTTGTTTATGTTCGCCCGAGAATGTCATGTGTCCGGTCACCACTGGCGTAGCCAGAGGGGGTTCTGAGGTTCAGACCCCCCCCCCCCCCCCCTTCCCCGAAATCGTATATTTGGTAGTAACGATGAAAGATGAAAGTCACTGAAAAGGTTAGCCAGCTGTAGAGATCGAACCCACATCTTCTGGATTGCCGGTCCAGGGCTCTACCAATTGAGCTAAGCTTTGTTTGTATCTGTCCCTTCTATGTTGTTCCAGCCTCAGAACATCAGTTTATCTCTTGTTCATTTGGTAGTGTATTCGAAGAAGGAAGCGAGGCGGAAATCTTCCTCCCTCATGTAAAGTCCCCGTAGAACTCCTCCTAAAATACTTTTCTGGCTACGCTACACGCTGTGGGTTCCCCATGAAATGGGGAACCCACATATTGAGGCAAGCCCCTTTACACGCACTCTAGCTCTAACCAATGAGGAAACGTAATGCGGA
Organism: Ornithodoros turicata; assembly: GCF_037126465.1. Taxonomy (NCBI): domain Eukaryota; kingdom Metazoa; phylum Arthropoda; class Arachnida; order Ixodida; family Argasidae; genus Ornithodoros; species Ornithodoros turicata. The sequence continues at coordinate 12,348,745 of NC_088205.1, read as the reverse complement.
GAGAAGAACGCACGAAGCACGCTCCTGGCCAATCATAATCTCTTCCATCATCTCGAATGATACCGTTATCTGATTTGTTGAAAACGGGAAGCGTACGCCTTTTTTTTTTGTAACACTTGTAACACGCACAGCGTGCTACACTCTTAGAAATGAACTTCACCGCATAGCACGCTCCTAGCCAACTATCACCTTGAATGATATCGTTATCTGCCTTGTTGAAAACGCGAGGCGTACGCCTTTTTTGTGACAATTATGAACAGCATAAGTGTCACAAAAAGGCGTACGCCTCCTGTTTTCAACAAACCAGGGCAGATAACGATATCATTCGAGATGATAGTTGGCTAGGAGCGTGCTATGCGGTGAAGTTCTGTTGTTAGAGTGTACACTCTTAAAAATGAACTTCACCGCATAGCACGCTCCTAGCCAACTACCATCTCGAATGATATCGTTATCTGCCCTGATTTGTTGAAAACGGGAGGCGTACGCCTTTTCTGTGACAATTATGAACAGCATAAGTGTCACAAAAAGGCATACGCCTCCCGTTTCCAACAAATCAGAGGTGATAACGATCTCATTGCAGATTATGGTTGGCTAGGAGCATGCTATGCGGTGAAGTTCATTTTTAAGAGTGTAGAGTAGCGACGGACAACAACCGTTCTAGTTTGTAGCCAGAGCCGAACTGCTTGAGCTGCCGTTTAATATCGCGCGCCGCGATTCCGGGTGCGCTGTCGATGGCGGTAGTGGTGCCGCTACAAGTGTCTCATCAGCAACGCCATGCGCTTATATCGTCCAAATAATTACAGCAGCGACACCACGTGGCCCAGACAGAAGGAGTCGTAACGATATATTCTCCGCTCGTTGATGACTATGGTGACGCTAAACACTTCGACGTATCGGGTGGAACCCCCACTACACTGTTTAAACAGAACTTCGCCGCATAACATGCTCCTGCACTCTTAAAAATGAACTTCACCGCATAGCACGCTCTGCGCCAACCATGGCCACGAACGATAGGGTTATCGCTTCTGATTCGAGGAGAGAGGTGGGCGTACGCCTTTTTGTGCCAATTATCGTACACCCATTGCAAATTGACACAAAAAGGCGTACGACACCCCCCCGCTGTCCTCGAATCAGAAGTGACAACCTTATCATTCGCGGCAATGGTTTGCACAGAGCGTGCGGTGAAGCTCTGTTTTTAGAGTGCGGCCAACCATCACCCGGAATGACATTGTCATCTCCACTGATTTTTTGATAGTGGTGGTGACGAGATCGGTTTGCCGTTGTTGTTGAAAAGGGGTACGCCCCGCGCTTTCGACAAATGAGGGGTGATGACGGCATCACTTCGCGCAATGGTTGGCTTCAGCGTGTTACATGGTCAAGTTCCGCTTCAAGAGTGGACACTTTATAAGAAAGAAGAAGAAAAACGAGATTTACTACATCAAGTGCTCAAGTAGTGTAGCTCAAGGTCAATCACTGCACAAAATGATGTCGTTGTAAGTCCTTTCTGTGATAAGCGTCAAAGCAAACTCTTAAAACAAAGCTTTGCTCTTAAAACAAAGCTTCACCACATAGCACGCTGAAGGCCAATCATTGTACAGAGTGATACAGGCGTGCGCTTTCCATTTTCAACAAATCAGGGGCGAGAACGATGTTACTCGGGATGATGGTTGGCTAGGAGCGTGCTATGTGGTGAAGTTCATTTTTAACACTGTACGCCTCCGGTTTTTGGTTCCGGTTAGGTTTGATGCTCTGCTTCGTCGTCCTTGTGGCTACTAAATATTTGGGTTGGCTGCTTGGCCACTTTACAAGTTTAGCAAAAAGTTTGCTCTGAAACCACGTTCTTTGCCCTCAAAAGCAGGCGTTCGAAAACATTCGGGGCAGAGACAGTGTCCTTGAAAAACTTGAGGAAACAGAGTGAGAATTGGTGCTTTACGCTCAGTTTTGCGAGTCACGTTCTGACTTACAAGCACACGAGTGAGACATGTACAAGACAGACATATTAAAACGTAATAACTTTAAAAAAAAAGTCTGGCTCTTAGCCCGGTGATAAATGATACAGAAACAACACTACGCTGTGCAAGTGCGTCTCTGCGCATGAGAGGAGGCAGTGAGAGGGAAGAGGGGGGGCGCCGCCGTAGCCAATGGGGCTTTCCGAGCGGAGTAACCGGGAGAGGAGATATGCGCAGAACGCTCGGTTACTTGCAGAGCGTATTACAAATTATTTCGTTTGTATACTCAATGCCGTTATAGCCATCGCGTGGAGACTATAGCCATTGTTCTTCAATCTAGGAACAGCATTGTGATACCTCTTTTTCTTCATATATTTAACTACAAGAAAAGAGCATAGCGTTTGAAACGTGGCATATATAATATCTTCAAGTCACACTTGCACTTCATAATACCTATACTTCTTTTCATAGTAAAATGTATTAAGAATATATTATAAGATGTTTGTACCTGGTGTTATGTATAGCGTTTCTAAAAAATGTCATGGTCGTAGATTAATGTCTATACTATATGTTACGTATGGCTACCTCGGGCTACATTTCGGTACCAGATGGCTATTTTTCACTTCAGAGAGTTGGTAACACTCGTGCCAGTTCAACACTGAAGATATTATTCCGGATGATGGTTCACTAGGAGCGTGGCACGCGGTGAAGTTCCGCTTTTAGAGCCGCTCGATCACTCTAAAAACAGTGCTTCACTGCAAAGCACGCTTCCAGCCAACCATCATCTCGAATGAAACCGTTGTCTGATATGTATAGTTCGTTTTTTTTTTCAAAAAGTGCGTGCATCAAAAGCTTTTGTGTTGTTCGGAAAATTGACGCGTACACTTTTATAGGATGTTTTAAACGGCAGATATTTTGCACTCTTAAAAATGAACTTCACCGCATAGCACGCTCTTAGCCAACCATCATCTCGAATGATATCGTTATCTGCCCTGATTTGTTGAAAAATGGGGGAGGACGCCTTTTTTGTGACAATTATGAACAGCATAAGCATCACAAAAAGGCGTACGCCTCCCGTTTTCAACAAATCAGGGCAGATAACGACATCATTCGAGATTATGGTTGGCTAAGAGCGTGCTATGCAGTGAAGTTCATTTTTAAGAGTGTGGATGGCCCTCTGTACGTGTAGCCAGAGTTGCTCCGCGGTGCCAACACCGATTTTGAGCCGCTCTTGCCTTTTCTACAGGTCATTCCATAATGAGATCGCGAAGCATCAATATCGGACATTCTTCCTTACAGGTATAGCAGTATGTCTGATGTCATTGGCCCTCGTGTTGACAGGCGTCTTCGGCATCGTCGGATTCGACAGCCTTTTCCACATCATCCTCAATAAGGTGCGTCATCGCGAAGAACTCACGTGGACGCTTTTTCTGTATATCGAATGCTATTTCAGGAAGTGGCCCTCTCCCCATCGTCGCAAGCATATCCCATGTGGAAGGACGTTGGCCACAAGACCTTAGTGAAATTTTACTTCTTCAATGTGACGAATCCTGAGGAAGTTCTGGCTGGAGGGAAACCCGTTGTAAATGAACTGGGGCCATACACGTATAGGTAGATGGCCATTTTCAGTCCCACGTATACGTATGTTCAGCCTTCCGTAACTGAGCTGCCTTTTTCAGGGCACTGTGGATCAAGCACAACATTACGTTCAACGACAATGGGACGTTGTCCTATCAGGAAACGAAACAGTACTTTTTCGACAGGGACGAGTCCGTCGGTCCTGAAACGGACGAAATCGTTACAGTGAACGTCCCTTTCGTGGTAAGGTATACCGTTTGATGTTGTTGCAGGCGCATTGTGAGCGAAAGCTTTCGAGTGTGCGAGTTTGTAAAGTGATCATTTGTGGGCTGCTTCGCATGTGCACCCGACAACGAAATAGATGGCGCATCCAAAGGCGGTCGTCGCATAATGCAGTGGTTCCCAAGCTGTGGGGGTCGCGATACGTCCCGGCGGGGGGGGGGGGGGGGGTCGCGAAGCTGCCTACCAATTAAAAAACTGCCAATCCGTGCCAGCTATTCTGCGTTACGAGGAAGCTCGTGGCAGCAGACCCGGAGGTTCTCAATGCGCTTGTGTGATCTATGTCGTTTTGAGACGTTTTGCGAGCGGCAGGGCGCCGCGCTTTTTTTTCTCAGCGACAAACGACGCTGGCAAAAAACGCTCGGGGCTCACCGCATGCAGCGTTTCTACAACGGCGGGTGAACGGCGTCTCATGCGAACGTTTCCGTAATCACTCAGGGAAAGCAACTCTACGTAACTTGATAAATACCTTATTACAAGTGAAGATTCTCAAACACATGTGCTTTTGAGTGATAACACGCTGTAACGAACAAGATACTGCAGCAACGCACGCTCACGAAGTCATATTTATTGTGAATCCCGGTGCGGCTATTCACAAGGTACCCGCTTCGTGTATTTAGACGGAGCGAACTCAGCATTCCGGTTGACATCTTCATCAAGCTGTTGCACGCTTCTCCTTGTGTTTTGTATGTTGGACACTCACACAAGAATTGCGCTCTTAACATCGGCAACAAACTCTGTTCTTCTGCCGAACACATCGAAATCTTACTGAGAGAGGCTAGAAGGAAAGCCGAGGAGGAGGATCGGCGAAGAGCAAAGAACTTGAACGGGGCTCTTCCCTCTCTCAATGTATGCGCTCGGAGGCAGCCATATTGAATCAGCCGAGGAAACGTCGTGTATTTCCAGCCCGTGAAAGCAGCCACAGTTCCAAAAACTGTTGCAACGCTTGCTCGGTTGCTCCTCTGCTTCCGTCGGCTACATATTTTGTCAATGTCCGCCCCTATCCAGGCTTGTAGTTAAGGCTGGTTGAGGCATAGAAATCTTCTATGGGTTGAGGCAGCGGCGGAGACGGCGTCCCCATGTGGCGTCCGTGTAGTGTCTGTTTCTTCGTGTGTGTGTGTGTATGTGTTTTCATATATCTTACGGTTACATGGGTTCTGGCGGTGTGTTACTGTTCCAAAAACATTTTTAGCGTTATGTTTGCGGTATGCTTACTGGATTCCTTTGTTTGCATGCGCCGCGGCAACAGTAGCTGATTCAATATGGCGCTCCCCTCGCCCGTACGTCCCAGTTTCGGAGGTTTCCTTCTAGCATACTCCTTAAGATTTCTATGGCCGAACAGCAGTCTGAGCGATTCCGCGTGCCGCCATCTATGGGGGGCTCCCAAAAATTGGCGCGACCGGATGAACCTATCGCGGGGTTAATCCCTGAAGGGCCACTTGCGCGCGTCGTTGAACAGATAGTCCGTGATACTGTCAATATACCAGGGATTTCCCCAGCACCTCCCCAAAACATTTTTCCGGCTCCCGCTCCCCCCCCCCCCCCCCCAAAAAAAAAACTCACAAAAAAGCCCGAAAAGCCAGCCCGTCCTATAAAATTCCTATACACTCCCTCCAGTGGCGGATCCAGAGAGGGTGGGGGCGGTTGGGTGATTGCCCCCCACGCTAGGTTACACATTAGTTTTCCCCCTCTCCCCTCCCCAGCTGGGCTCTTCGACAAAGAAACCGCCCCCACCTCCCCAAAACCGGGGGTCTGGATCCGCCACTGCCTCCCTTCCATATGAAAACCCTGTGGAAATTCCTGTTCAGAATTCAGCTCGATACCGATGGAATGTATGACAAGAGCAGACGCCGGATGTTGAGAGCATGCAGGAATTCCCTCTCTGGAAAAAGGCGAAAACGTCATTTCCTACACCACCAATCAGAGCATGGTCTTAAGAAAAGAGGTGCCGCGGAGCGCTCTTTCGTGGGGGGGGGGGGGGGGGACCTTTCTCCTCTGGGCGCCGCCCTCTCACTCCTCCTGTGAGGGAGTGACGTCACGCTAATGCCGCCTGAACAACACCTCCTAGATAGTAGAAGGCCTGCGCCCTACCTAACTCACGGGGGCCTGCGTGAGCTTTGCGAGCTGCTTGGAGCTTTTCTCTTGTTCGCTCTTTCATTGACGTCATAGCAGCATCAACAGCAGGCCTTCGTGTGTGACGCTGTGTCACGTGGGGGGCAGGCAGATGCTATCTAGGAGGTGTTGGCCTGAGCCTCTCCAGCTACGTAAGCAGCGCTGATCTTCAAAATTCGTTTACTTAACGTCTAAACACTTTCCGGACGAAAAAAATAGCTAAGTGGAGCGATGCAACACACTGTCTTAGGTTTCCGGATGCGCCGCATCGGAATAACACGAGGCAATAGCCACAGTTACACGGCCAATAATTAAAGAACGGCTTCTTTCCAGACAACGGCAAAGTTACTGAAAGAACAAAACTTCATCATCCGTGGCATAGCGTCCCTGTCACTCGCTGGCCTCGGGCAACGCATCTTCATCACCCGTACCGTGGGACAGCTTACTTTTGGTGGCTACCCGGACATACTTATCCTGTTGGGTTCCGTGCTGGATGCAGGAAAACCGAAACCAGGTCAACCGGGATTCAACATTCGAGACGTCTTTGGACAAGGCTATCGCGCCGTCATCGATGGCCTCGGTTACCTGCTCGATCCGGATCATCCAGGTGCACCGGCGGGCAAGTTTGGCTACATGGTTAATGTGAGCGTACTTTCATACTGTTACGTACGGCTGTGCATGCTGACGTTACATCGTCCGGTATCCGTTGTATGGCTTCGTACGAAATATTATTTAATTCCAATGGCTTCCTGTCACTTTAAGTATATTCTTTAAAGTGAAGCGCGACAAAGTGATTTCGAAATGGTCTCACCAATCGTGTTGAAATACATTTTACGCTATCATTTCTGAAGACCACAAGTGCGCGCAGCAGTATGATTTCCTATACTGTTCTCTTTGGCGGGATGGTGAACTGCATGGTGTTGCGATCATTTTAAAATGCAATAATCAGTGAAGCCTGCGTATTTATGTTTCTCTTTGCAGAAGAACGACACAGTCGATGGGGAATATACCATATACACGGGAGAAAACGATATTTCCAAAGTGAACGAAGTCTATCAGTTCAACGGACAACGGTACAGTCTCATTTCTCTACAGTCTCTCTCTCTCACATTCTCAGCACAACTTAATTGCTTTGCTCCTTGTGGTGCATTTCGTGCAACGTCAGAGACCGTTAGCAGCGTGTCTATAAAGTGGGAGCGTTCTAACAGGTTGCTCAGCTTATGACCGTGTTGCAAGATCTGGGGGCGTTTGTTTTTATTTTATTTTCTTCTCTTCTTCTTTTTTAGGGGCGCCATCAGTTTGTGTTCGGTTAGGCCTTTAGAATGACGCATTCGTCAATCAGTCCACAAACGAAAATTCGGAAAAAGGCATCATAATGTGCGCATATACAATTTATAGTATAGACGCGTCAAACCAATGGAGCAAACGTCATCAGGACTAGAACAAGGTGCTACGTGTGAGTCGTCTGTCTGCTTCACCGAATCGCTGTTCTAATCGCTGGTCGATAATAATGCGCCTCATGCAAAACGTAAATGATCATCATAATAATTCAGGACCTTACGTCGCGAGACAACAGCGATCGAAAACTTAAATGAGTAAACGATATTGTTCACCTTCAAAATGTGCACCATGAATATTACATGGCGCGCAATGTTTGCCCTTGAGATTATCTTACTGAGGAATATAACTGCATATATGTCACAAAAGCTTAGAAAACGAGTTTAGAACGTGGTAACTGTTAACAGGCTCTCACCACTGTCCTGAAAGTGCGCAGCAAAACTTGATGGGAAGCGTTCTGAAATGTTAACAAACTCGCAAGTCGTTGCTGTCGTGGAGAACTTCCGAGGAACACTCAACTGTCGTGTAATGCACATGGTGTTCGCCATAAAACGTTGCACGATTTTCAGTTATGGTGCTTTTATGTACCTTACAGTTAATTATCGACACAATTACTATATGCTTTCATCCTTCGTAGCCGCTCGTAGCTGTCGTCTGCATTTGTCGTCTGTCGCGCGGTGCGGTTTGTACTAGCACGCGCACTTGGAATAACTTTTATTAGAGGTGTTTTCTTTTTGTTTGTTTTTTCACGTCGCCTCGTGCGATTTATGAAACGATATGCATGTGGAAGCAAACTTCATCGTTTGCTATTTTGCTATGGTGCGTCGATGCCAGAGCTGCTACGTAGCACTTCCTGAAAAAGCTCCTCTAGCGGAAGAGACGGTAAGCTCTCTCTTGGGCCCCGCAGTGGTTTCGGTTTTCAGAGGCGCTCCGACAATCGTCGTGCGTAAACAAGTCACGTAACGTGAAGTACTGTAACGTTGAAAGTAAACCATGAGCAAACATTCTGTACTTTCTGACCACGTGTTTATGACATTACCAAGTTTCTATAAAAAAAAAAAAAAAGATTCATGTTTCTAGTGTTTTGCGGCCTGAGCTTGCGAAAAATTGCTTGGGCTCAACACCTAGAAAAGGAGAGGGAGATAGAAAAACGCGACTTTCTCAAAATGGAGACGAATAATCCTTCATGAATGCATTCGTTCAAGTAAAACGATCGTATTTTGTTTGCAGAAGCCTTCATGTGTGGCCAGGGGAAGAATGCAACCAGCTGCACGGCACGCGTGAGTGCTACTTTCGGAGACTATTTCATTCATCACTATAAACAATATAAATATTATTTCCTTGTAGTGGGCCATATAAGACCTCCATTGTCAAAGAGTGATGACCAAGTGGTTTTCATCCCCGATATTTGCAGGTACGCAAAATTTATCCTTGCTTTGTGAATTGCATGTAAAGTACATTTCTCGAAGGTTATTTGAGAGCTGCTGCTAAATTAAATAACCTGTCCAGGTCACTACCAACCCACAGTGTGGGCACGGAACAGTTCAAAGGCATGGAGGTGAAGCGATTTGTGGCTGGACCCTGGTCATTGGACAGTGGTCGCAAGTACAGAGAAAATTCCTGTTTTACACTCGATCGAGATCTTCCAGAGGGCGGTGCAGACCTGGCTCCTTGCAAGCAGGGTAAGGTTGCTGGAATAATCATTCACGGCATCATGTTGAAGGGACAGTTGAAACACGTCTCTCAGGGTGCTTTTCCATGCAGGTGCACCACTCGTCTTGTCTTTCCCACACTTCCTGTACGCAGACCCCTCGTACCTGGAGGGTGTAAGTGGCCTCCGTCCCAACGCCAGCTTGCACCAGTTCTATTTTAACAGTGAGCCTGTGAGTTCAGCTTTATCTCTCTGCTTGATGACCATTACAAAATAGAGGATATGGCATTCTTCTACGTGCGAATCTAGCACATGTCTTAAAGAATGGGGAGCCTCTAGGAGCGCACCCTAACCTGGAAGGGCACTGCTACCAAAACTTTACGATATTTCCCTCCGAGCATTTGTAATCAGGTCACCAACACGTGCGCTACAGTGTCCCTCCTAATGTAACTGATACTTAATCACCTCAACCATGCAAACAAGGATTGAGAACTTTAACTTCCTTTTCAGACGTTAGGTGTGACTGTGAATGCGAGGGGTCGCATCCAGATCAACGTCATTTTGGAACGAGTCTTTGGACTAGGGTGAGTATTTTCACAATGCTCGTGACACTAGTCTGTCGCTCACTCAAACAATGAGTTCTTCCAAGAAACAAAAACTGAAGCGTTTTCTTCCCTCAGGCCATTTTCGAGAGTTGGCGAAGGAGTTCTTCCACTTTTCTGGCAAGAAACAGTAAGTCACACATGCAAATGAATGAAGCATGCGTTGCTTAACGTTGCATAAACATCCACTCCTTATTAGTATGTAGAAGCTCAGGGAAAAACAGTGCGGTTTCTCAACTTCATCATCCGCCTTCCGGAGTACATTCATTGGATGGCTGTCGCTGTTGTAGTGGCGGGCTCTATCATCTTGGCTGTATCAGCCTTTTGTCTTTTCAGGTAAGACCTATACAAAAGTAGCAAACAAAATTGTTTGAAACACACAAAAAAAATTCTACATGCAGGCCTCGAGACCAATTCGACTTGGGTTCCAGCGTGAAGGTTCATCCTGCCGAAGATGGCAAGGCAACAGCAAATATGTCTGCAACCATTCCTGGGAAAGTGGAAAAATTGATCCTTGACAGGATACCCAATAGACTCTCCACCACTCAGAACAACTTCATCAACGAGCTCAAGAGTCACCGTAAGCATTCCGAGCCATCAGCACCGGTGCAGGAGACCATCATAGACCAGTGAAGAAGGTGCATCGGGGAGCGGGTTGTGGAACTTTTATAGGACACAACAAATTGTTTCAATACTCAGGATACCGAAGCGAGATTCTGAACTCACTCCTTTTGGTCACAGTCCTCTTGTGCGAATTCCCAACGTGGCCACCAACCGTGTGGCCAAAGGTTGTGCGACGACCCAAGGTCAAGAGCAAGGGCTCAACTTTGTAAGGCTTACCAAAATACGCACGTGAGGCTTCCTAACCGTACCTTCCCTGAGCACTCATTGTTTCGTTCACGTTTTACATCTGTCCCTCGAGGAAGACCGTCAACGAAAGAAACCCTCTCGCATATTTTTGGTACCCTAATGTGAAATGTCAGTCATAGTCGTACCATAAATAACAGCAGGTGTGTGAAGCTAAGTGCCTAGGAGTATGTAATGTGACCTGTTTGTTTGCTCAATCCAAAGTGGCCCTTCCGACAACATTCCTTACATGCCTTCAGGCGTCTTAACATTGAAGAGGGGCAGTTGGAAGAAAATAAACGCATGCCTTCTGTTCTTGGATCATTCTTGAATTTTGTAAGGAAGTTACCTTGCATGTTTTTTCCATAGAGTGGGAGCACTAATGTCTCACGTATCAACTTCTTGATTCAAAATAGATTTGTCTTGCCCCTCCGTGATTTCGAACTGCACCAGACAGGCTTGTAGGACCAACAACGAATACCACCTTTCGATATTCCACAGGCCACAAGCCTTTTTAGTATATGCAGCACTTTTTCAGCAGCTGCTCAGCTTGGAAATTGAGTAAAACATGGAAGGATTGGCTCACATTTCTTTTTTACCAAGGACTGTAATGCCATCTTTCTAATTTGTTGAATATTCAAATTCAGTTGAAAACTGAACAAAACGGGGTAACAAGCATTTCTTCCCTATCCTTGCGGAGCACTAAGGATTGTCTTCTGATCACACCTGGAATGCCAGTGTCTGCCAGTGTCTGGTGTAGCCAACCGTTCCAGGACTTTATGGCTGCTCTTATGTACCCTGATCTTTGCAAGGGAACATGACAGCTGGAAGTAAGTTTCTGACATGTGGACTGTGGAGACTCTATATTACACCGAGCAAATACTTATACAAATTAATTCCTAGTCAGAATAAAATTTGAATGATTAGGAGCATCGTTTTAATTCATCACACGACAAAGTGCACATTCTGCACGAAAGGACGCTCCTAATTATCTGAATTTTATTCTGACTACCTCCACTGGTCAGCAGGTAGTCATTTTTCTATTTTATTTATATTTATGTAGTTAATTCCTTGTAAGCTCCTAATAATATCTTCCAGCTGGCTTCCAGGGCGGAGTTGCAACGTCCGAGAATATTCGAGCAATTGTACAGCAATGGTAGAAGCTCAGAAATTATGTAGATGTACAGCTCCTGTCAATCTTAATAATAACACTGGGAAAAAATCGGTCTCATTTCCAAGCGAGATAACAGTCACCCTGGGGGCACTTAGGGAATGTTAAGTGAACAAAATCCTTGCGTTACACTAACAGAATAATTTTGTTCAATGCAGATTTCCTCATAACCCCAAGTGTTGCTGTAACCGCGCTCTGACACGAGATCTTTTTTTTTAGCGTTATTATAAACATTGACGGGAGCTGTACACGATGAATGCCTATGAATGTCAGCATTGGTTTCACCGATGCCGACTAACATGACTTAACGTGACTTAACTCTGCTTCACGAAAGGGAGTATTGTCACTGAAACATTCATCACGTCACGAACTAACGTTTGTAAAGACGAATTGCGTGTCAACGTCAATTAAGTTTTAGCGCCCCTTGATCTTTGTTCAAACACTGGCGAAACCTGCCTATGTCTTGCGGATTGAAGTGACGGCCTCGGGTAGGGAGCCACAGATCTTTCAAACAGGGACCGTTGTTCTACTGGGCAAATGTTGCAGAGGCTGTCAAAGACAGACTAGATTGTCCATGACATTTCAGAGAGGTTGCGAATGGGCAAATGAACAACATTTCAATACATCCTCAACCATGCATCAGTGTAACGATGGACTAGTGTAATGACGCCTATCCCTTGATCATTGTAGTCACTGTTACTGCTGTGCTCTCTGTTCTGGTAGATGGACGCTAACACGAACAATTATTTTGTTCTTTTCAAAACATTCAGCAGCCAATAAGCCAAAAAGGATGCAATCAAGCCAACTTGTTTTTCATCACAGTTTTCATTTTTCACCTGATCAATACTGTACCAGTTTTTAGGAGATGACATGCTTTGACATGCGTGCGAGGTGGAATTTTTCCAGCGCTGAACAGCCTGCATACCATCCATTGGGCGGGTAAACTAAATTTGTAAAAACAAGGTGCGCAGGCAGGGTTATTGCGAGACGTTGTTGATGGTGATGGTGATGTGGAGGAAAGTGCCACTTTCTGGCAAGCAAATAACCTTTGTTCACTCTCCAAGCTTCCACGAGACCACGTCATTATCACCGGTCAACTGTTGCTTTCAACACGTGTCCCTCTTGATCTGCATCTAACAATAATGATGTCCACAAACTTAACTCACACACTTAATGAACACACTTGGTCACACTGGCTTTGCTCAGCCTTGCACACGTTCCTTCAGTGTATGCTTAATATTGTCCGTGGTAGATGACACCTTCACACTGCATCACTGAGGTCCGGTCGGTGCTTTTCGTCCAGTCGGCTCAAACCATCTTCCGCGGCGTGTATTGCACATTGGGTCCTTGGAAGGGCAGCTACTTCATGATGATGTTGACATACCTTTACACACTAGAAAAATTACTGCTATCGATGCGTAGAATTGGAAGGATATTCTTTGATGTGGATCTGGAATGAAAACAAATGGAGGGGTGACATTTTTTACTGTTCATCACTGAAGCTGTGAAAACCTGCAAGACTTGTAGACTAACTTTTTTTGTTGTATACTCCAGGTTTTATCGCAGCTAAATAACGCAACATGAACAGAGACACCAGGGGAACAAAGCTGATGCCAGTGTGCATTGCATATTGTGTGTGGCACATTTCAGTCACAGAAAGTCCATTCTTTTCTAAAGAAAAATGCTGCACCAGTTCTCAACTACATGTGAGGACTATGACAAGAAGAGGAAGGTTGCAATCCTTCAACGAGTTCAGGGGGTGCAGGCAGTGCAGGCAAAAAGGCCTCGCCCGAATCCAATCTTCCTTTGATTTACCTGCCCGGCCCAAGCCCAAAAAATTTCTAGGCTACCCGGTTTGGCCCGGCCCAGCCGGCTACAACGTCAACTACAGGGTACCCTAGCAAAACAAAATGACACAAGGAGACCACTATACAACAACACCTGTCTTGTAGCAGCTCCTAGTCTGAAATCCACACTTGCAGATGATGAGGGAGTATTACCTCACTAAGTATGGCCCAACGAGTAGCATCAGCCTGCACGTTCAACCTCATGGTACGGATGAGACCTGTCTCTGGCGGTACTTCAGAAGCTGCTAGACCCGTCGTGTCCTTGAAGGAACCAACTACATAAAAGCCATCTGCAGTTCTAGGGAGTGGGAGTGGAACTGGCTCGTAATCCAGCTGTACTTCCACCGTTGTGTTGTAGAACCGGTCCTCCGGATGCTCTGGGTTCCCACTTCGGAAAAGGAATCTGGACAGTAACTTTTTATGTCAATCCTGCGGTGGTTGCCTTTAGATTTGCACCAAGGACTCCAATATTTTGTACGTGAGTTTGAAATGTCACTTCTGCTATCATATATATACATACAGGTTGCAATTCAAGCGTGCCACAATCCCAGCTGTGGACGGCAGTTTCGAGCTTTTCGGCTCTCATCGGCACAGCGTAGGGATGTGACACGCTCTTGGGTCGGCACAAACACTGTCTCTGCAAGACATCAATGTTCCAGGGTGTTAGCAACACCTCTGGAGGCCGCACTGCAAAGCCAGTAAGTACAGATACAAATATGAAAATGAGCGAATGCTCCATGGCTGCACATGAGGCATATGTTTACAATTCAAGCGTGCCACAATCCCAGCTGTGGACGGCTGTTTCGAGCTTTTTGGCTCTCGTCAGCACAGCGTAGGGATGTGACACATGTTTGTGCCGACCCAAGAGCGTGTCACATCCCTACGCTGTGCCGAAGGTGTTGCTCCAGAGGTGTTGCTAACACCCTGGAACATTGATGTCTTGCAGAGACACAGTGTTTGTGCCGACCCAAGAGCGTGTACACATCCCTACGATGTGCCGATGAGAGCCAAAAAGCTCGAAACGGCCGTCCACAGCTGGGATTGTGGCACGCTTGAATTGTAAACATATGCCTCACATGCAGCCATGGAGCATAAGCTCATTTTCATATTTGTATCTATATATATATAGATTATATGTATATATATATATATAGATTATATGTATATATATATATATATAGATACTCATTGAACGATGCGACAGCACCAGACGACACGTGTTTCGCCGTGTTTGCGGCTCGTCGGCCCTGGGTAGCTGCGCATCGTTCGGGATTGGCAAACCAGGGGTCACTCACGGCGAAACACGTGTCCTCTGGTGCTGTCGCATCGTTCAATGAGTATCTGTTTCTCTACGTGCAGCCATAGAAGCCATTTTAATCTGTAAGTTTGAATTTCAAACACGTCTAGCATAATTTACTTATTATTTTTTTAATGGCTTTTCCCCCCTTTTTATAATTCACTGGCTTGCACTGTGGCATTGAGGAGTGCTCAGTCACCCTCCCAGGTGTATATCGCTCGCTGAGTGACCCCTGGTTTGCCAATCCCGAACGATGCGCAGCTACCCAGGGCCGACGAGCCGCAAACACGGCGAAACACGTGTCCTCTGGTGCTGTCGCATCGTTCAATGAGTATCTGTTTCTCTACGTGCAGCCATAGAAGCCATTTTAATCTGTAAGTTTGAATTTCAAACACGTCTAGCATAATTTACTTATTATTTTTTTAATGGCTTTTCCCCCCTTTTTATAATTCACTGGCTTGCACTGTGGCATTGAGGAGTGCTCAGTCACCCTCCCAGGTGTATATCGCTCGCTGAGTGACCCCTGGTTTGCCAATCCCGAACGATGCGCAGCTACCCAGGGCCGACGAGCCGCAAACACGGCGAAACACGTGTCCTCTGGTGCTGTCGCATCGTTCAATGAGTATCTGTTTCTCTACGTGCAGCCATAGAAGCCATTTTAATCTGTAAGTTTGAATTTCAAACACGTCTAGCATAATTTACTTATTATTTTTTTAATGGCTTTTCCCCCCTTTTTATATATATATATATATATATATATATATTACACAAATTTTCTATATTATTCTTTATTCCTATATTCTATCATACTTCTGTATATCACTTCTGCTGTCATATTTCTGTACCATAGTTAGCACCTGACTTTTTAGGGCTATACCCGATTATGCCATATAAACTGGCGTGTCATGTGTATTATGATGAGTATGCTGAAGATTTACACCCAATTCAATTCATTTCAATTCAACCAGAATTGGGTTGAAGAAAGGTTCAGTTCAGCCTGATTACACCCGAATCATTCAAGCAAAATATAGCCAGATATTTACCGCCGGATGTTGCTGAAAAATATATATATAACCGAAAAAGTCAGGCCCTAACCATAGTGTATACAGCCGAGATTTCCTTAATGGGAAGTCATATTGCTGCAAAGCTATCGTACAAGGGTGGTTCAGCATGCAAGTAGCCATAAAGAAAGTACATAGTATTGACAAACAATGAAAATTCTGGGAAACAATGTATTATTTTTCTATGTAGTCCCCCTGGTTTGTAGTGGAGGTGTGCCATTGTTTAGGAAGTGCCTATTCCAGCAAAAAAGAAGTTTTCAGGCCAGTTGCACAGCCATTCATGCACTGCTTGTTTGATGTCTTCGTCGGAACCAGTTTTCTGGATGCCAAGACCATCCCAGAGGTTGCCGAATATGTCATAGCCCGACGATGAGACGTCAGGCAAATATGGCGGATGTGGAAGATGCTCACATCCAAGATAATGGATTCTTCAAGTAGTCATACCTGACCTATGCTACCGGGAGTCGTCATGCTGGAGCAGTACATATACACCCTTTGTGAACAGTGCACAAAATTTTGGGCTTCACATATGCCACCAGGGGACCACAGTATGTCTCACTGTTCACCCCTTGGCACCCAATGTTCAACAACGGTAACCTGATGATCCCCAAGATAGGAGTTTTGATATCTTCGGCCACTACAGCAGTGCGCGAGCTGCCATGTTGTGGCAAGCACAACTGAATCTGTATGTTGCTTCCTGCAAACTTACACCTGTACTATTTATGCAGTTGCTTGACAGGAGTACAGTCGCCGACTGATTTTTCGGACGTGCTCGATTATTCGGACTCGTTCACGGAACAGCCGCGAGCCCCCATAGAGTTGACGTAGAAGAACATCCAAAATTTCGGACGCCGCGCAGATCCGTCGATCGATATTTCGGACTGTTTGCTCAACCAGCGAAGTTCCCTCTTGGGGTAACCGAAAATGTTGGTGTCATTCAAAATTTGTGTCAGGAGACATACACAAACTCAAATATTGAGGCAAAAAAATAGGCATTGTTCATTTTCCATTCCTCTGAGTAGAAGAGGTCTGTCGTAACGCTATTGCTTCTTCATTTTTGGCCAACGTGCGGCTTCATCCAAAAGGCTCAGCACGTGCTGTTCTCCCACGAGTCGCGCCACAGCACTGTAAAGAGAGCTTCGCCTAATGCACGCACGCATTAGGTGAAGCCGACTTCCAGACTTGATGACTGCGGTGCCTCCGTCAGTGTGCAGTGACGAAATGTCGCTTCGGGAAATAGAAGCTGATGTTATCAGGCAGAGCGGGAAGCACGTTAGGAAAGCATAGGCAAATTTTTTCAGCATACTAGTGCTTTGTAAAGTTTATTTTGAAGGGAAATTCCTTGACTTGAAAACCCGAGACGAGGTAGGGACGAAAACAGACATACACAAACACGGTCTCAAACTCAGCTGAGCTTGAGATCGTGTTTGTGTATGTCTGTTTTCGTCCCTACCTCGTCTCGGGTTTTCAAGTCATGGATCGTCACCACCAGCTCGCTTGCTACCTAACTTTCCTTTCGGAAATTCCTGTTTTCGGACTGCTCGATTATTGGGACTTTTGCGCAATCCTCACAGAGTCCGACAAATGGGACACAGAAGGGTACTGACTAACTCCATTGCGTGTGTGTTGTGTTGTTTGTCCTTGTCTCGGGTATCGTGCTCTTTGCAGCACGCCATTGCTGCAGCGATATTCGGACACTTCCATACTGTGCCTTCACGCGATGGTGGATGTAATTGGATTTCACACCTTCGCTTATAAGGAAATTGATGACTGACTAATCAGTTGTCACATGCTTGCACGTGCCACATGGAGTAGAAGATAAGAGTAGGAGACCTGCACTAACACCTGCAGCAGGAATATTAAGTACAAGAGAGAGAGCTCAGAATTTTCATCAAGGTTTTAAAGTTATATAGGTTAGGGGTCAGGGTTTAGTTATAGTTGAACCACACTAATAAATTTCTTAAATAAGTTCTCGTTCAATGCTCCAGTTTTAGAGCATAACAACAAGAGGCTGGTGTACCAAAAAAGGGTAGAAAGACTAAATTGCAAGGTTATGAGTAGAGCCTAAAGTTTTCAGGAAATATTTTTTCGTAAATTCGGGGAGTAAAAATCGGGTAAATGAACATGTGCTCTACATTCATGTAAATTCGGGTGGAAAAACTTACAATACGCTAAATTTGGGGAGAAATCGGGCTCAGTTACTCAAAGTAACTGAACGGGTTCGGTAAAAATGGTGGTGTAACTGCATTTGCTGCCAAACAAATTAGTGTGCATTCCTAGAGACGTCTCAGTGAGGGTTTCACCCTAAAGAAGCAACCTTCACTTCGGGGTGCAAATTCAGGGAAGAATCGTGTTAAACCCTAAAACTTCAGGCTCTAGTTATGAGTAGGGCTCGATCTTCCTTCTTTTTTCATCCGAGGAAGAGCTGTATGCTCGAGACGTTATTTTTACCTTTCGTTTTTTCTCCCCTTTCTTTTACACCAGTCTTTTGTTCCTATATTTTGTATGCCATGTAGCCCGTTCAAAACCCACACACTTCCTCCAGTTTTAGCCTAATGAAAAGCGTCCTGTTTTCTTACCTTTCAATTCTTATAGGGGGAGTGAAGCGGAAGGTGACATTGTCTCCCTTCTGCGGCAAAAGGCTCCAAAAGAAATTGTCCCCTTTGTACGCTCGAACGATGTTGTACGCCTTGTACACCTTAAGCGTGGTGCTCACTTCGGCGGGTGGATTGTGGTGAACCACAAAGAGAGACAATTTGCCGAACTGATGGTCCTGCATTCATGACACGCAGTAAGAAACTATATAATGCTCATTACTAAAAAAATTGTAATAACCTTGAGCTTCTGCACTTTGCCCTTTAGCGAAGAATGGGTGCCCACATGTTGGAAGAGTGATGGCTTGTAGTGGATCCACACTTGGTCCTTTCTCTTTTTACAGTCTTTCTGTTTCGCAAAGGATGGGGAAGAGCTGATCAAACTGATCACCATAACCAAGCAGGACAAATAAATTGCGGAAAAAAGAAAAAAAGTGTCGGATGGCAAGGGACAAACAATGTTCACCTGGGGGGAGGCGGACAATGGGATAAGGCTCATCACAAGTTAACCAGGGATGTCGCAAACTCTCTTTGAACCATGAAGTTTGTGGTTGAACCTTACGGTTCAAAAAGTTCAAAAATTTCAAACTTGCACAGATTTGAACAGGTTTGCGTGGTTCAATGTCAGTTTAGGAGCAAGCATTGACAGAGCTGCTACTGCTCAACAAATACTGTTCCTATTTGCTGTGATATGATGGCCTTGATGATAAGCCCAATAGTTCAAGTCTGCTTCAACTGATATGAACAGCATTTTTATTGTGTGATATTAGCAATTGATGCACATTTTTCCATAGTTTTTGTGGTTGCTTCATGTGCATTGGCAAGATGAGCTTTTGCTTCATTTTCTACGTATAAGCAGATATTGGCATGTTTATTCATGCCATTAACCGAAACTTGTCACATTTCAAGAATGGATATGTGGATGTACATAATGCATGTACAAACATTTCAAACTTCCGTTCAATCGTTTGACTTCGATTTTTTTTTTAATGTGTGATTTTCTTTGAAACCCCTCAAACTCAAATCACGGCTGCTTCAAAGGATATACTTCCGTCAACAACTTTAAACAGTCTACGCTGCATTATGTGCTTGACTAGAAATGTGCTGAATTAAGTGTTACATGTTCACACCCTCTATGGGTGCACGACTTTGAAACGATACTTACAATATCCTTGTCAAACCGGCACACCTTTGTTTGCACCATGTGGTCCAACAACCAGTCGACTGGCTTGTCATTGTGAAATATTAGGAAGAACACAATGAACTTTGACAGGTCCACACATTTAAACATTTTTCCTGCAAATACAGGTCAAATCTGTAACACAAAAGCGATTAACTGTCCAACACGTACCTATAAATCCTAGCTGACAGAAATCCAGGATGAGCCAGTCCTTTTTAAGGCTAACTTGCTTGTACGCGTACTCGCTCATCTTCCGAATGTATCCCGGCTTACTAAGGATGTCATCTTCTAGCTGTGGCAAAGAGCAGACGTTTTGTTTTACGCACAAATGATTGTTTCATTGACGAGAATCCTCAGGTGTACTTAGACCTACTGTATTTTGGGGTTTTATATTTTTTTGAAAACTGGGGAAGGTAAAAATCAGGTTTTATTTCAGGAGCCGTAAAATAGCGGAATATTGGGCAATGTCAGGTGGGAAAACAGATTTTTGGGTGATTAGTTAAAAAAGAAAAAAAGAAGCGCTGCTCGCATTTCGCGTTATCACGAGATGCTGAGGGGCTGTGCTGTGTAGGGCTGTCGTGGCAAAGTTTGCACAGCACCATTTCGGGCCCAAGTGGCCGCGGAATGCGAAGTAGATAGTAACTTCAGAGGGTTCTGCATGCATGGTGTTTCAAGTGGCATGGTGCCAAGGAAAGCTACAAAACCTGTAGGAAATCCACAGAAAAAAAAAAAAACAGTGCACCTTGCCAAGAGCAAATGTCTCGCCGTCTGCTAGGCTACTGCGCGTAGCATATTTTGGGGCACTGACGTTGCTGCTCACTCACGCCACCTAGCCCAGAGAAAGAAAAAATCTATGTGCAGTGCATAGCGTTCCCCATTCCCTGTATTGGTGTGGTACGGTTTGCAGTTTGGGAAGCTTGTTTCCGCTTTTTTCTTTTTTTCACCCAGGTGACGATGACCCGGGGGCAAGCACAGGTTTTTACCGAGGCCTACCATAAACAGAAGGCCCCACGCGTACTCCACTGAAAAACAACGTTTTTCTCAGTTATAGGTAATTTATTATTCTTGCACACCACAGGTAAAATGCGCCCTTTGCTCGCATGAAGTACGTATTTCTTGCCACTGAATGCTCCCTAATACCCAAATTCTACCATTGTGTAGGAAGGTAACAGTAAAACTATACAGGGAAACTACCATTTTGGTGTTCAAACTATAGTTAAATAAATAAATGCATGATGAAAGATGAAAGTCACTGAAAAGGTTAGCCAGCTGTTCAGTGACTTCCATCATTCATCATCAATTTCTTAGGCACTTGAGGCCTTGTATGTATTTGTCCTTTCTATGTGCTCCAGCCTCAGAACATCAATTGTCTCAAATAAATGCAGTATCCTTCTTGCTGGATATTATGACATACCATTTTGCAACGCTTGCAACATGTACAATGGCAGCCTGCAAGTGCCAATGTATCAATATGCCTTACCTGTACATAGAACGTTCCTTTTCCCTGGGCATACATCATGAGGTAGGCAAAGTCTAGCGTCTGCTTGGTTCGCCACCTGAAACACATTTCGATATCACATTTCAAGTTTCACATGTAGAGAAGCAAAACCAAAACTGCATCAAGTAAAGCCTAAAAATATGTGAAGCAACACATTCGACACAAAAGATTAGTGCCGACTAGGATACTTCTAACTATTATGTCCGAATGAATATGTTATTGATTTCCATTATTATTACTACAAAGCACCAAGTGTTTGTTATATACCAACGCCACGTAGATACAGAAGGCCTGCTTATTGCCTCCTCTCCCTCCTTCGCTACATCGGCATATAAAGCCAGAATTCGTCTGCTACCGCGGTTCGCCTTTCTGTGAAACTCGCACAATTTCAGCTAACTTCACAAATTTCAATCTGTGGACTAAAAGTAAAACACGCTTTCCAAAAAATCAGTCGATATTGCTCTCAAGACTGATTTTTTAGAACCATGTGTTATGTAACCATCAATATACGGGACCACGTTGCACTTTATTTTGTTTTCATATTTAGTACGGGGGACGTTTACTGCTCGCAGACGACAGTTGGTGTCCGTGAAGCAGACGGTGGCTCGTCGTCACGGTTACGCCTGCTGAAAGCACGTTCGTGATTGGCTATGCGGTCGTTGAAAACACTATCCTATTTGGCTGACTCTTAGTTGTTACATCACGTCAACAAGTAAGCAGGCTTTCTGCATCTAGATGGTGTTTGCCATACTGATACTGATAATGATATACTCAACATACTTGACACGCTCCAATGGGTCCCCAAGTGTTTGCTTCAGCTTGTCCATGTCAGGATAAAATGATGCTGGAGGCGATATCACTTCGAGGAGGCCAGATTCCACATATTCTGTAAACCTAAGCACATAACCAGCTCCAATGATTGAACAGCCTCCTTGAAGAAACAACAGTTCTGTGTCTGTGCAGCTTCAGTAATTTGAGAGGGGGCTTGGATCTCTGCATACTAAATATTGCTAAGATTAATACAGACAAAATAGCAGGGTACAAAAGAGGGGAAAAAACAGGATGCTCTCAAGAGCACCTGGGAGATATGTGCAAAACATGGCAGGAAACATATTACTTTGAAATTTGCCAACAGGTCAGTATTTATCAATGCACAGCATTGTGTCAGGTATGGCAGAACGGATATGCTTTCCTTTGGTACACAAACGACGTAGAAAAATACTTGCAAAACAATACTCACTCTTCTTGAATTTCTGTTGCTTGTTTTGTGACAAACTCCTTATCTACCTGCAATGAAACAACAATTAACATGAAGCATATGAAGAAATTGGGCAACGATATTCCCACAAAGCAAAAGTACAAAGGCAAAATTATGTACAGCAGTTTATATAGTAATGCTGTAAGCTCAGACAAACTGTAACAGGAGATAAGATACATGCACGCAATACAGGTATCACCTCTTTTTTTAACAAGTTAGTTAGAGTGCCATTTCTAAAATATTTCTGTCAACACACCATGGGCATCCTTCGAGAAAGCTAGACTGCAAGCAATGGCTATAACTTGCCAAGAAGGCAACTCTCTACTGTGAGCAATCTATGGTGAGCACAGGTGGACACTCAGGAGTTTTTATAAGTAGGGTACAGACTAGAGAACCGCACGGGCCGCATTCTTAGGCCTAGGCCTGGCCCGAGCCCAGCCCAAGCCTGCAAAAAAGAAAGCTTTATCCGGCCGGGCTCGGGTTTTTGGCCAGAGCCATTTTTACGATCTCGGGACTTCCAGCTGCGGATCCTGGGATAGCATTCCACTTGCACGTCGATGCTATTGCAGAGAGCAATACAGTGCGCATTTCCTACCAATTGATAATATGATATTAACTCGAGATCCCAGAACTAGTCTCAACTATAGGACCTCTTTCTGTAGAAACTAACGAAAACCTTATACTTTTGAAATAAGTAAATAAAATTGTTTCGTTTTTGTCTTCTCTTTTTTTGGTGGTTTTTAGTAACTACAGTAGAATCTCGATGATACGAATCTCACGGGGTCGCGGAAAAAATTCGTATTAAACGAATTAAACCAACATAAAAATTGAGGCAAGAAAATAGACAGTGACTGTTCATTTTCCGTTACTGTCAATGAAAGAGGTCGGTTGTAACGCTTTTGTGTAATGTTTTTGGCCAATGCTGCCCAAATACGCGAGATGATTCAAAAGACGTAGCACGTGCTTTTCACCCGCGAGTCGCGCGACAGTGGTCTAAAGCGAGCTTCTCCTAAAGCACGCAGGCGTTAGGTGAAGCCGACTTGCGGAATGGTGACGCGTAATGTTGCCACAAGTTGTCCTGATATGAAAGATCAGTTCTTTCTTGTCCTGATATGTTCCCTCCACGTGTTCTGGTCGCTGTTTTCCGCCAGAGCGATGTCACACAGCTTTGTGGTTTATTGTTGCGAGGGGGGTAAAAAGGTCAAAACAGAGATAAGGTGATAAGGTTCCGGGCCGTTCAATCCCTTTGATCTTATCTCCACCACCACCACCACCAAAAGGAAAGTCATTGCTTGCATTGCGCTACATGATGTAAGGGAGTTCGTGGTGAGAATCGCCCTCCCTTTTCGAAAGACGCAGCAGCATGACTCGCGCGCTCTCGCGTCACGGGGGAACGACCTCTGTCGCATCCTCGGCTCATTCGTATCATCCGTAAAGGCAAGATAACGCGTTCGTATCATCCGAACTCTAATACATGAGAAGAATAGGCATTCCGGCCGGGACCGGAAAAGAATTCGTATCATCCCGAAATTCGTATCATCCGTGATCGTATCATCGAGATTCTACTGTATTGCGTTGTGGTCCCAGGATTTTGGGACCCTGGCTTCCGAATCCTATTTGTAAGTGGATGACTGCTCTTTTCTTGTTACTATGGAGTTTTCGGGAATCGTAACAGACCTCCGATTCCCACTCCGTATCGCTGTCAGTCGATCAGGTATCAGCATCATGACGTCAGCCACTCCAAAGGAATCTGGGGATAGGCTTATAATGCTTTCGGAAACGTTACCAGGAAACAATTCTACGTTCTCCAAGAACTCGCTCTTTTCGAATTCAAAAATGGACAGCCAATGACTGCACCTACTGCCTCTTCGAAAATCGTCTGCAGAACAGCCTATAGTACATCACGCAAGAGGTGGCATCAACATACCTCCGCGATGAAGACCACGATGAGGCAAGTGTTCCTCTCCTGAGGAGTCATGTTCTCAATGAGGTTATGTAACGTCGCCATCAGGTAGCTCTGGACTTCACGCTTCACTGTCGGTATGCCTAGTACCATGCTAGCTGAAATACATGATACACACTTAAAGCAATGTCCAGAGATGATCAGATGATAGATCAGATGATAGATCAGATGATAGATCAGATGATAGATCAGATGATAGATTAGATGAAGATTAGATGATAGATGATTTCCATCAACGGACGACAAAACATGTGCCGACAGGGCATCATTCACTCACAGTAAATCGTGGAAACCTATCTGGCCACCACTCATAAACACTGTACTAGGCAAACACGTCACACAGCTGCCAAGGATAGCAGAAGGTGGGAACTCGTACCGGCAGTTCGCCCAGCGGACACCTTGAGTGCGGGACGAAAGGCCTCCGGGTCACTTGCCAGGTGAGGCAGGAAGTGGAAGATGCTGGGCAGTTGCAGGTCGAGAATGGAAGTCTCGTTGTTAAGCACCACTCGCTGTAGGGCCACCATGTCCTGCCATCGCTGCTGGTTCATCATCTCGGCGTGCCGCAGACGCTCCTGCAGCTCGGCGAGCTTCTGCACCAGCGCCACTTCTTCTGACAAGTCTGCAAGACAGAGGTTCTCATGTCACATAGAAGTTAAACTGAGGTGAGAAGAACCCTAATTGATTATCAGGTGAGTGGCTGGGATACACCCAGGTTGTTGAATTTAGGCAATCTATGGCGTGACAAAAACAGTGGCGGATCCAGAGGAGAACGGTGACCGATGAAGACCATGTGCTCCCTACAAGGAGGCCGTTGATAGTTCCACGGTGGTCAATATTTTCCTTGAAAACACTGAAGTACATCCAGAATATTTCTTATGTCATAGGTCTACATACAGATAGTGAATTCGGAATAACTGAGCGTGATTCAAACAAGGCCGTGACAATCTTCCTCTCATTTTCTGTTTTATTTATTGTCTCTTACGGATTAAAAAAAAAAAGCAGTTTTCCGGTTAACTGAGCTCCAAACAAACAGGGCATGACTTCGCTTATTCAAGTGTGCCTCAACGAATACAAAGTGGTTAAAATTTGGATAGGAAGTGGATTATTTTATCCACTTCCTATTTTATTTTATCCATTTTATCCACATTTTATCGCATAGTGGATAAAATGACTGCCCATTCTGCTTTGTAAAAAATATACACTGAATGAGTATAAAATATTGACAACGCCTCAGTCGCAGAGTTGCGGGCCACCACAAATGATTTCCATATATGATATATATTCAATTCCAGCAAACGCTTACAGCCCAACGTCCGTTTCTCTCGTTTTGAAAAGGGATATTTGTAGCGCGCCACGGATGAAGCGCACATGCGCGCGGAATAAAGCGGATTCCCTGAGACAGCGTAAAATGTAAAGTTCCCCATGAAGTCGTTCGAGGACTCACGATCCCCGCCAAGCAACATCGTCAGGTAGATCGCTCGCCAATGAAACCTGAAACGCCGTCAACCAACTGGAAGGGAAATCGGGAAATGTTTTCTTGCAGCCAGGTCCCCCAAGGTCGCCATTTTCCCATGTATTTGTTCCTATCCCGATGCGTGCAATGCCGGAGGCCGCCCTTAGATACCCCATTGTTACCAGACGTTGGCTTGCGTTTGATTGTAGCGCGCTAAAGATCCAGTTGAAGCACAGTCCAAGCCAGGCCAAGTCACCGAAGGAGAAATGGACGACTGCGCCTACGGCGCCAGTGGCGGCGCCTGGTACGACAGGTACGCTATGTGATGCACGCAGCCGTGCACTAGATCCTTCCGATCGCTCAACACGTTTAAAAACGGGACCAAAACGTGAAACACGACACAGAAAGTTGTTATATGCGTTTTATTTGGACATATAGAGGCTAGATTCATTCGCAGAAACAACAAAAACACTTTGCCGCTAAACTTAGCGCGCTTAAGTGATCCGGAACGGCAACAGTGGGGTATCTAGTGGCGGCCTTCTTCGTTGCACGCTTTTCCGAGGTGAGTTTGGGGGACCTGCTTGCAGCCGCATTACATTACTCTCCCCCGCCCGTTTTGTTTATGAGACGCGCGCCACCTGCCGTAGTGTCAAGCTGGAACGCTGCAAGCTGCAAGTGAACGGAGCTGGAACAGAATAATATCGAAAGAAATGAATGTAATCGAAGAAGACAAGTGGATCGCCAAAACAGCAAAAAGGAAGAGCATGTATATATATAACAGGAACAAACTCGCCCCAGCACCGGAACGCTTCTATCAGGGCGATAGAAACAGTGGACTTTTCTTTCAAGCCCGCAGTGGATCTCTGCTAACAAGGCAAAGACTCGCAGAGCTCTTTGGCAAAGAAAGCGCGAAGTGCATCCTCTGCGACACCGGAAAAACGAAGACCTAGAACACATACTATTATCTTGCCCAGCGCTTCACGACATACGACCCTCGCAACCGATCGAGGTCATCCTGGGCTTTGAACCCTCGAAGGACAACGAACCGATCATCCTGGAAACTAAACGACTCCTGCAGAGATGGGAAGCAGCGACCGAGCGGAAGCTCAAGGAACTGAAACCGAAACATCCACCTGAGGAGCCAAGCACATAGATCTAGCCAGTGCCCAAGACGAAGCCACTACAGCTACATTTTCTCTCCTTCTCTTCTGTCTTTTCTTTCTTTCTCGCTTTTTTACTTCTATCGCCTGTGAAAAATATTTTCTGCCCTGATGCAAAAGGGATTAGGCGAGCCTGAACCTGAACCTGAACCTGGCTTTGCGGCGGCTGCGGTACATGGGGAAATGGGCTGGTCGACTTTCTCGGCACGAGGTGCAAAATCTAAGATGCATTATTTAGAAAGACTAATCTACATGCCAGAAACGTCAATCGCAAAAAGACTATTCCAGACTACAGACATTCGCTACTTCGTGCTAAAAACGGCATGAAACCAACATGACAGGTAACAGAACAACAAGACACAAGGCCAGCAACGAACGACAATGGACGAAGATCGCCAATGATGAAATGAATGGCATCGAAATTGAGCATTGGAAACGAACCGTAATGAAAAAACTGAGCCTCAAGAGCTACAGTGAACACAGGGAGAGGCCGGAATTTCATCGCGAATACACAGGAGGCAGGACAAGTGCAACCTGTGCGGAAAAGGAATAGAAACCCTTCGGCATGTGCTACTAGAATGCGACAAGTTGGCAACACCTGAGGCACCAGAAACAGTCGAAGAAGGTAAAGGCGACGGCGTCACCAAACTGATTTGGAGCAATCTAACCGAAACACCATCCACCGTCTTTCTGGCTGTCTGTATTATGCCCAGTTGGCGCTCTGATGTAAAGGGTGGCTGTGCTTCCCGTGATCTTTCAGTGAACACATTTGAATTCATTTTTGTTTGTTTGTTTGTGTGTGAGAGAGAGAGAGGGAGAGAGAGAGAGATGTGCCCCAGGTACCATTTGGTACCGTCTTGCTGGAAGATTCCTTTACTAGGAAGAACCACCCTGCCAACGACGGCGGAGGAGGAGAGCAGAGGAGAGGGAGGGAGGACGCGCATGGAGCTCCCTAGAAGCACTCCCTAGAATCCCTACCACAACGGCGAGCCCAGCAGGCCTAGTCAAAAGCGAAGAGATAAAACGTGAAAAAGGACAAGGAAACTGCGCAGACTACCCTGCTTACGTGATTTTTTTTCTTTGTTCTTATAGGTAGAGCTGAGCGCGAGTGTGGGTCAGAGCTCTGGTGTGGGTATACACACGCGGGTACCCGCAGTTACCAGCACATTGTCACGATTTGCGGGTAGGAATTCACGATCGCTGCGGGTAGCTGGTAAAATGCGGGTATACTCGCATTACCCGCACTCCATGGCCTACTATGTGATCCCTGAAAGAACTGATGTTCTGAGGCTGGAACAACATAGAAGGGAGAAATACGTACAAAGCCTCAATTTGAGTCCTACAGCTGGCTAACCTTTTCAGTGACTTTCATCTGTCATCGTTAAGTGATCCCTCTCTGTCACACGCGAGCTCAGCAGCGTATAAACCCATGCATGTGCCAGACTGCAGCAGGCAAGTGCTGGAGGGCGAGTTCGATTATTAATGCAGACATATATGGTTCTTTGTTGAATTGCAGTTTTATTGGGACACGATTGAAGCCGTCCGAGACACGTAGCCAACACACACAATTTCCATTGTTTTAAAATAGAAACAGCGGTAAAGTGGACGAGTGGACGTTCAATAACGAACAGAAGGAACGCATCTATTGATTTGGGGTAAGGCTAGTGTATAGTGCCCGCATCGTCGTCTTCTTCACCCAGAGGATGAACAAGAAAACGGGGATTCGAGCTGGCGGCCGAGCGCGTGTATACCGCTCACTTCCCCCTGCGGGTCCCAATGCGGGTATACAGACACCACTGCGGGTGCGAGTCGCCCAGATGAAATTCTTGCGGGTGCGGGTCACACACGCGCGGGTACTGTGCGAGTGCGGGTCCAAATTTGCTTACCCGCACTCACCTCTACTTATAGGCCTGTAGCTCTCTGCCAGGCGGCGTTGCGATCAGCGGACGACAGCGCCACATATGTGGGAGCAAATCTAAACACTGCATAATGTAAAACCCCGAGTCTAGGGAACACGAAAGGACAGACACAACACGAAGTCTCAAGACTCTCTGAAGTCTCTGTGAGAACTCGTGTTGTGTCTGTCCTTTCGTGTTCCCTATAGTCTCGGGGTTTTACATTATGCGTCATCTTCACCAGCTCGCTTGCTTTCTAGCCATTTTTTCGAAATATTGGTCCGCATTCAAGAGTGTTTCAGTTTCGCTGGTTTCGCTTTGGCGCAAGCAAGCAATGCATCGCATCCTTTGTGGGTTTGAAAAGCAGGAGGCCCTGGACGATGTTTTCAGAGAATCACACCTTTCGAAGGAGTTATTAGTCAAACATGTTTTCGGCGTCGATGAAGCATCGACGGTAACGAAATCGTTGTTAAAGCGAAGTGCATTTAGGGTTGCCACCAGGCCGGTATTATACCGGCTCGGCCGGTTATTTGCCCGCTCTGCCAGTTGCCGGTAGGAAGATGATACCGGCAACCTTTTGCCGGTATTTGTGGCTCAACACCTTTCATAGGGGCTTTTACAGGGTTTTCCTTTCAACGTTCCACTACAGCTTGAATAAATCTGGAGCACAGACCCAACTCCGTAGTCACCAGTCGTTTTCTTAGTTATTCGTTATTATTATCATTGTTGTCTTGAGCGAGTACGCTGGTTCCTTCTTTCTCTCCCTCTGTATACTCTCCACCCCTCACCCACTTTCCCTTTCCCGCGAACATTTCCTCCTTTCCCTCTATTCCAACTCCTCTCCCTCAGCCGGTATTTTTCACTACGAAAGGTGGCAACCCTAAGTGCATTTCGGAATAAGTGAAGGACAGCGTGGTTTATAACGTCCGGTTGGAGGTGAGTCGGCGTGATCTTACGTAATATATGTAAACTGTACATGAAAATGATATACCTGATCAGAAAAACGTTGAATGCACATTTTACTGAAATGCACATTTTACGCACTGAAAGTTGATTTGACTCGATTTCGGTACCTTTCCATCACAGGTGTCCAAGTGCCCGTAAACAGTTCATGTTACGTCGTGTACCTGTAAAGCGGGGATTGCGGGAAAATGTAAGCACGCGGCAGCAGTCTGCTGCTACCTGAACAAGGAAGAAGAGGCGACATGGGTCCGGGGCAAGCCAAGCTCAAAGCCGCAGCGTGACATGACAAAGGGTATCGCACACCACATAGCTCCAGACACCATCCAGTTCGATGATGAAGAAGAAGAAAGGGTATCGCCGACTTATTTCCGAGTACGTATGTACAGGGTGTGTGCAGAAAAACGTGACCCGCATTTAGGCACATAGCTTGTTGCCTACCTAACTAACGAACTTCCGGTGGCGCACGATGGCGCATTTATGCGTGCGAAATCTGTAGAAAAATTGTGGAAGCCATACCCAGCTTAAAAAATAAACGGAACAACGAAAACTTCGGCTTCCGTGCATCAGAATAGGGCAACATGGTGGACAACAGGGTGTATGTGAAAGGGCAACACGGTGCACGTAGGAGAGTTGTGTTCAAGTACCGCTAGGGGAGCTATCGGTACATAAATCGAAACGATGTCCCACATGGATGCTCATCGGCAGTACCCCTAGCGGTGCCTGCACATAACTCTCATAACTCTCATGAGACCGAAATACACTACCATGCACTGTCATGACCGCCCTATTCTAATGCATGGAAGCCCATGTTTTCGCGCTCTGTTTATTTTTTTACACTGAGTATGGCTTCCAGGATTTTTTTGTAGCTTTCGCACGCATAAATACGCCGTCGTGCGCCACCGGAAGTTCCTCGTCTAATTAGACGAGTTACATGTAAAAACGGGGGTCATGTTTTTCTGCACACACCCTGTATAATGTGGACAGTGTGCATTCCTTTAGGCAGAAGCTCGGGTGCAGACCTTTCATATTGTATTTTTAGAGCTGATGAGGCTACAGTCATCTCTGCTGCATCGTTGATCATTTGCCAATGATATTTCTCTACTGAATGCTGTTGCTGTACTCAGCTGCATCGTTGATCGTTGGCTATTCTGTTAATGGTAATTCCTCAATATTTTATATGTTTCATCAAACAGTATTGTACCGTGTACGGTGCCTCAAAAACAATGCTTTATTGCTCTTGGTAATAAACAGCTTGCATCTGATATATTTCTCCTTGTTTGTGTAATGTTTACCAGTACAGGTACATCAACCACATGTCTCCCCGCTGCAAAAAGAAAGCTGCCTGGTTATATCCTTCACACGTACCCAGGCATAGTTTGTCCACTCGCTGAGGTCACTGAGTCTGAACAGAGGGGGCCTTACAGTAGGACTGTAAAGAGGTTTTGAACGGCACTTTCCACAATGTAGTTACGGGAGAGCAAACAGAGAGGCTATTTGATCTCCTAAAGGTCATGAGAGAGACACGCACGGTGTTTCATTATGGCAGTCCAACAAAAATGCCAGGGGGTAGCCTCATAGCGGCATGTCTCCTGGAGAACATAAGTAAGGTCATCGCATTTTTCGAAGTAAACATCAGACTGCACGAAGACCCTCGAACATAGCAGTAAGAACAACCGGCGGAAGTCGACGCCCACAGTAAGCCTTTCATATTTCCCTCTAACCTGCATGCGGTATGTTAGCAAGAAATAACTGTTTAGCAGCTGTTTAACTCTATATT
This sequence comes from Ornithodoros turicata, assembly GCF_037126465.1. NCBI lineage: Eukaryota > Metazoa > Arthropoda > Arachnida > Ixodida > Argasidae > Ornithodoros > Ornithodoros turicata. The sequence continues at coordinate 12,317,273 of NC_088205.1, read as the reverse complement.
ATCTCCAGGTGAAATGCGGAGCGGAAACTTCGCGGCGTTTTTACGGTGTACAGACGCTTTCCGCCTTTCTGTCTCCCAAGGTTTTCCGAGCAAGCGATGAGACTTCATTTTTGGAACGCTACCTTTGACGTTTCGGAATCTGTTATGGTAGCCAACGACGCAACGGTACTATGTTCCCGATTTGAGTTGTGGTTTGCCGTGCGTTGGCAATCTGAAAGGCGGCATATTTAACCACGATACCACGATACACGCTTGGCTGCCTCGCTGTGCGGACCAGTCACTGCTCCCGCTCCCGCTTGGGTCCCGATTGGCGCTCGCGTCGCCGCGCAAACTTGAGCGCAACAGGCCTATTCTCTCTCTCCATCTATCTTCTTTATTTCTTTTTTTTTTTACCTGTAACTACCCTGAAGTCTGTCCTGCATCAAAAGGGACCCTAGGTGGACTTTACTCTACTGGCCGTTCACTTTCGAGAGCAACCATATTCCAATCCAAGAGTCGCACACTGTATTTTCCCAAAATATATCGTAAAATTGATTTCTGGTTTTGAAAAGTATGACGTCATGGGGTCTACCCAAAATTACCAATGCGTCTGGCAACACTGCTCCTCCAAGGCGAATTAGCACAGCTGCTGCTCACAGTCTTCCAACATGGGGCGGAGAGCCAGAACGCGCGCTGTTGCTAGAGGCGGACGGCAGAGCTCCACTGTGACGTCACCGACTCTTGGAGAATCCGAAACCACCCCTTCCCGGATAGCATTTATATTTTGCGCCCTGAGTCTGCGATTGAGGTTGATTTAGAATACGAGATAAAATAAGCATTCTTTATAGTCCGCCCTTACGTCACATTAACGCCGAGAAAGAGGAGGAAAAAAATTGAAAGAAAACAGGAAGAAACATGAAGGAACGAGACCGTCCAAGGCGACCCCAGCAGAAGCACTCAATGAATGATAGTAACAGCAGATGACCGGTATGTTTCGCGCTGACCCGAAACTGCCGCAACCTCCCTTCGCGTGCGGTGGAGCTTCCCGGTTTCCAGAACTCAAACAGCAACAGCACTGCTCAATTCCGCAGTGCAAAAATACTGCGGAGAAGAGTATTCAATGTCCAGAACGGGAAGAGGAAAAAGATACTATCGCAGGAGCTGGCGTGAACGAAGACAGCGGGGAAAGACACGCGAGATATGTTATTTGTACAATTATTGAAGCGTGTCTCGTGGAAGAAGGCATGGAGCAGGTTGATTTATTCATCGGCAATCATTCTTTTCTGCGCCATTTTGAAGACGACGCGAGCGCCTCTACAGGTAGTTGGCAGAGGAGAATAGATAATAATGTATTAGGGATGGGTCGTTTTTCGTAACGGACAACTACCCCATGGTATGATGCCGCCATTGAACCCCTGATGTGTGAAAGCTTATTTATTCACGTATCAATAATAGAGAAGGAATCGTAATGTGTTAAAAGGGCACCGCCATGCAGTTTCGGGGATTACACAAAAATATCCGTATGTAGACGACGCATGCAGTTTGGCAAAACAAACATGTCCTCTGTCTCTCCAGGAACATCATGGACAATGTACGATGGAATTAGCTTCTACACGCCAACCGCATTCTGTAATTAGTTGCGACGACGTCCCTGCAAATCGATAGGTCTTTTCATGTATTATTTATGGCGGAAACGAAAATCCAGCGGCAGCAGCCAGTGGAAAACAAAAAGAATCGCACGCTGGCTTTCTCTTTATAATACTCGGACTGGATCCCCCAGTACTGCTTTCGCTCAAAACAGGCCATCGAGCATTCGCTCTAAAAAAACAAAAGACGTGCATGCGTGTACCGGTTTGGTTGGACGTTCGAATCATCGAGCTGTTCCGCCTGGAATTATACCGCCTCAAACGCAGACAATCTGGGACAGCAACCCCTGATGAGATGACACCTGTATACTATCCACCTTGGAATTCCCCTTTGTTATTCCGCACGGGTACAAAAGGGGGTGCGGAGCTCTACAAACGGTTCTGGATTGGCACGGACCACTCGAAACAGTTGACCAACCATCCATGCCTTGCACATGCTGCTAATGGATATAACGTCTTTCCGTATGCCGGTCAACAGCGTGAGTTTTTTATAGGAACCGTGTCTGCCGAGAAAAGCACGTAGAGAATCGTTCAGGTGTGGCCTATCACGAAGAGCGGAAAGAAGTACGCTGCGTAGCTTGCCACACGCACGGTGTTCGATCATGCAGTATATGGATAGGACGTCAACATAGCACAGCACGTACGTGACTGCTTCTTCCCGAGCCAGGTTCGAATCTCGGTACCGCGGCGATGCTTGTCTGGGTCTTTTGCCGGGTCTTCCTCGGACACTCTAAGGCAACTGTTCGCACGGTGCTCTGCGAAGTTGGCCCTATACGAACGATCCCCCTCCTTCACAAAGCTTCACAGTGAACTGGATTCAAGTAGTCTGACTACCCTGACGTTATAGTATGCTTAACGGAATTGACGCAAAAGTGGGGACCGAGTTGGGACTACAGTGCGTCAGATGCCTTCAAAGCAGTGCCGGCGTCTACTTTTCTGCTCCGGAGGGACCCCCCCCCCGTACCGCAACAATACCGAATATCCTCTGAATGTACGAATAATGTCCTATCGGATTCGTACGTCCGATGGATGTTCTGAGGATATCCATCGGACGTACGAATTCGATAGGACATTATTCGTACATGAAGAGGATATTCGGTGTTGTCGGGGTATTCTCGATTATCCATCTCTCTTCTGCCGTCCTAAAGGGTCTGTTTCTTGACTTAAAGGTGTCTTTTTGACACCACTTCACGCCGGCGGATGGTGGACTGCCAACCCTTGGACACCGGCACCACAAAGACTTTAGTATACAAAGCGAGCAAATCCGAGCACGAGCGACGAATCTCAATAAGCACGTTATTCAACAACCACAGAGAATGCCGACGAGGTCAACATTTTTGTTACATATATGTTGACGGTTATTTCATGCAACAGCACTGCAAGGAGACCGCAAAAGGCATGATCACTCGTACATGCTTCCGTGCAGCGCAGAACGATAAACAGACACGTCCTGTGTGTGCCTGTGTAATCTCCCGCGCTCTTCAACATCTCCCAGTGTAAGCAAAACTCTCTTCCTACATGCGCTACAGGTTCCCTCGATACATGTCTCTATGATCCACTGGATTGCTCCAGACGCTTTAGTTCTTTCTTGTGTTTTCATCCTTCCTTCATCATCTTCACATAATGTTCCTGTGCAATGGGGTAGGGTACCGCACCACCGCGGTGAAACACCCCATCTCATCGTCATCATTTATTGCTGTTGTTGCCCACCAACACTTTTTTTACGGCTGAATCATCCACGAATCTCTGTGCGCTTCGATATTTAACGTTGTAGTGGATAAAACAGTTCGATATTTGCGGACTTGGTGCCGTTTATTACTCATTCATAAACGTGTGGTCGCCACGCTCCGACCAGTCGACATAGACATCAATAATTTCAAAAGGTCTCGCAAGTTTCCCGTTAACGTAATTGGCGCGTTCGGTTCCGTGTTACGGTGTGACGACGTCGAATGCTTTTTTTTTTTTTTTTTGCTTCTTGTTCTGTAACCCGTTTACGGCAAGTGGGAAATGTGACCTTCTGTTAGCGGTGGCGTGAAAGAACTATCTTACTTGAACTTTTCTCTGAACGCTGTAAACGGCTTTGTCCCCGGGTGAGTGCATTTTCTACGTGCGGAACGTGAGATTGTTCTTGCTTCATGACGACCGGAGGAGGCAAGCGAGCTGGTGAGATTTGAATCACAGTAAACCCGCAACGGAGTGGCTTTTGTTTATTCGAAGTGTACAGCCAGAGGATTCCGAATAGTCGGAAGGGGCGAGCCGGCGAAAGCTTGCACAAACAACGACCTAGAGTCACACTGTATAGTCGAAATCGCAGTTCTCGAGTGGTTCAAAAATTACCGAAACGTGCCCATACATGGACCCGCATTGACAGCAAAAGCAGAGCAGCTGGATTTGTAACTTAACAAGCCACAGCAACAAGTGGGGTAACGGGGGGTTTGAACGCTTTCAGAAGCACAATGGCATGTTATTGAAGGCGTGTGGAGCAGGACAAAACCCCATTGCAAACTCAACTTACGTCTTCCTTTGCACCAAAGCAAAAAGGTTGCCGATATGTTACCCATCTAAGTTTTCGTTGCTTAGTTTACTCGAGCATACATGTTTCAAGGCTCCCGTGGAGTTTCCGCGCACTTTCGTAACTACCCCCGTTGTATATCCGTAGCATTCCCGCTTATATCAAATTTTTACCCGGTCGCGTTGACTTCGCTATAAGGATGGTCTACTTAGGTGTCCTTTCCTTGAGACTGAGGAAAGACAACAACGAAACACAAGTTAATCTTTGTTTGTATTTTGGTGCTACGTATCGCAATACTCTGGACAAGGCCAACTAACGAGAGCACGTTCCCCAAAGATACTCAATTAAGCTGCAGCTGATAATGACATGCGCAAAATAAATGCGCATGTCCAAATCGTCCGAATATAAAATCCATTCGTAGCCTGTTAGCAACTGAAACATTTCACGACAGTGTTGAGATATTTAACATGAAGCACCAAACATGGGACTTTTCAGACTAATGTCGGCACAGTTCCCCATGAAGTCGGCCCAGGACGCATACTAACCCCCCTGTCCGCTACTCCTTGTTGTCCTCTCTCCATCTATCCATGTCTTTACGCCGCTCGTAGCCACAGTTGCTTCGCGCCACGTCTTGTTGAGCATTCCCACGGCACCCGAACATCGGGAGCGGCGCAGATAGCAAACGACACCATCGGCCCTGTCGTCTGCTACGGAATATCGTGTTGATGAGCCGATGGTTGTTCCCAACGCCACACATCGACATATAAAGCCTGACAATCGCAGCAGCCAGCCAAGACGTCAGCCAATCACCGCAGACTATCATGCTTTGCACGCTTTCAGTGGCTATCAGTGGCAGCCCATGATGGCTGCTAGTTTCCATAGCTACGGCCGTTGAAAGCAACGTTGCTATTGGTGTTACTTACTTGTTACGTCACGTCTCTCAAACGAAGGTCTCTGGGCAACACCACCTAGATACAGAAAGCCTGCGCGCTCATCGACTTGACGTAACAATTAACAGTCAGCCAATCAGGATCGTGTTTTCGACGGCCGTAGCCAATAATGAACGTGCTTTCAGCGGTCGTGGCCATGGAGAGGAACCACTGTCGTCCGCGAGTTGTGATTGAACGTCCCCGCGTACTAAATGGAAAAACTTGGAAATAAAACGCAAAACGGTCTCAATCTTTCTCAAAAGTGATATTCTGGAAAGCGTCTTGCACGTTTTGTCTAAATATTTAGGTCTGCAGGTTCCAGGTGAGCTGCAACCATTTGTGGTTTCTGGAATTCGCAGAACAGTGAATCGCAGTAGCAGACGAATTCTGACTATATATATACAGGGTGTCCACGCTAAGTGTGAACAGATTTTTTAAAAATATATATAACCCGCTGGGGATGAAGGAAATACGCGTCTTCTGAGAAGCGCAATGAACAAAATAAAGAAAAAAACGGCGTTCCTTCACGAATTTTTTGCGGGCGATCTATCGAACGGATTTTTGTTCTGAAAACGGCTACGATATCAGGTGACCGAAAGGAACAGATGTTCTCATTGGGACAACTTCGTAGCTTTTATAATTAAAAAGTTAATTAATGAAAGTTAATTAAGACATTGCCTTTGGACCTTGCTAATGCCCTGCTAGGGAGTGCCCTTCAGCATATGCTATATTGCAATTGATTTCATCTTGGAAAAAGTGTTATATATATTTTTTAAAAATCTGTTCACACTTAGCGTGGACACCCTGTATATATATATATATAAAAGAAACATCTGTCATATAAACATAGAAACATATAAGAAACAGCTGTCCTTGGCTGGGAGGGCACGATCAAATTGTAAACATGTGCTCAACGTGCAGCTACAGAGCTTCGGCTATTTTTCCTTTGTATATGTACTTGCTGGCTTGCACTGCGGCCCCCACAGGTGACGCCGTCACCCTGGAACATTGACGTCTCGCCGAGATGCACTGTTGCGCCGATCCAGGATCGTGTCACTTCCCTGCGCCAGGCTGACGAGGTCCAAGTAGACCGAAACAGCTGTCCTTGGCTGGGAGGGCACGATCAAATTGTAAACATGTGCTCAACGTGCAGCTACAGAGCTTCGGCTATTTTTCCTTTGTATATGTACTTGCTGGCTTGCACTGCGGCCTCCACAGGTGACGCCGTCACCCTGGAACATTGACGTCTCGCCGAGATGCACTGTTGCGCCGATCCAGGATCGTGTCACTTCCCTGCGCCAGGCTGACGAGGTCCAAGTAGACCGAAACAGCTGTCCTTGGCTGGGAGGGCACGATCAAATTGTAAACATGTGCTCAACGTGCAGCTACAGAGCTTCGGCTATTTTTCCTTTGTATATGTACTTGCTGGCTTGCACTGCGGCCTCCACAGGTGACGCCGTCACCCTGGAACATTGACGTCTCGCCGAGATGCACTGTTGCGCCGATCCAGGATCGTGTCACTTCCCTGCGCCAGGCTGACGAGGTCCAAGTAGACCGAAACAGCTGTCCTTGGCTGGGAGGGCACGATCAAATTGTAAACATGTGCTCAACGTGCAGCTACAGAGCTTCGGCTATTTTTCCTTTGTATATGTACTTGCTGGCTTGCACTGCGGCCTCCACAGGTGACGCCGTCACCCTGGAACATTGACGTCTCGCCGAGATGCACTGTTGCGCCGATCCAGGATCGTGTCACTTCCCTGCGCCAGGCTGACGAGGTCCAAGTAGACCGAAACAGCTGTCCTTGGCTGGGAGGGCACGATCAAATTGTAAACATGTGCTCAACGTGCAGCTACAGAGCTTCGGCTATTTTTCCTTTGTATATGTACTTGCTGGCTTGCACTGCGGCCTCCACAGGTGACGCCGTCACCCTGGAACATTGACGTCTCGCCGAGATGCACTGTTGCGCCGATCCAGGATCGTGTCACTTCCCTGCGCCAGGCTGACGAGGTCCAAGTAGACCGAAACAGCTGTCCTTGGCTGGGAGGGCACGATCAAATTGTAAACATGTGCTCAACGTGCAGCTACAGAGCTTCGGCTATTTTTCCTTTGTATATGTACTTGCTGGCTTGCACTGCGGCCTCCACAGGTGACGCCGTCACCCTGGAACATTGACGTCTCGCCGAGATGCACTGTTGCGCCGATCCAGGATCGTGTCACTTCCCTGCGCCAGGCTGACGAGGTCCAAGTAGACCGAAACAGCTGTCCTTGGCTGGGAGGGTACGATCAAATTGTAAACATATATATATATATATATATATATATATATATATATATATATATATATATATATATATATATATATATATACGTAGCGAAGGAGGGAGAGGAGGCAATGCGCAGGCTTTTTCTATCTAGGTAGTGTTGCTCTGGGTCTCTAGGTGGTGTTGATAACTTGATACTCCCTGTGGTTCGAGGAGCACGAAAAGACGTGACGTTGAGCATTCGCGTTCACGTGGCAGCAAAAAGCTATGACGTTTGTCGCATCGTCCCCACTGGAGTATAGGTTAGGGAATGTCGCTCGTGAGAATTCACGGGTAACGTCACTTGTTACGTCACGTCGCTCAAACGAAGGTCTCTGAAGGGTAACGGAATCTTGCATTGCGCAATCTTCTATTGCACTTCACTGCCACTTCATGAGGCTTCGAGATATGAGATAACGACTGATACGCTCTACGTGAGGACGGAATTTTCCAATAGTGCTTGCCCAAGTGCTTCCAATAGTGTTTCGCTATGTTGTATGTTGCGTAGTAGCAGTATAGCGTGCTGTGCGCTGTAGTATATGTGTGTAGAACCATACAGAACATCAGGAGGACCAAGCTTGTAGCAAGAAGAGCAAAGATCTGACATACCCGACATAAGATGAAACGAGCATGATCACGAAGACGTAACGAACACTTGTGGCTGTACGAATTCGAACTACAAAGTTTCGCACTTTATGTTCTTGCGATGGGTTCATTTGTGCGACGGCTTGCGTTCGTCACGTCAGCATATAGAGTTTATTCACTGACGTCCAGAGGGCACTATACCTTCGAAAAGGCGAAGTCGCCGCATTGGTGTAGGTCCCTCAAAATTTGGTTCCTTCGCTGCGATATTCTATATCACAGATATATCGCTATATCTATATGCAAATGAGGATTATTAACGTTGAAAACATGGAAACTACTTGGATACGGTATAAATAATATACACACCGAAGAATAACTTCGAAACACCAAACGTATAGAGTGAATGCGTTGTGGATGAAGGCCGGGACAGTCAACCTATATATATACCGACCTACCGGTACGTTAAGGCGGCAAATCTGCTAGCGACAGTGGCGCTCTCTTACGGATGACGTCATGTGAGTAAACCTTATAGTGAGAACCCACCTGTTGTGTAACAATTTGTCAAGCTGACATTTGTAAACCCGTCGTTTAGAGCTGGTAACACCTAACAACTTGTCAATTTGTACGGCCTGGTCGACCTTCCTAAAAGTGACATTTGTAAACCTGTTGCTTAAACCTGACAAAACCTTTTAACAACATGTCAATTTGTAGGCCTGACCTCTGTACACCTGCGTTTAAACCTGCGCCCTTCGGGATATTGCATCACTGCCGATCTGAGCTGCCGCGTGATTTACCGGAATATCACCTACTCTTGGTGACCCCGACTACGAACAGAACCGCTTTGATACGAAGGTGCCCCATACGCGTACCAAATTTTATTTGTACTGCACGCACTACCACAGGCATGAAGAAAATGCAATTTCCTTGACGGAACCGCACTAAAAAACTGCGTTTCGGGACACGTGTCTTTCTGAAGATGGCAAGAGCGAAATGCCGGAGGGAATACGAGCAAAAATAGGACCACACACACAACTAAGCTATGGTGATTCATAGCTATTCACAACTAAGCTATGGTGATACAAAAATAGGACCACACACACAACTAAGCTATGGTGGTTCATTCTAGATCACCATAACTAAGCTCTAGGATAGAAAATCTGTTTCAAATTCTCTTTTATCCGAAATCGTTACCATGTTTTCGGGAGCTTATTTCACTCATTTATCAGATGAACAAAGCAGACCTCGCTAGATAGTAGACTGCCTCCCCTAGGCAGTGGCGGATCCGCCAACGTCAGCAAACGTCAGCCAACGTTTATACATTGAATTTCCCTCTCCCCCTCCCCCACTCCGCGTTCCGACAAAGAAACCGCCCCCCCCCCCCAAACCGAGGGTCTGAATCGGCCCCTGCCCCTACACTCTTAACTCGGTACCCTTTATTGTAACTCTTAGCAATGTGTAACCTTTATATAGACGGAGATTTCCAAATATCGTAGAGGTTACACGTTCGATACCTCTATTTAGAGGTTAAACACGACTTGTAACGTGACACTGGAGGGGCAATAGCGGTTACTTCAGTGTTCAATCCAATCGTCGTAACTTATAAATGTACCCTTTACAGGAACGTTGTAACTTCTAAATGAATTCCGCGTTTGAATTTCCTTTGTTTTTCTTGTTTCTTTGCAAGGTAACCTGTATAAAAGGTACTGCTCAAAAGTCACTGTGTTCTCGTTCAAGCCGCACCTTGAATCACTCAGTACGAGAGTGTCGGATCAGTGTGCGTTACGTTATTGTGTTTCTGCGTCTGTGCGAACTGCGGATCGTGTTCAGAATTGTGAAGAATGCAAAAGGGTAAAGTGACGGAACTTTATCAGGGTATTTCTACGGTATGTTCACTACAAAGTTTACGTGGTAACGTTTTTTCTGAACAATCTAGGAACACTAATCACAGCACAGTCTGTCTCTCTAACACGGTTGAACGGTTCAACACAGTGTGTACGTGTGTGTCTTACGTCCGTTATTTGCTTAGTCCTTTGTCATCCTTGTGTTTTACTTCTTCGTGTGCTTCTGATAAACCATAGCCGCGTCGCTGATGTGTCATTCTGACATATCAGAAAGGAATAGAAATGTTTTCGGCGTACTGGAGAGGAAGTTGCGACAACGTGAGGACTGCAAAGAGTATATCTCCTTGAAACTGAATGTCGTTCACCACAGCTGAAGTGTCGGTATCGTGACGTACGTCCTCGCGCTCTTGCCTCAGCTGTAATTTCAGGTTTGCCAATTAAATACTAATACATATGCTCCAGTTGCAATTATTTCTTTCATTTGTTGTGCATGTGAATCTGTACATGTAGTGACCACTCACTTTTCGTCACTGGAAGCCCTTAGATGAATTACGTATATTATAGCTATATGTTCCGAATGACAGTATGCGTTCTGCACTGATGAGAGCTCATCTTGAGCACCATTTGTTCTGTAGCGTCTGTGAAGAGGCGAGCATCTTAGAGACAGCCATGCCTGGCGAAACTAACTTTTACGTCGGTGTGGCGGTTAGGAGACAGAAACCTTTATTTATAGGTGATCTGTGTAACGTTTATAGAGGGTATTGCCCATAGATTACAAGGTAACTTCTGAAATAGAGGGTAAAATTTTTGAAATTTTTACCCTATAGAAAGTACCAGGTTTAGAGTGTAGGTGAGGCTATCTACTATCTAGTGAGTTCAGCACCAGCAGTGGTGACGTAATACGTTGAGAATGCCTGGTGCGCAGTGTACCCGGACATGAGCACGGGTTAAATTATTGAGCGTGTCACCCATTATTTAACGCAGGCGACATATCGAGCCAAACTGCTTATACGTCAAGTTTACATCAGGTCGCTTGCACGATCGTATTAGGCTCATCATTACTTAAACGTTGCCAAAAGAGTTTTAGACGTTGCTTTTGAATTATTATGCTTATGGAGCTTCTAGGGGGGGGGGGATATGTTTATTAAGAAAAAAAGAAAGGAAAGGTTAGCCAGGCAAAGAGCCGGCTTGCTATTCCGAAAAAAAAAAGGGGGAAGGGGCAAACGAAAAGGGGGATCGAAACAGAGGAAAGAAAGAAAAACAAAAAGCAACAGAAAGAAAGGAAAGGGAAAGAAAACAAGAAACAGAACGAAAGGGAAGGAAAAGAAAAGAAACAAAAAGAAAGAAAAGGGAAGAAAACAAGAAGCAAAAAGAAAGAAAAGGGAAAGAAAACAAGAAGCAAAAAGAAAGGAAAGGAAAAGAAAACAAGAAGCAAAAAGAAAGGAAAGGAAAAGAAAAGAAAAGAGAAACGAAAGGAAAGAAAGGAGAAACAGAAAGAAAGAAAAGAGAAACAGAAAGAAAGAAAAGAGAAACAAAAAGAAAGAAAAGAGAAACAAAAAGAAAGAAAAGAGAAACAGAAAGAAAGAAAAGAGAAACAAAAAGAAAGAAGAGAATAAACACTAGCACAACGTTACAGGCTTCTAGATCTAAACTTCGTCTGACACAAACTTTTTACTCGAGCGTTTACAGAATATCTATCACTGCACGTGAATACCACTTCCGGCAGTGCTCTCTGACGTTCTCCCCAGGCTCTGCGGCAGACTTCTCAGACGGATTTCCGCACAGTTCCAGCGAAGTGGGTCCACGACGCATACTAACCGGTGGTGATGCGCTATTTCCGAGCGCTCTGCCTACCGGCGTTGCGCCATGTTATACGGGGAGGGGGTGGGCGTGCGTCCTGGGCAGACTTCACATGGAACTGTGCCGATATTTGTCATAAAGCGTCTGAGGAAAACAATCAGACATGCACACAGCCAGCGTACCAACTCACCCGCGCCTGTGTCCCATTCCTCCCACCAACGGGCCTGTGCGCCGCTCATAACTAAGGAGTGACTTTTTCGGGTTAAACCCGGTTCCGCCCTGTTATTCCCCCCCGAACTGACCTCCGACCAATTCGGGTTAAACCCGATTTCTCCCCGAATTCCAGTCACTATGAAATCCTCAAGTGACGTTTCCACTGAAGACGAACAAAGGTCGCCACGTGTAACGCATGTAAGAATGGGTCACTTACTCTCCAAGCAATACACCCAGGTGTGTCAACACTGTATATGCCTTCGGGGATAACCGCTGGAAGGTCCCGATCTCGCAAAAATAACAACAAAAGAACAAAAAATAGAGATTAGGAAGAGACTTAATAGACAAGAGGAGAAACAAAAACACCCGATAACACCCGAAGGTACAACTGTCGCCCGATTTCTCCCCAAATTACAGATTTAAAAATAGCGCCCGATTTTTACCCCCCGAATCTGAGAAAGGCATTTAACCCGAAAAAGTCACTCCCTACTCGTAACCACATGTCGCTTCGCCGTGCTAATACGAAATCAATCAATCAAACAAGTAAACAAACAAACAAACAATAAGGACACACCAGGTCATTCTTGACGCAAAGAAAGAAATATATAGTTTCGCAATGTTTTGCTATCAGGAATTCAAAAATCCCGTCCTTACAAAATCGGACGTCTAAAACAGCTTTTTCCACTATCGCACGATCGCCCGACTTCAATGCAGCTATTCTCGATATCAGCTCTACCGCTGATCGATGATAACGGTCTGAGAGAGCGGTAGGTCACGCGAAGCCCGGATGATCGACTGTTGATGTTGTTTGCCGAGCACTTTCCCTTTTTACAGAGCAAACATATTGGGGTATATACGCGGACAAGAAAAGATCATACGTAAGCGAACTGGCATTTTAGGAAACTGCTGATGAGAGATAAACACTACATGCAAAACGCCCATCGCTAAGTCGTCGTCGTTCTCAGCTAGACAAGAGATCCCCCCCCCCCCACCCCTAACAGTCCGAATATCATACACCGTCCCAAAGCCGGAAGAGTCAAAAGATATCAGTCCCCCCCCCCCCATCCCCCCCCCGCACTCCACCTCAGATATGCAAATCTTGCGCAAATCCCTGAGCCCAAAATACTGTTTATGGCGCTAAACCCAGTGCTGAGGGCTCCACCCACTTTTTAAGGTATCTAGCCAATCACAGGTCGAAATACTGTTGTCTATTTTACATCCATCCAGTACTTATACCTCACCCTTATTTACTGGGTGCCACCATTTTGGAGAAACTCGATTGATTCGGATTGGAACGGATATCACTGGTGACAGACCAAAACGACGGATTTTGCGCCCACTTTTATCAACGCCATCTGCATGGAGAGAGGCATGTTGGGAAGGCTCAGAATTGCAGAAATGGTTGCTGGCAGAAGTGATTGGCCAGGAGAGCGGTACAACCGCTTCTTCGTAGCAGACGACTGCCGCTATGAAGTTTTAAACCACGTAATGTAAGTAGACCGAATCAAAAATGAGCAATGATGTATATATAAATTAAATGAAATTATATAATGCAAAATCCTACGTATAAGGGTCGTCCTTCTTGCTATTTTCTTGGTATCACGATCTTAACTAGGCCTAACGTTAGCGACGAAACATCCATTTTCGCGTAAATAATGATGGCCGAGCGAAAGTTGAAGCTGATTTTGCTGATGCGTACATGAGGGTATATACTCACAGTATGAAATTAAAGTAGTCTGTGAATTTTTTTTTGTCACGAAATCTCCGCTTCGCCGTTCCAAGAACCATCCTCCATTTTGGAGAAAATTTGGTGTCATGGCAGCTCCCATGGAAAACAGTAACTAATGAAATGCGCCTAAGTTTGATTGACAGGTCGAGCCTCTTTTTTAGGCTCCTCCTAATGGCCAGACTCCCTTTGGCATACACGGCACTGGCTATAAACCCGGTGAAGTGTCCATCTGGCGGAGAGTGAAGACAACAACATAAGTAGACTACGAAAGTTAAATGACGTTATACCTGCCAACAGTGACACATAAAAAGGTCTCCTCACACTTTGACTCTCTTTCCTTCTTTTTCTTTTTTTGTAGTTTTCGTTCACGTAATGTGTTTCATGCAGCATGATTGTCCGGACGCGCTGTGCTGAGCTCAGAGTAAAAACTCGAACTCGAAGTTGTTGTTGTCCGTTCTTCTCGTCCCGAGTGGCGGGGGACGGATGGGCGATGATGATGTGCACGAAGTGTCCAAATCCTTCTCCGCCGCTCCGAGTTCGATGAAGGGATGATTCGGAATCTGCTCGGTAGGCACTGATCAAAGCCCGACTCAGATGACGGTGATACGGGCTTTATTCACTCGGGACTATGGTACATAGGGATATTTACAAGATTTACACACTGGACTGGATGTTACATGTTCCGAAGTCCGGCTCCCAGTCCTCTCTCCATCGCTGCGGCCGCTTAAAAGGGTGACAGATAGGGCCACAACCCCCGCTGAAGGCTTCCAATCGGGCGGCCTGGGTTCAAAGGGTTACAGCTCATGGTTGGCCCAGTTTAAATACTTGTCCAGACCAGAACCGCCCGATTGCCCACTCTCTCCACGCGATTTACGACCAACGTTTCGAGGTGTCAACCCGTGCACGACCTAACTTCGGTCAGTGCATGCCTCCGGCGCAAGAACCCAGATTTATGGCCGTCGCGACGGATCGAGTTGCCTGGAGGACCCCAGCTCCCCTGCACCTGCAACGATGCCATTCCCTTTCCCTTTCCCCACTGACATTACCAGTCGGGGCAACCTTCATCGCAGGCTCGTTAGAAAAATGAGCAAACATCCCCCAACAACACCAGACGTGGGCGGATGATGCCAGATGTTACAATTTGGGCAAATATAACATACTTCTCTCATACAAATTCTCATAATGGTCATGCAAACACAACTCAATCCTTTACACTCAGGAACAGTTCACTCGACTTCGATACCACGGAACACCTGCTTCGTAGTCGAAATGTGATCGTGTCAGCGCGGAGTGCAAAATTCCGAGTAATTCATGAACACACCTGTTTCACAACTGTGGTAATCTAACGCAAAAATTCATGTGCCTTCTTGGACATTGTGTAGCGAAAATATAAAAATCTTGTCCCGAGCTACACGTCATTTTTTCAGGCATCTGCACAAGCATCGCAATACCCTGACTACGGTTCACTATATCTTGACCAATAGGTGACAGAGCGTAAATGTCCAATCACCGCGTTGCGCTCAAAATTCAAGTGCACAGGGGTAGCTGGCATGTGTTTTATTAGCGTGGTCCTCCATTTCAGAAATCTGCTCGCGAAACAAAAAAAGAAAAATAGAATACCCCGATGTACCCGTCTTCATCTATGCGCTCGCATTTTCAGTACACTGTACTGCTTGGGTGAGTCTTTTAAATGAGCATGGAAGGCGCCCCGAACATGTATTTTTTTACAGCGTGACTATGAACATGCTGCCAACACTACTTTCAGGAACTGTTACGCAAAATATGTCCTTTGGGAAGCGTGCGTTTACCGAGAAAATTGGTTTATAAGAGTGAGGGCTGTGGCAGAGAACCCTCCCAATTCCTTCTGACGTGTCCTGACGTCAGATCGTCGAGCACTTTTATTGGCTGACGGAAAACATCTGCTACAGCGTGGGAGGCAGACCACCGGTCCAATGCTCTGCTTCAGACGCAGGGCAAGCGGCGCAAGATACAGCCGAAAAGAGAAAGAAAGAGAGGAAAAGGAGCATAATAAAAAGACGCAGATTTTTTTACCCGCGAGATTGGAAGCTCTCCAGCGCTCCAGGGCTGGGCCCAGAGCTCGGAATTTTTTTCTTCTTCTTGCGAATATGCATCCCGGGTATTGCAGTCGCAATTCCTACTCCTCCAGACATATTTGCTTTTCATCATCACTTCTTCAGGTATCGATCGTTCGAACACGTCAACGATGCTTCATATCATCATCTACTGTAACAGATTTTTCATTCCGCGTTCGAAACATCAAGCGATTGTGGCCGTGTGCTACGTACAGACGTAGAAAGAGGACGAGAGAGGACAGCCGGAAGGAGCGAGAGACACTGAGCTAGTACGCGTATCTTGGGCCGACTTCAGGAGAAATCGGACATTCTTGTGCACGGAGAAACCTCGATGGCAAGCAGGTAACTGTTCTGAGGCTTGGAACATACAAACTGACAAACACAAGCCTCAGGGTGCCTAATGGCCGGGCGCATTTCCGGCCCCTTGAGTGCATACGGCCATTAACTACTAGCAAGACGGTCAGCCACACGGCGTTTGCAACGAGACTGAGGTAAACAATGAACGAACGCTAAGGAACACACAGAGCGAACACACACGCGACAGCGTTCAAGCGTGTCTCTTTGCGTTCGTTCATTATGTTTACTTTTTAACCAACATGCTCTTTTTGTTTTGTCAAGACCGTGCGGTGAGGTTTAAGGGAAACAGTTCCCACAAGACAGTTACGGTGTACCCTCGAAACTGCCAAAGCCTCGGCATCAGACGCCATGAACAGGATGGCGCAGATTTCGTACAATTCGAAATAAAATGTCATTAGGACACGTAATGTTTCATCAACTTCTTTCATGTCCAAACGCATTTTGCAATTTGCAAACGAGTTTGCATTTTTGCACTTTCGTTCTCATTCTATGTCGTATGCTCAGTTCGCAGTTATACCCCTGAAGCACTGCACTCAGTGTCGTCTGCATCCAAACCTCTGCGCGCACAACAAAGCATCCAAAGCGCTTCAAAGCAATTCTCGTTCGCTGTTGTATTTTCGAACTCGCGGAGTACCAACCAAACGTTGTTTCCGAGCACTAATAGCAAGAACAACCATTAGACTAACCATGTATTCTCAGGAGCGACATTCCCCATAATATTTCAGCGGAAGATGCGAAAAACGCCATAGCTTTCTCCCGTCACGCAAGCGCGCAACGTCATGTCTTTTCATCCACTACTAAACCGATATTCCGTAGCAGACGACAGGGCCGATGGTGTCGTCTGCTAAACGTTCAGTTCGCCACTCCCACCGATATTCGGTCACCGTGCGCATTTTCAACGTCAACGCGCGATGCGTGGTTAAGGCTGGAAGTCTGACAGCATCAAAGGAGGCCCATGGCGAGTCGTCGGTAAGCCGTGCCACTGTGGCGTTCTCGTTAGCGCACTTGACCGTTAATCAAGAGGTACGGGTTCGATATCTGCCGCTGTCTGGCTTCTTCGACGACCGCGCGGAGGCAGGAATGAGAGGAGGCAAGCCGTGTGACGTCACAGCTCGCTTACCAGTTTAGGTTTCACAGTTGCCTTGCGGTAGCATATAGGTTCGGAATTCTTGGACAGCGGTGATCGTAGAGCGTCGAGGTGGCCACCAAGGTAGCGTGTGTAGAGCATCCGCATTGACTTGCTTGGGTAACGTGACCCTTACAGGGCTCCAAGAAAGCTTACCCCCCCACCCGTTTACACGTCACTTCTTCCTTCCTCCAGGTTTCCATATTTACAACCTGGGGAAAACCTGAGCCAGCATAGCCGATGGTGGGCCCCGCCACTGCTAAATAGTTGATTGCGCGGGATAGTAAAATTATGACATGAATGTCGTGCAGTGAGAGACGAATGTAATTTGCGATATATAGACTCGTGTACGGAAGACCGGCCCTTTGTGGACATTAATAAAGTGCGCTCATAAACCTTGCGTGCCTAAATGCAAGCTCGTTTAGGGGGTGACAAAGAGATGGCGTGTTCATCGACCGGAAGCGCAGACGCTTTCATAAACGCGTCATCGCCCGGAGCAGGAAAAACGCTGCGTTTAATTTGCTCGGACGCGGTTCTATTTCCGAAAGTCACGTCACAACTATTAGTATACGAAGTCCCGGCCAAGGGTCATCAGTGTCATTCACATGCCGTTGCCATCGGGGACATATTTAAAGGAAAAAAAGAAAAAAGAACGAGTTTGGTCTCATTGCTCCGAACTCAAATAAGCTCGCGCGTTTAGCCCACGTGAGCCTTTATTGCACACGAAACTTCAATGTTGCCTAACCTGGCTGACCCCTGATTCGGCAGCTTCCTCTACCGTGTCGTTCACGTAGAGTGCTTTCATCTTCCGTATAGAGTACTGCCATACCTTTCCGTTTGCTTTCCGTTCTTTCTGCAGTTCAACTATAGCTTGCTTCCGGTATTGTAACTCCAATCTTGTAACCGTACATTCTTCTGTGAGTGCACCATTCCTTCGTGTACCTGATGAGGCGTATAGCCCACGTCCACCAGGCGAAAGCTTGTACATATACTGAATCTCCAGAAAGTTTTCGTGTCATTTTTTTGTCCGTTCTGAACCCTTCAAGAAGACGCTACCGACGCAAGTTCTTTTCCTTTGCAGTTCACCAACCTTTTGTGCGACATCGTATAATAGCAAGCTGCCAAACCAGAAGAAGAATCACGGAAATGTTGCGCACGTCGACGGCCGCTATATAGGAAAACTGGTCCAACGTTTTCCACACCGTGGCTAATGTTTCACTGTCCGGACACGGACGAATACACCACCACTTTCGTGTACCATTTTCCATTTTTTAATGCACGATACAGTTTTGACAAAATGTGACGCGTTCCATTTTGGGCCCTTATACGAACAGGCCCTTTGTCGTCCGCTTTAAACGAGACTTTGGAAAGGGGCCTCGTTCGCGCTGAATGCTCCGATTGTTGAAATACGAGCGATTTCCTGCCATTCATTCATCTATCAGGCGAGCGTCCATTTGCCTCGTCCATTGTACGGATTCCCAGCCATCGACCACACGGCCGTGTAAAGTAATACCGCATATAAATTCCCTATTTGAACAGCAGCAGCAGCTCGTCAAAGGTGTGGTCACACACAGTCTACGCCGCGCAACACGTAGGCAAACAGAGGCCGCATTCGCGCGAACTATGCGTCACCCTTTCGTGCCATCAATGCGACAAAATATCCGGTTCAAAGAACAGCTGAATAAAACAGAAGTGGGGTGGAACGCGGACTACGCGAAACTAATGCGCATCCACGACGAAAGAAGAGAAGGACAGCCAACGCGATAAAACTTCACTGTACTTCATTTGATTTGATTTGGGAAATTTCCTGGCGCAAGGATATCAGAGATCGGGGAGCGGACAACCACTCACCAGGTATTAGCTCAACAATCTACCGGCCATTTGCTCACCCAGTTCTATTTTGCGACACAGCTATTTTCCACTGTCTCAAACATTGAATGATAATAACCATTGTTTCAAATCACAACTTTATTTTTTCGAACATTTTAGAGAGGAATGCATAGTCCGACAGCTGCTAAAAAAAACAGCTTCGGACTTCCCTTGGGGGTGGTGGGTATGGGAATGCATAGTCCGACAGCTGCTAAAAAAACAGCTTCGGTCTTCCCTTGGTGGTGGTGGGTATGGGAATGCATAGTCCCGACAGCTGCTAGAAAAACAGCTTCGGTCTTCCCTTGGTGGTGGTGGGTATGGGAATGCATAGTCCGACAGCTCCTAAAAAACAGCTTCGGTCTTCCCTTGGTGGTGGTGGGTATGGGAATGCATAGTCCGACAGCTGCTAAAAAAACAGCTTCGGTCTTCCCTTGGTGGTGGTGGGTATGGGAATGCATAGTCCGACAGCTGCTAAAAAAACAGCTTCGGTCTTCCCTTGGTGGTGGTGGGTATGGGAATGCATAGTCCGACAGCTGCTAAAAAAACAGCTTCGGTCTTCCCTTGGTGGTGGTGGGTATGGGAATGCATAGTCCGACAGCTGCTAAAAAACAGCTTCGGTCTTCCCTTGGTGGTGGTGGGTATGGGAATGCATAGTCCGACAGCTGCTAAAAAACAGCTTCGGTCTTCCCTTGGTGGTGGTGGGTATGGGAATGCATAGTCCGACAGCTGCTAAAAAACAGCTTCGGTCTTCCCTTGGTGGTGGTGGGTATGGGAATGCATAGTCCGACAGCTGCTAAAAAACAGCTTCGGTCTTCCCTTGGTGGTGGTGGGTATGGGAATGCATAGTCCGACAGCTGCTAAAAAAACAGCTTCGGTCTTCCCTTGGTGGTGGTGGGTATGGGAATGCATAGTCCGACAGCTGCTAAAAAACAGCTTCGGTCTTCCCTTGGTGGTGGTGGGTATGGGAATGCATAGTCCCGACAGCTGCTAGAAAAACAGCTTCGGTCTTCCCTTGGTGGTGGTGGGTATGGGAATGCATAGTCCGACAGCTCCTAAAAAACAGCTTCGGTCTTCCCTTGGTGGTGGTGGGTATGGGAATGCATAGTCCGACAGCTGCTAAAAAAACAGCTTCGGTCTTCCCTTGGTGGTGGTGGGTATGGGAATGCATAGTCCGACAGCTGCTAAAAAAACAGCTTCGGTCTTCCCTTGGTGGTGGTGGGTATGGGAATGCATAGTCCGACAGCTGCTAAAAAACAGCTTCGGTCTTCCCTTGGTGGTGGTGGGTATGGGAATGTATAGTCCGACAGCTGCTAAAAAACAGCTTCGGTCTTGCCTTGGTGGTGGTGGTGGTGGGTATGGGATGCATAGTCCGACAGCTGCTAAAAAAACAGCTTCGGTCTTCCCTTGGTGGTGGTGGTGGGTATGGGTATGCATAGTCCGACAGCTGCTAAAAAACAGCTTCGGTCTTCCCTTGGTGGTGGTGGGTATGGGTATGCATAGACCGACATCTGCTAAAAAAACAGCTTCGGTCTTCCCTTGGTGGTGGTGGTGGGTATGGGAATGCATAGTCCGACAGCTGCTAAAAAAACAGCTCTTTCCGCAAGGCACGACAACCTTAGATGCTGTCAATCGTTTTGACCCTTTGTAACCGTGGCTGATTTCGCGGCTCCAAATTTTCACGAAACGACAATGGAGCCACAGACACAGGCCACAAACGACTTCATTAGCGCCCACTGCCTGATGTTAGAGTTTCAGTACATCGTACGCTATCGTCTTTGCGTACGTAAGGTACAGCGTTGATGGTTCAACACGCACGGCCATAACAGAAGGAGAGTGTGGTGTCTTACACCGAATGTACAGGACAGAGCCCAGTTACGCAGCCTGACTCCATCGTTC
Source organism: Ornithodoros turicata (assembly GCF_037126465.1). Taxonomy (NCBI): domain Eukaryota; kingdom Metazoa; phylum Arthropoda; class Arachnida; order Ixodida; family Argasidae; genus Ornithodoros; species Ornithodoros turicata. Next base: position 12,296,398 of record NC_088205.1, on the reverse strand, counting down.
CATTACCTAACTTTTATGTCCACGCTCCTCGAGCCCCTCGAGCCATCATAACGATGCCTCGCCAATACCACAGAGAGCTTCGCGCAGTGCGCAGAATCACCAACGCTATCCCTTACGTACGCAAAGGTGATAGCGTACGATGTATACTAAATCTCTCTATTGCCCTCGCAGCGTTTCGTAAAAGCAGTATTGATACACATTACGCTTTTGCACTTGTCAGGCACGCGAAACTTTCACTAGTTAAATCAGTCTGCTTCGCAACTATTTAAGATATTTTGGAAGTACGCGAACGACCAATAAATGCCCTCGATTATTTCACTTACGCTCCGCCTTTACCAACTGCACACGTACGAAATACTTTACTTAATAGTACAACAACAACAACAATAAATGAAGAAGTGATGATGACATGGGATGTTTACTTCATAGTAAAGTATTAGTAAAGTATAGTAAAGCAATAGGAACTTGAGTCTTGCGCGTGGCTGAAAACATGACGCGGAAACTTTGTGTCTTCCACTAGTCATGCCCCCAGCCACAACAAAGCATGTTCTCCTGCGACAAACATTTTTCTATTGTACTGTGCCACGAAACACGACACATAATTCACGAAACCATCAGGCAGCGTAAAAAACGTGGTGAGCATTTGTCGGCCTTGAGCTTTCGGACGGTGAGCAAATGCCTGGATCCCTGAGATCAAACTGCGCCGGACTGTACGGTACCATAGGACTACAGGTAGGACTATAAAGGTACGTTGCTTAGTTGTCTAAGGTCAGTTGGAGTGATTCGTTGTCCATAACGTCGTGTCACTGGGTGTGCGTCCATCCCTGGTAATGCTCTATAGTGAGCAACCTACGGTAAACTTTCAAATCATCACTGTCAGTAGCAATTTTTGCATTAGGCAAAGAATTTAATGACAATAAGAGGCGGAACTTTGATACGTCCAGGCGCGGGAGTCACCGAGTCACCAATATTCTTCTGTTTCACATTGTGAAGCTTCAGAGTTACACCTGGCGCGCTAAAACATGATAAAGTCGCGCTTGCTTTAATTTTGAGGTAATTTTGATCAATTAAACTCGCGTAATTCCGTTACGGTTGTCAAAAAAGAAGAAGACAAAAAGAACAGGAGGCCTATCACGCAACTGGTCTGTAGTGCTCGTGAAACTGTTAGAACACCGACGACGTCTACGTTTTACATTTCTTTGATTTATTTATTTTTTACTTTAGGGAACAGCTCTGGTCCTCTCGTTCCGCGTATTATTTCACAATGCCGTGACGTCTAAGTGATGATGATGATGTTGAGTGGATGTTTTATGGCGCGTGAGCGACTAGGCCATAACAATGGTGAACAGGTAGAACGACATGTCAAAAGAATTGATGGTATAAGGTAAAAAAAAAATCACTAGTAAACGAGTGAAAGCTGTTCTAAAATTACATTGTCCTCAGATGACAGATATCGTTTTAAAAGATGCAGATATTGGGAAGCACACAAAAGCCTGATTATCCCCCCGCAATGGAGACGGGAAAGTATTTTGATGGGCAAAGAGTTAAAGCGCGACAGTATTGGAATTTTGAAATGGACGCACCAACACGAATGCAGCGGCCTCTCAACCACGAGAAACCACGTGCTGCAGTAACCGCGTCACTCAATTAGACAGCACTGATACATTCTGCACACGGATTGACGTTAACAGTAAAAGATGTATGTATATTTATAGTAAGATATGTAAGGACCTGCAGCACCGCCACCTGGCGATTTAAATTCTCCCAAGTCGTTGGTGGATGGCACAGCAGTCATCGAGTATACTGCGAGCTGATGGAAACTGTCCTTGGCTATATATAGGTAGACCCGAAGGTATACTCGTACATATGCGACACCAGTTGAATCACAAAGAACTTGTATAGCAAGAAAGGGCAAATGTCGCATGTCGTCCCCAGAGTAGCGTATGAGCACAGCTCTGGAATTAATCCATTCTCAACATTCAATATTACGTTACGTGGGCCCAGTATACCGTTTTTATACCCACGTCACGCTGGAAATTGGACTTCGTTCACACTAAATGTCGCTAGTTCGTACTGCGCTTTGCTACACAGAAAAAAGAAACGAAAAACGTATCTCGCAAAAGATGGTAATGATAATCCGCAGAATATTGGGAACGCATTATACTAGAGCATGTGTATACAGGGTGTTTGCTCTAACGTGTCCAGGAATTATATATTTAAAGCGAGTGATAAAAGAAAAGGAATTGGTACTTTTCTACTACTTGAGTAAGAAACAGGTACTGCTTCACTAGTAGCACCTGTTTCTTAGTCAAGCAGCTGTTTCTCTTTTATCGCTCGCTTTAAATAAAATTTCTGGACACGTTAGAGCAAACACCCCGTATATGTTTCTTCGTGTCATTTTTCTTTACTGTTCTCCAATATCATTAAAAACAGCATGGAGGCAAAATTTTCAGTCGCACACATTTGTCGGGTCTCTACTGAAGCCACGTCCAGTAAATTGAACCGTTGCGTGGCTTATCTACAAGAGCCATATCCGGTCTGCAAGACCTGTAGTGCTGATAAGCAATACAGGAGCGTGCAACGATTATACCTGCATATTAAACTCAAGTGGGGACTGACATAAGAGAGAGCAGACTGCCTTCATAAACGTAAGCAATGCAATGTGATATATGCCGGACCTCTCTCACGGAAGCACAGCTGCAAACGACACACTCCACGACTCGGGTGGTCGCTGCCGAGTGAAAACCACGTGCGAGTTTCTCCTATGTCCAGTCAGTCGCGGTTGATCTAATCTCAGAGTACAAATGCATCACCAGGTTTTACTGCTGATTGCGGTGCAGAACACGTGACGTACACGCACGTGCCAGGCGGCGGCCTTGATTTTGGCATACACGAACGACGGGCAATTTTGAAACTTCAATGGTAAAAAAAATTGACGCTGTATTGCCCAACTCGACTGCGCCAATAAAAATATATAGTATTATGTTTGGGCATACTCGAACTGATTTATTTTTAACATCTTTCACTTTTTGCCGAAGACTTTTGCAGGCTCCGATCACGAAGTGTCTTATCTCAGACAGGAAGCTCGATCAGGACGGATTTCCAAGTACCAGAGATATAATTGGTGCGCAATTATACCCAGTAGTTGAAGCATCCGGTGCAGCGACGTCTCCGAAGAAATATCCAATCATGCACGTGCAGAGTTCAATCGATTATATGCGTAAACTGTTTCAAAATGTGCCTCGGTGTTTCCTGGCGAAAGCTTCTTTTCATCCCCCTGTCAAGTGTGAAGTATTTTATGCGAGCGCGAAGCCAGTAATCAATATGTAGAAAGTATCGACTAAACCATGTCCTCAATATGCTTTTCCCAGCCAAAGATTACAGGCATGCTGACGGCACACCTGCGATAGGTATCGGCTATGGAATTCCGTTCAAGACGGCGTTATCCGATATCGGTGCATGCAAATGCAATATCTGTTCCGGAGACACACCGTCGGTTCGTTCCCGTGGTCCCCGTGTAACCGACACTTTCGATAGAGATCACTGATAAGTGCAACGAGGGAACATTCGAGACCATGCTGTGACAAACCGACAAAGTTCCCTGCAGGCCATTGCACGGGTGCAGACGTCCACGAAATGTCAATTCCACAAAACGCCACTTGGAGGCAAAAACACGTTTCTCGGTAAGACATCGGGGCAAGGCAAAGCGGAAACGACTGTCAAAACACACTTCTCTCTTCTTCATCATTGCGCTGCAGCTATAATTAGCGTAGATTAAACTGACACGAAAACTCTCTCAAAATTTGCAGACAACACTGAACGGCGATTACCGCATGGATTACCGGAAGCTTACCTGGCTTGTGCATCATAAGGAAGATGGTGAAAAACGGAGTTGTGACGGCGATGAGCACGAAGTAGAACGTTGCAGGTTTCCTCAGTATCATCTTGAGCGCTCACAGCAGAATCCAGCGAAGTGCTGCAAACCGCCCACCCCGAGCAGAGTTTCTGCTCAAAGTTTTTGCTCGTCTCCCACCAGAGCTCCGACGTCCTTTCATAACGGCACAGTGCGGCAATGTTCCGCCCGAGAACAATTCAACATCGCTGGGATAGTACACAAAGGACGAGCAATGCTCGTCAAGTGCAGGACACACATTGCTGAGGTGCCCTGAAGAAAGAATCTGCCGTATACCCTATTTGCGTGTGTAGTTGCTCACTCACCGCTCTCCCACTCCCTCCGAGAGGGAAGGAGCGATGCCAAGATCTGCCGCAGCTAGGAGCACTGGCGCTGCTTGTCATTGCGAGATGAGGGAGGCGAGGCGAAATCCGTCTGCAAGCAATGCGAGCTGTTTACTGTTCCATTACGAATAAATTTCGCAGTTTAATGCCAGACTACATACTGCGCCCTATGACAAAGGGAAAATGAAACGCAGACGAGCATACAGAAATGGAACGAAAGGGGGTGAAACCATGACTTCACAGTTTCGGATCATAAAAGTTTGGGATGATTTCTACTACAGTGGTCACAGAGGCAATAATGAGACAATATATTTCTCCATGTAGGAGCGTGTACGGGAGAAATTATCACGTGGAGAGACACAACGACGTAAAGGAGAAGTTTCTATGAACATCAAGATCGTACCCGTCGTACCCATGGCATTATCGACACGCGCATATCCTTGTACCAACCATCAAAACATTAGCGAGTTTTAGGAGATCGGAAGGTGCTCACGGTAACGGCTCCGAATAACATTAGTCCTCGGAGGAGTCGTGGCCTCGTAGGCCAATCGCCCTGTGTTTTTGAAGCGAGTCATTGCTAAGCTTGAACTTGAACCCTTTATCGTATCGTTTTCGTTCGTATCGTGTGGTTTTCACAGGGTGCTGAGGTACTAAAACTCGCTACTAACTGCTAGCAACTAACTAAAGTACTAACTAAAGTATGAAAAAAGAAATGCCAATGTGACAGTTACGAAGGACAAGTACGGCAGGAATCCCGGATTTCCGATAGACAGAACAAGTGAACACACGACAAGGCTCAGAATGGACAGGCTTATCCTAGCAAATGAGCCGTCATGAATTAAAATGCTAGCTCTACGGGTTTGTCTGGCCCAGTACCGTGCGCGCTGATGTCAATGTAACGGTCTACCGGCCAGTGCAAGTATGCAAAAAAGAAGCTCCTCAGAATCTGGAGGACTCTGGAGGGTACTTCATCAGCTTCAGTTTGTAGAAAATGGCCCCCAAGCTACTGCTTCGAAATTTCTGAGTTTTGTCAAACGCTGTTTTCGCATTTTACTATACACACATACATAATACACGTGGATATCCATACACGTTACAACACATACATATTAATACATAGTTCGCATTTGGAACAAAAGTCTCGTGCATTTCTCAAGAGGCGTAACAGACGGAATGCTACACGTTTTACCCGAGAGACAAAATACGACGCCCGAACGAGAACTCGAAACCGAAACTACTATGCCGTGCTTCTGTTGAAGGATAGGTGTGAAGGATAGCGGTGTGGGAATAATATCGCTGCCCATGGACTGCTTGTTCAGTTAAGCCAGTTTTGGAAAATTATAGTATAACTGAGATTGAGAAAAATAAGACATGAAGTCGATTTTCATTAATAAAGCAACCAAGCCGCTTAAAATGACGTCACGTTTACGCGGTGGCGATGTGCAAGCGCGCCGTCGGAGAACTAGAGGAGCTTCATGCTGCTAAAACAAGACGTAGTGACAAGGAGGGAAGTAGTCAGGTCATCGAAGATAAACAAACACTCAAAAACAGCAGACGGTGAAGCTTTCTGCATTTATTTGCGGTACTAGCTTTCGGGTGATGGACCACGCTTCTTCGGGTACAAAAAGGTATGGAACAGAAGTGTATGTATACCGGGTGTTTCACGAAGGTCCCCCGGCTGAATAATTCGTAAATAGGTGGCGCCGCCGAAGAACTTTCTTTTTGGTAAACAGCCTTGGGACATCGGCCATGAAGTGAGCAACAATTTGCATACGTTCACTGATTAAATAACCATCCTAACTTGCTCCGTACGCTTTCGGAACCACTGTTTTACGTAACGGGACCTTCACCGAAAAAATATTGAAAGAAAAAAAAACAAAAACGCATCGACACTTAGTGATTTTTCTTTCGAGTAATATACCGCTCCCTGCTTGTAAACAAACGACGTCACAGTGTTTGACAGCGCCACCAGTTTGGTAGAGTTCAACTACGCTCGCTCGAAGCTAGGGGTAGGGGAACAAGGTCGCGCCCGAAAGCCACAGCCTTGATTTTTCTTTTAAAATTCTGTGTTAGCGCCGCGAAGCAACTGTGGTTATGAGCGGCACAGAGGGGGGACAGGGGGGTTAGTAGGCGTCCTGGGCCGACTTCAGGGAGAACTGTACCGACATATGTCTGGAAAGTCTTCGGAAAACCCAGGGAAACCCTCAGACAAAACCTCCAGCACAGCCGACAGGATTCGAACCCGTGTCACCTCCCAGTCTCGAGGTGGAAATCGATCACCTTAACCACTATGCCACGGGAGCAGGTCCACGGCTTTGAGGTGATTGCGATGGTCCCTGAAACCAGCTCTCCCCCTTCGGATTTGTTTCGGTTTTAGTCTGTCTACAAACGTCATGATGACGTTTCTCGGGTAGAGGTCTATTATTTGAGTTCGGTTTGCATGTTTCTTGCGCGGAGCAGTGCACCAATGCCCACTTAATCGCGTCAGCTATCCGGCTGTCAATTTCGTGTTCATACGCCTGGTTGGCACACGGGGGTGACGGAAGATAAGGAACAGCCTCTGGGATTTTTCAGAAAATCCCAGAAAGCTTAGCGCCACTTTGAACTATGGGAACTCGCTTATCCTAAGTCTCAGGGGCGTCGTGAAGGAGGGGGGGCAGAGGGGGCGGTCGCCCCCGTGAGTTTTTGCTCCTGGGGCGCTGCCCCTCTCCCCCTGAACTTTCGCTCTGAGGGTCCCCGGTCCCGCCACCTCATTTTTCGTCTGTACAAACTAGCTTTGAGCTCTGTCGCCGCGCGCAGAGCGAAAACGAACACCCGTTTAAAAAGCAGAAGAAGAAATTTACCTATTCACGCGGAGATATAGGAAAACGCAGATTTCGCTACAGTAAAGGACGTCGACTTGTTTTCAGCAGAATATCTCCTGTCTTTGCCTGCACACTCGGCAGAGCTTTTTTTTTTTTAGCGCAACAATAATTACACCTATTGACACCGTTGCGCTCTTGACGAGAACAAAAGCAAAAAATAAATGAACACCCCACCGCTCGCTTACTTCTATTTGACTTATCGTACTTAAAGGTACTGTAAAGCACCAGAGGCCGAATTTAATTTAGCCTGGCCATTCGATAGTCCAAGCCATCAGTACAAAAACGATGCAAATTTCATTCCAATCGGTGGTGCAGTTAATTAGAAAATTAAATTAAGATTACCGGCAACACTGTATTAAGTATTCGGAAGGGATCCGTACTCTCAGCCGCGTACGGCGGCAACCACGTTGCATGCTGATAACACTGGGCCCGACAGCCGAACAGCGCTGCGTTTCTTTTTCATTTTATTTCGGAAAAAAACACACTAAGCAGGGGTCTCTGGACTCCTATGAAAATATGATACGAAATAATATAGCCAACAAAAGAACAAAACGCGACAATATAGTGCTGCATATATAATACATATTCGACAGTGTTGCCCGCTGCACAGGGGGTTGTTGGACACCAGGCGTCGCGCCGCTGCACTACGCCGGATTTTTAATGATAAATTAAAAATATTTAGGGAGCGTTGCCGGTCGTATGGTTCCGCATATGTGATTTACAAGCAACAAAGTCTCAAGCCACGTCGCCAGCATACCCTGTTTGTCTACCTTTAATGAAACAATAAACCAATATTTCGGTTTGTGTTGCTCAAACGCCAATTTCCGTTTCGCCTCAAGGTAATCATAGAACGCGAGGTGGCCTTCCCATATGCGTTACGCTCTCCACAGTCATCGCATTGCACCGGACGGGTCGTTTTAGGCATATCAATATTTCCTTTAGGTCAGGTTAGGTTGGGTTAGTTAGACCCCCCACGCCGCCGTGAGGGACTTCCGACGCCCCTTCTGGTTCTTATTTCCCGTGTACAGGACATGAAACACAAACTGCTCTGTGCTGTGGTGACCACAAAGGACGGGGCGACCATCCAAACACAATGCGTTGTAAAGCGGTGGACGAAATAGACACATCAAACTCCACTACGTAACTACGACTATCTGAGTTTCTTCCTTAATTCCACAAAAAGTTCTATGAATGATTGTCTCGACAGCTCAACACAATTATGAGAACCGTGAGAGCTTCCCAGAAACTATCTTTATCGATGCGATGTTACAAAATAATGGTTGACACTTCGCGCCAAGTAAGCCGTATAAATGCACAATACGGTTATTATTTGTATCGGTGTGCACCTATAGCGACGGGGCACGGCCTCGAAGGATACAAAGTTACCGCCTTATCGCGAAGTTTTCTTTCCCTTTCTTTTTTTTTTTTTCGTGTTAGCGTACAGAAATGACAGATGGAGAAAAGACATCAGGAAGGAGCGTGGGACATTGGGGTTAGTATGCGTCCTGGGCTGACTTCAGGGGGAGCTGTGCAGTCATTCGTCTGGAAAGCCTTCGGAAAACACAGGGAAAACATCATACAGCACAGCCCGTAGTAGGATTCGAACCCACTATACCTCCCAGTCATGCAGCGCGACCTGGGCTGCTACCAACGAGTATCGCGAAGTACAAACGCATATAGCTGTTTATAATAAAGAGCAATACGTTTCGCATAAGCACAGGTACGTTTGATTCGCACGTCCTTTCGGTAGAATGCGCGGACGAAATGCAAGCTAAGGTTCTCTGTAATGCCATGCAGGTAATCCGTACAGTTTTCCCGAATTTGAGATATGACGAAGCTCACGTGTCATTTTCAGGCTTGAGATGCTGCTGCTCCAGATCCAAAAGCTGTCTGACACGTAGGCAAAAGACATTATGGCACACGAATCAATACCATGGACCAACAAACACGTTTCGCTGGAGATGCGGTTCAACGCGCAAGCTGCAGCTGTTCCGAACTTTAAAAAAAGATGATGAAACAGCGGGGGAAGCCCACACGCTGCTCGGCTAAAAGCTGATTCACATCAGTGTTGGCGAATTCGGGTGGTTATTTCGTGGTAACATGGCCTAATGGTCGAGAATTGCTACGTTGGCGCCCGCGCTGGATTACGTGACCGTTGCCCCCCGAACATGAGTGCTAGGAATCTACCGGTTTTAGACATATGTCTTAGACGCTGGGATGACGCTATAGGGGCATCGCGGTCGCTCGTCTTCGGGTTTCGTCAATACCACCTAGATTCAGAAAGCCTACTTACTCGTCGACGTGACAACTCATAGTCAGCCAATCAGGATCGTGTTTTCAACGGCGGCAGCCAATCACGAACGTGCTTTCACAGGTCGTGGCCATGAAGACGAACCACCGTCGTCTGCGTGTGTTGATTGTACGTCCACGCGTACTAAATGGGAAGACATGGAAATAAAGCACAAAACGGTCCCAATCTTTCTCAAAACTGATTTTCTGGAAAGAGTCTTGCACTTTTTGTCAAAATATCCAGGTCTGCAGGTTGCAAGTAAGCTGCAATCATTTGCCGGTTCGTGAATTCGCAGAAAGGCGAATTGCAGTAGCAGACGAATTCAGGCGTGGCGAAGGAGGGAGAGGTGGCAATAAGCAGGCCTTCTGTATCTGCGTTGGTTTCGTCGTCTGCTAACCCACGTGAACTTCGACGTGCTAGCCAATCCGAGCCCTCGCTACCCTTGCAGAGCGGATGTGACGACACTGGATATAGTTGGGCCACCCGGTACTCAGCCGTTTCGACACCGGGCGAAAAAAGTGCTAGCTGGCAAATTCTATGCGTTCGGAAAGCGTCACGCGAACATGCGAGTTTGCTTCGCTTTGACCAAGCGAACATGACTACTCGCGATCTGGCAAAAAAAAGAAGAAAAAAAAAATGTTGCCACGAAATGACCACCCGAATTCGACATGTGTTTACAGCTGCGTTCCATCCGCATCAAGGATGTTCAGTTGCTATGCTTCGCTGTCAGCGGCCGTAACCCGCAACCGTAAACGCAGCAGTGTGAACCCGCCTGGCAGTTTTTGCAAACCGTTGGTGAGGTCATCGTGCACGCCGGAACCAATCGCAGGCATGTCAGACTCAAAATCTTATCCACTGATTGCTTCCGGTTGATACGGTTCGACACAAGCCACCAGTGATGGCCACTAACTACTTCTACAGTAGTTTAACTATAACTACTAACTACTTTGTGATTGAGTAGTTTAACTAGTAGTTCAACTACTTTTCAGGGGAGTAGTTAAAACTACTTTTTTAACTACTGCAATGTAGTTTAACTACATCTATAACTACTTAACGTTGTCCACCAACACCAATCCCTTGTAGTGTTCTTGGACACCTAAATGTGAATGACAAGCAATAAACTTTGGCTCAACCCATTGCGACAATCGTCAAATACAAACCTTGCGGCGGGATTCTTTCTGTGCCTACGCGATAAACTAAGTTGCAGAATTATTTCACAGCATATGAGGCTTCACTAGACGAGCATTAAAAGTACAGGCGTGCGAATATTCGAATACGAATAGAATATTTGCGATATTCGATTCGTATCGTATTCGAAAATTTGATATTCGAAGGTTTCGAATATTCGTAAAAGTTCGAATATTCGATTTTTTTTCGCATATCACAGCAGCTTATTCCGAAGCTGTTTCGGGCTGCGCACTGGAATTTATACGTTGCGGCGACGAACATGCATAGTAGAACAACTGCAAAGCGACGCGCGGAGCTACCGAGGTACGCTCGTTTGAGAATGCGTCGTTGTACGTTCGGTAACCGAAACCGAAACTAGTATGCAGTTGTGTGCAGTCGCCATTTTAGAGTCCGCCCCAGCGAAACCCGAGACCGCGGTACGTTTCATACATCGTCAGCACTGTCGCGGCTTTAGTGGATTGCTAGTGAACGCTGAACATTCGTATGGGGCCTAGAGTTCGGTGAAATTACGGTTAAATATCGAAATTTTGTTGACGTTGAGCTGGACACCGCTGTTCAGCGTCCAATTGCATGCACAGCCAAAGCCTGCGTTTCGAATGCGTCCTCTTCGGTTTCGATTTGTGGTTGTCAGCGATATATGAGAGAATCATGGTCGCGTGCGATGACGGCGATAATCGAGGAGTGAGACGTGTTGATATTTCGACATAGCTTCT